>NW_027526245.1:7515764-7905764 GCF_048455015.1 Haemaphysalis longicornis
TATCAGGAAAATTAGGCAGTCCGAAAAACCAACTGTGCCCCCAAACGTTTAATGGCCTGGTGCGGGAAAAGTCCAAATCATCACGTATGTTCAAACATTAGCAATACGCAAAAATAGTCATCAACTTTATATACACCTACGAATATTAAGAGGTGTATGCATACCGACAGAAGGGAAAGTGGCGTTCAGGATCCTCAATGAACGCATTTGGGAAGGACTTCCCTCTTTTGGTATGTCTGACTTATATTAAAACTTTGTGAACCGAAGTAAAGAAAAACCAGCTCCCCTGGTGTAACCCTAGCACCGAGCATTCACAATATCCATCCCATACCGTGAAAACTAGGCCATCGTAAGAGGACTGATACCATCTGCTTCGGCTGCAGCACAACATGATTCTTAGCTGGTTATGTTTTTAGCTGATTGGCAGAGTACGTGGAACCAAGGCATGCAGATGAGGAACAGTTTACAAGTGATTAGGCTGTTGTTCAAGCGGGTATGACATGTGCGCTTCCAAGTGCAAACTCTAAGCTGGAGGTGTCGGAAACTCTTTTCTAACAACATTTATAGTTATACATACCTTACACGGCATTAGTAGGTGGCAGTATTTTGCCACAACTGAATACAATATTCTTTTAATGCGCCCACGCAGAGACTATGAATGAAATCAGTCCGGTATGTGGTGCCACTATCCTTCACAATATTCATGGACGCCTCTGAACAGACAACGGTGGCCCACGTCGCATTTCTGCGGATGACCGGATTGCTAGGAGTTGTGAAAAACTATCGTGAACTGGAGGTAGCTCATATGACGACGATGAACACCGCGCCATGGCGCCAATTTTGCGCTACAAATTGGCGACTGCTTTCTTCACCGTGTTTAATGCAACTCCTAATAGACGTAACAGTCTAAGATGCCTGTCTCTTTTTGCGTATAACTATTAGGTCTTCTACACTTTCCTGTGCACGCGTCCATAGTATACTCGATTACTCTCTAGGGTTTTGACACTTTGAGACAGACCAGGCTTTATTTTAAAACAGCGTTCATATCACGCTGTCTTTTAAAGTCCGTTTGCAGGCCATATATATAATTAGGGCACTTCTCCAACGCTTTATAGAGATTAGGATACTTTAGAAGGGTTTTTTAAGAACGCTGCCTCTTTATCTGACAAGGCTACAGATGTTGTACTGCCAGATAGAAAATCGCCTTTTTGCATTTAAGCTGCCTTCACATTCTCGCGCGTGCGCTGACTGCCCAATGTTCGGATAAAAGTGCCCTTTTCTGTGCCTACTCCGTCACTGGCTGGAAAATGTAGGAGTTCGTTGGCATGACCAGTCGGTAATAGTATCGGAGTTATACGACACGTCACACCCGCAAGTTCGTCGTAGGGTGCGTGTGGTGTCTTGAACTTTTGGATGGCTTTCTGATCTCGGCGCCGCGCAAGAAATGGACGATTAGATCGAAGGCAACATGCCGAAATGCCAAGATATCAGCCATAATCTCCGCGGGTTACTCGGTGTTTAGGCGCAGCTAGCTCCCATTTCACGAAACTCTATAAATCGTGCAAAGTGAGATTGCATACCAGGCCAGTAGAATTCTTTGAATACTGGATCCATGATTAACTTTACACCTTTGTGACCGCCGAAGGTTTGTTGACGGCGTTTCCCAAGGCGATGTCACGTAGGTTCTCTAGGACGACGAATTGCTTTCTTGCTTTTCCTGCGCATAACTGATGCCGTCGATAAAGGGCGCCGTTACAGTTCAAAAACTCGATCACAACTGCGTTGACTGTCTCCAGCCTACCCACCACACCCAGAAACTTTCGGAGCGAAGGGTCTTGCTGTTGTAGCGCCCATTAGTCAGCAGAGGTTTTACTAGAGGGGCTGTCAGCAACGGCAGGTATCGGTGGCGTTTTTCTTGGGTCCTCGCTTTTCAGTGCATTAGGGCGCATGTGGGTATTCGACCATGATAGAGCTGGCAAAGAAAACGGCAGGCTCCGACCAGGCTGGTCATCTGGAACGCTGCCTGCTCCAAGTGTTGTGCTTGCTCTTATCGAGTTCCTTTCCTCAGACACCTTGTGTCTGTTTCCGCAGTTTTATTCTGGCGGAGCCTGGCGTCGTTGAAACTTGATCGACGCTGCCATCCGAAAGGTATTGGCACCAGACAATGAGCTTTCTGCTTGCCGTCGTTGTCTGCCTCGTTTTAGCAAGCTTGCGCCTGATGTCCAAGCTTGCGGCCCCTTACGCAGAAGGCGTTCTTTTTCTGGGCTGGCTGGATCCCGGAGACTTCGACTGAGCCCAACAGTCTGGTAAACGATGGCCCTGCTTATTTCAGAACAAGAGGTGAGGCCTGGTCTTCGGATCCTGCTGATCATATTACCGGTGAGTTCGGGCTGGTTGTCCGCCTCCTCTTCTCGGCTTCTGGCAAAGTTGATTAGACCTTGAGTTTGAAGGTAGTCATCGGTGATTTCGGCTAGCTGGTAAAGGTTCTTGCAGCCCTTTCCCTTAAACAAAATGGCTAACTTCTCGTGACAGCTGCTCATGAACAGCTCGGAGACCATTTTGCCGCGAACCGCGGAAGAAGACTGTGAAGTTGGAACCAGTGTTTGGGACGCTACACAGTGGAAGAATACAGACACGGACAGCACTGTACTGACAACTGATTTATTGCAAACAAACTCCTCTGGCTAAATACAAAATTTCATTCGCTTTCACATGCGCAAAAAAGCCACACTCTTACGCAAAAAGGAGGCAAGCAAGGCACAAAACCCAATCTTAGACGTGTTGCAGTCCGCTTAAAAAAGCTTTTTCTCTCTTGGTGATTACCACAGATGGCTCAATGACACAATTTTACCGTTTTTATATATGAATAAGGCTTCGATATTCTTCCACTCCTGCTTTGTCGCACCACGCCCCACAGTAGACACGCTTTTTAGATCCCGGGTGCAACGGCATTGCCGCACATGTTCCGCCAAGTTGCTACCCCTACCATTGTTGAGGCACGTGTGGTGTTCGCGAATTCGTTCATTATTACATCGGCCAGTTTGGCCGATGTGCACCTTCTTGGAGGACAAATGATTCGAATATATTACATGGTCTGCGCAGTCAACGAATCTTGTTCGATGCTGCGTTTTCCAGGACCTTATCTTGGGCTGCTTGTTGTGTATACGAGAACACAAGCCCGAAAGCTTGCACGGGGCAGAAAATACCATTTTTACACCATGTTTCAGTGCGACCCTTTTCATGTTGTGAGACATTTCGTGGAAATAAGGCATAACTTGCACCTTGCAGTGTTGATTTTCAGGGATTCAGTATTTGCGAGGGCTGTTTTAACTTTATGGACAAGGTGTAGGCCACCGAATGCAAAAGTTTCTCAGGGAACACTGCGATAAGAATGCGCTCGACTTGCTGGCGAAAGCTTCGTTCCATCGTGTGACGACAGCTCTTTTTTAACGCGTTGAAAAAGCACAAGTTGGCAATACTGCGTTTTACCAATTTTGAATGAGCTTAGGCAAATAATAAAATACCTTTCGTAGAGTGGGGTTCATACATCCAACAAAGGTGTTCATCAAAGGAAAAAGTTAGTCTCATATTTAAAAACCTAAAGGTGTTGTCCGGTGGTATATCTGGAGTGAAATTTAGTTGCTTGGAGCAGATTTTAAAAAGTGTCATGAAGTTATCAGCCACATTTAAAAGCACGTCATTAATACTCAAATTTATATCATCAAGAAATCGTCAACTTACCTAAATATTCTAATCACACGTGTATCGTGAAGGGCTTCTTGGAGCATGCAGTCAATCTTGGCTCAAAAGAACATAAAACCGGAACAAGGCAAGAACCTATACAGAGGCCTTTCTTTTGCACGAACAAGGAATCACCGTATGCCACTACTGTAGATGAGAGATACATGTTTAAAAGTTGAAGAAAGGTCTTCGTTGATAAGCCGCAGTCATTTTGAAAGGCAACCCTCAACAAGTATTTATAAGTTCAGACACTCCCACGAAATGTTCGTTGCGGCGCCTTGAGTAAAACAGGTCTTCGATATCGACCAAGAATGCGGCGTTGCGTCCAGCCAGTTCTTCATTTAAACCTTCAACCACTCTGACAGAGCTCTTCCCTGAAAAAGGGTCGACGGTTCCAGCAGTCCAAGTGAGCGTTTAAGAAAGTTCCCTATCAGCTTTTGCCCTGAACGGGTAATCCGATTTGTGAGCCTTGCCAGCAACGAACACTTGAAGGGCGTTTTCCTGGCATTTCCTAACTTCCTTCTCTACGTTGGACAGGTTCTATTTGCATAAAAGTTCGGTGGCTTGTGCTTTTGCCTTCTGAAATTTTACACTGACGGGCATAAAATGTCTACGCATCGCCTCAGAGGCTTTTTCAGAAAATGAGGGAGATGGCAGTACAACGAACCCACCTTCTTTGTTGGCTTGTACTAGGCTGAGCGGATGTTCTTGAAAGTGCTTTACCTCTGGTTTTAAATCCATTCTCTATCCACGCCTTTTGTTCCAAGTCTCCTTCAGGCAGTCCTCAGTTTCTGATAGTCACGCTGCATTTTTGGCAGTGTACCTTGTCAGCCGTATACCTTGTAACGGGTTGAACTTTGGGCCTAGCTTCAATAGTCCTTTAATGTCACTTGAGACTGTAATGCCTTCAAGGTACGTTGCTGTGGTGCACGAGGGTTCATTTCTCTGTTTCTTGGGAAGTCTTCGACTAACTTCATTCCGGTGAGCTTCCGTTAGTCGCGCGGCAAGGCTGTGGTGTTGACGGAGTCTCTGCTGGGCGCACCACCCTTGGGTTAAGGCACAGGATGCGAAGCCAGTCGTGAAGACGACGAACCTGCCGGTTAAACTCGGACTTCAAAATCCTTGTCGTACGCTTACAGTGTCCATCCGAATGCAGCCAAGGGCTGAAAAGTGCAGCGACATCCGGCGGCGTTGACCCCAACTTGATGAAGTGCAACAGGGTGCGGGCCTGGCAGGAAGTGACAGCATGGTCATTGACGCATGCCAAGGCTTGATCCCGGGGAGTGCGAACACGTAGAAAGAAGCCGAAAGTACAAGAATACTAGTTGAGTAAGGTAAAATGCTCGCCCTGTTTGTTCATAGTCTTTAAAGTGGGAACCAGTGTTTAGGACTCTACAAAAGGGAAGAATACACACACCGACGGCACTGGACTTACAACTGATATATTAGAAACAAAGTCCCCTGGTTAAATACGAAGTTTCCTTTGATTGCCTGGTCCCCTTGTTTTTGTGCGTACGGCATCTATTCATTCATTCAGAGCTGGACCTGATAATCCTTACTCTTTGCCTCTGGACTTCACCTTTTCTAGATCCATCATCTTTTGCCGCACCGAATTGCCTGCTTAGTCTCAAGATGAAATTTGAGCGCGCGATCCTGTCGCAGACGCATAAATTGGAAGGCCATGTGTTAAGCAGACGGGAATTGTCCCGGGGAGGAGGATTAGCGGTAAGTTACGCCATTGCGTGAGATACAGACAAAACATCTTTTTGATGCGGGCAAACAAACACTACAAAAATAGACTACGGACATAAAGGGCAACAATCTGGAGCACGTGCTCAATGATAAGGGGAAAAACACAAGACTGATTACAAGTTGAAAGCGGGGAAAGCAATCAACAGGCGCACGTCACGGTCCGCTGTATGCTCTGATGGAGTGACGTCGATGAAGCGTTTTGGACCTCCATCGGTGGAGCTTGTTGCTAACTGTCCTTGGACCCTGTGGGGGGACTGAAAATGTAGAGGGACACGTTCTCCATTGCACCGGTTGTGACGGGATAGCTGTGGTAGCCGCCGCTTGGACAACACTACCTGTGCTGTCGTGCCTGGCCGGTGTAGGCGCGAGCCCCAAACATTGCTCTGGAACGCACACCCAGAACAGGCAAACGGGAACAGTCACCCGGGTGGAAACGGCGGGTCCTCCGAGACAGCTTCTGGGACGGCTCTCGGTGCTTTGCACAAGCACGCCCTTGGCTCAATCCGGAACCACCGCCCGTTCGTCGTCTGGCCAGCAGCTCCACTGGCGCAATCCCCGCTCGTTCTTCACGCTCCACGTTCAGGTGGTCTACCTTTTTCTCCTCATCTACCGCCCATTTCCCGCATTTTTGGAAACCCCGGGGGGGTGTCAGTCTTCACATCGACTTCCTCAGGACAATTGGAGCAGTAGAGACTCATTAATTACAGTTGCGACGTGGTCGATCCCGCTAACGTTAGCCCGAGTGAGGACTGACAGAAAACAAGGGCGAAAGCCCTTTTGATGGTGGTTGTGCCCCAGTTGTGTCGCCATTTGTTGCTCTCCCTAAGCTTAGTTATTAAAAGTTCTTTCTGCTTTTATATACACGCTGCAATATTGTAGGCAAAGTATTTCGTTGCCCCAATAAATTCGCTATACGAAAGATGGACACCTTTTGTTTCTCTACCCTCCAAAACGCTACGCAACAAAATGCATCCACTGGTCTCAAATACCTTGGTTTTACTACCCCCCATCAGGCCACCACTGCCTTCACCCAATTTTCGTATATATACTTTATTGTGGGCCAAATAAATTCGGTCTCTTCTTTTACGAGTTGCGGCTTGTCAAACGTGTACAGCGTTGGGTAAAAATCATGCAGACGGTAGGTCCTCTAATCCTAATGCAGCTGGCAAAGCTAATGGCCGTGACAGCTTCCCGTAGCCACACAGGGAGACATTTTTGCATGCCGTGGATGATGCCTGTCAGTTTTCGAAAATAGATTTTTATATGTGTGTCTAGGTCCGTAAGTGCCGAGCTGGCGTAAATATTCACATGTATGTTGCAAAAAAAAAACAGTCGTTGTTGTGCCTCACAGAAAAAGCACTGCCGGAAACCTTGCAGACCGGGGTGAAGAAATTTATAACAATCGACAAATATAATGACGTGAGAAAATTGTTACGAAGCCAAGGTCGACGCAGTTGTTTTGAAAGTGAAACAAGTTTATAGGAGCGAACTTGTGCTCCCCTGACAACTCAAAATAATACAGAGGTGGCGAAGCAGGGGTCAACAAAGTGACCTGCCCCGGCGATTGCCGTCGAATCAAACGCCACGGCGTCTGCTGTGCAAGCTTTTAACTTTCGGCGCGAGTGTTTCTGGAACCGTCTATTCACATCTAGAACATTGTAGATCTCACAAGACTATTCTGGGCTAGCGCCGTTAGGGCGAAACAGTCCGCTTATCTGAATTGGATAGCCCGTGCGACAAAAAATAAAGAATAAAAGACGCTCTTTGCTTAGAACGCAGATAACACAGCCGGGCGTGGCCCGGCAGTAAAAACAAACAATAAATAAGCAAACCCATACATCGTTTGCGGCATTACCCCCTATAAGAGTGCATCGATCCTATGATAAAATAAAAGACAGTGCAAACAAACAACAAAACAAGTCCCTTATCTTGCATAGTAAGGTATCAAGCGAACAACGTTGTCGACTTCGGGCTGCGTGCATCGTCATGATGTTCCTGAATCAACATCGAAGATCACCTCATCGATAAGTTGGCCGACACGTCGTAGAATCTGGTAGGGTCCGAAATACCGTCGCAGAAGCTTCTCACTGAGTCCGCGTCGTCGGTTGGGAGTCCAAACCCAAACACGGCCCCCTGGATGGTACTCAACGTCTCGGCGTCGGAGGTTGTAGCGCCTGACATCCACCAGCTGCTGGTCCATTGTACGAACTGGAGCGAGCTGGCGGGCCTCCTCTGCACGCTGAAGGTATCCTTCGACGTCGGGGTTGAGGTCGTCGTCTTCTACAAGCGGAAGCATGGCGGCAAACATCGTAGTCGGCAGTCTTCCGTAGACAAGCTCGAACGGCGCCATTTGCGTAGTTTCCTGGGTAGCCGTGTTGTACGCGAACGTGACATACGGGAACACTTCGTCCCAAGTCGTATGTTCAACGTCGACGTACATTGACAGCATATCCACGATCGTCTTGTTCAGACGTTCTGTTAGTCCGTTCGCTTGGGGTTGGCAGGGTGACTTGATCTTCGTCTTTCCTCACAGCAGCACGGTGTTCGGGGTTCTGCTTCGGCGTTGTGGAGTCATCGGGGTCAAAAGTTACCGACTTGGTCTGTAGATCAATTATTGCTCCGTTGTCCGTCGAAAACTACATTCTGAGAATTACGTCGCAGGAGCAGTTAGGCAAAATAATGAACACCGCAGGTACGTTGTGCTGTCTATGGTGACGTGCGATGTGCGCGTTCCACTTGGCGTCACGAGGTGGCCTCCTGCTGTGCGAATGTGCGGCATTCCCAACTTGCCGTCACTTTCTTTAGTTTAGACGCGAATGGCCCGCTCATTACTGAGTAGTACGCTGCCGTATCAATGCGGGCGACTACATCGAAGCCGTACATGAACACTTTGACGTGAGGCGCCGCTTTCCTCGAGTTTCGGGTGCGTCGGGGCATCGTATCTCGCCTTGTACCTGTTGGCTGTTGGGCACTATGCGTCGTAGTCTTCGTCATGTTCTCAGCGGCAGGTTTGGTCATGTCGGGTATGCGTCGCGCCGTTTTTCTGTCGTCGTGTTCTGGAGTCACGTCTGGGTTAGATGGGGTCATCGGTCTGAGGACATGTCGTGGAATATGGTATTCAGCGAGTCGCTGCGTCGTTGGAGGTTTTTCATTTTTCCGCTGTCGGGCAACTTTACCTCCTGACGTTCCTGCTTTTAGTTTCCCCCGCGTGGGCTGGGGGACCTTCCACGTGAGAAGTCAGCAGTGCTGCGGCGGTTCGGTGACTGATACGGGTAGGGCGACGGTGAACGGTTGAAGCGGGCTGGTCCTCGGTTGGTGTTGGAGAGGTATTCTTTGATCTCAGCAGGGCGCTGGCCATATCAGGGACGTGGGGAGTCGATGGAGAACTTTGCAAACCGAGCCTCACTCAGGGACAGCGACGATATGTGGTCGGCCTTTCCACAGTGGTAGCACAGCGGGCGATTATCGGGCGTTCGCCACACGTCGGCCGTCCTTGGCGTCTGGTATTGATGTACAGGGTGTCGGGCGGGCGGCATTGGACGGCGGTATGGCTCGGCTTGTTGTCGACGGGTTGAGCAGGGTGTTGACGAAGAGCTGCGCCGTAGGTCATTGCTTGGGACCGATGGTGTGCTTCTGGAGGCGTACAAGTTCCAAGCGCCTGTTGAACGTCTTCTCGATGACGTCAGTCAGGGAAGCCATTTGAGGTTGCGGCGTCGTTGAAAAAAGCTTCTGAAACTCCTTCTTGACCACTGCTCGAATGGCCTCGCGCAATGTATCGGATGTTACAGTTGCGGCACCCATGATCTCAGAGAAGAGCGCGTTGACAGGGCGGTCATACTGCCTCGTTCGAATTTCTAGCGCCTTCTCTATCGCGGCCGCCTCAGACGCGAATTCAGCCACCGTCTTTGGCGGGTTACGCACTAGACAAGCAATGAGCTGTTGCTTGACTCCTCGTATTAGAAACGTGAGCTGCTTTTCTTCAGTGATTTCGGGGTCCGCACTGCGAAAAAGTCGCTTCATCTTCTCAGCGAAGATCACGAAACCTTCATTGGGGTGCTGCGTTCGAGTTTTGAGCAAAAGAGCAGCTCGCTCTTTTTTCACCACGGTAGTGAAGGTCGTAAAGAACTCCCTTTTGAATTGAGTCCAGTCCGTCAAAGAGCTCTCATGGTTCTCGAACCAAGTTCCAGCAGCATCTTCTAAGTAAAAGAAGACATGCCTGAAAGTTTCTTCGTCGTCCCACCTGTCTAAGATGCGGACGCGCTCCAGCTTTTGCAACCATTCTTTGGGGTCTTCAGCGGGGGCTCCCCAGAACGATGGCGGTTCCCGGGGCTGCTGCAGGACAATTGGCGACGTTGTTTCTTGCACCATGGTGTTGGTTGCAGCGTTACTTCTCCTAGGCCCTTCTTGCAGAAGACCGAACTCGGGTAGCACACCTTGCAGTCGGCGGCTTCCTCGGGTTGGACAGTCATTTTTGCACCACAGGGTGGTTCATTACAATGGCTATGCTGGGTGCGTGCAGGCGCAAACCGTGAGAGGCAGCCCGCAAGGCTCGCCGCTCAGTCCCCTACTCTGGAATATTGTGATCCACGACCTACTCTGCCTTCCTGTATCGCCGGATGTGCATCTGCAAGCTTACGCTGATGACACGGTTGTTGTAGTCAAGGGTAAGACGCGGCGGGCCATTGAGCATCTTGCCAATGAGACCCTTGAGCAAGTGTCAAAATGGACACGCTCGGCTAAGCTGCAACTCAATCCCACCAAATGTACTTGCCTCCTGATTTCTAGGGGAGAGCGGGGAGCGCAGCGGAAGCCGACAATCAAGCTGGGCGGAACAACATTGCAGCAGGTAACAGAATTAAAGCTACTGGGAGTTGTCTTTGACAGGCACTTGACATTCGTTGCCCACGCGAATCACCTCCGCGGCCGAGTTTAAAAGATGTGTACTGCACTCATCGCATTTGCGAGGTTGCACTCGTTTTTAGACCGAAACCACCTCCGGCTCCTCTACCACCGCATTATTCTGCCAGCCATCACTTATGCAGCACCGGCATGGTGGGGTGACCGGCAGCATTATTCGCTTAAGGCAAAGATTCACTCCTTGATGCGCTCTCCGCTTTTTGTAGTGACTGGCGCTTACACGACCACCCGTACCGCAGCGCTAGAGGTGTTGGCCAATTCACTTCCCTTGTCCATCCTTTTAGACATTGAAACGCGTCTTTTCAATTTGTTTCACCTTAAACGGCCTGTTGATTTACCCAATACACGTGTTTCTCCAACGGAGGTGGACCACCCTCTGGACTGGACGTGCTGTCATCCTGCTCTTCGTTTGGGAATCCCGCATAACAGAATTGACTCTCAAACGGCTTCACGACTCTTTACAAGTCCAGGGTTACACGCATATACGGACGGTTCCTTCACCATGACATCTGCTGGTGCCGCATTCGTCGTGTTCAGTGCTCCGGACCGTATAGTAACGACCCAACGCTTCCGGATTAGCCCTCCCACAAGCTCCTATGATGCGGAAGCGATTGCTCTACATCGTCTATTCCTCTACCTTCAAAATAACACGCCCTCGAGCACTGTTTTTGTCTATACTGACTGTTTATCCCTACTCCTTGCTCTCGAAAACCCCCTCAACACATCCGACACTATTCACCAAATTCAGAACAGCTATCGATTGTTGGTTTCCTCTGTTGCCGTTTTCCTGTTTCACGTTCCTGGACACTCGGCGGTGTGGGGAAACGAGCTTGCCGACTTCGTTGCCAAAGCTGCGGCGACCATTGGTGAAGAGGTGGGGGCGCGTGCCTCAAAGCCCATCGTCAGGAAGAGATTTTTGAGGGCCGGTCGGTTAGAGTGGCAGGAGCGATGGAACACCGACAACGCTGACACTGAGTTGTTTCGCTGGGTTCCCAGCGTGCTCGCTATACCGCGCTGCTTTCCTCCGCCCAGACGACTCGCCCACATAGTTACCGGACATGGCCGTTTCCCGCACTACTTCCACAGGATCGACTTGCTCCCTGAAAACAGATGTTTTTGTGGACAGCTTGCCTCTTCAGTGAGCCACTACCTCCGGGACTGCACAAGGACAGCCTCGATTATAACCAGACTTAAACATGTCGTCCGCTTGCCTCTGGAACCTCCACATCTGCGACAAGCCCTGGACATTTCTCGGGCCGTGCAAATCCTCATCGAGCTTGTCGATTTTGTGAGCAAGAACATGCCGGACGTTCCGCGCTCATGAAATGCTCTCCGAAGCGATGTGTGTTGTTTGGGGGTGTAGTGCGAGCCTCTGTGATTGTCAGTTCTAGTTTGTGGCCTCTCCTAATGGATTTTAAGGTGCTGTGAGTGCTTGCTACCTGTGCTGAATTAGACAGCTTGTGCTCATCCTCACATCATCGCATTGGTGCTGTTCTTCGTGGTGAGCTTCTCTGCAGCCGTACTCTGTGGTGGAGACAGAATGCCTGAATTCGGAAATGCGGATACTGCCTCTAGCATTTGTATGTGTTAGAGTTTACGACCTCTTCAAACTGCAGTGTGGTGCTCCCATGCTCTCTCCGTGTTGTGATTTTCATGTATTTTGGTGTTTTTCTTATTCGACTATTTGTTTTTTTGAAATTTGCATTTTGGGCGCTTGCCCCTATTCATTTATATCTGATTGGCTGCAAACCTGCCATAGCTTTGCTGGTGCGGGTGTTGTGCCCCACCTTTTTTCTTGTTTTATTTTGGAAAGGGGAACACGGAAATAAATTGGAAATTGGCAGAAGACCGAACTCGGGTAGCACACCTTGCAGTCGGCGGCTTCCTCGGGTTGGACTGGCTTGGCTGCTTCCAGATGTCATAGGGAGAATAAAGGGTGAGTACCCAGCACCTCTACCAGATGCAAGGAATTCAACGACAAGGCAGTTGTCTTGAAGGAGAAACAAGTGTATTAGAGCGAACATGTGCTCCCGTAACAACTCAAAAGAATACAGAGGCGCCGAAGCAGCGGTAAACAAAGTGACCTGCGCAGGCGAGTGTCGTCGAATCGAACGCCGCGGAGTCTGCCCTGCAAGCTTTTATCTTTCTTTCGGCGTGAGTGTTTCTGGAACCGTTGATTCACATCCAGAACACTGTAGATCACAAAAAATTATTCTGGGCTAGCGACGCTAGGACTGAACAGTCTGCTTATCTGAATGTGGCAGCGCGCGGCACAAAAATGAAGAATGGAAGACGCTCTTTGCTTGGAACGGAGATAACACAGCCGGACGTGGCCCGGCAGTCAAATTAAACAATAAATAAGCAAACCCATACATGGTTCGCGGCAATATGTGACGTGTAATAATTCGGTATGCGAGGCTTGCTTTATAATGAGGCTATAACTTCACTGTCACTCATCACCCGTGACATTCCTTGTGAACTGCAAAGTTGGCGAGGTAATTCATGTTCATAAATTAGGTGATACAAGCTATTCACTCCAATCCTGATGTTACTTCGATAAGTTCAGAGGATTAGTTCTTGACATGCACGAATAGAAAACAATTTGCAATCAAGGCTTAGTTGTAATTGCCTTTAACATTTAGATTTACACGAATAATAACGTTTGTATTAGTTTGTTCTTTTAACTGTTTGGAAGGCTTTCCCGTAGGCCAGAACATTAGCGTGAGTATGGGAATTTGTATCAAGATTCGCATGTACGTAGTAACGCAAGAGCGCTTTTTGGGTTTCACAGGAAATTTCATTGCGGAAGAGTTGTTGAGAGGGTGAAGAAAATATAAGAATCCTCAAAAAACTGATAACACGAGAAAATAGGACGTGTTTTCTTCTTTCGCATTAAACGCCTGTAATATATTGGGACGATATTTTCTCTGGCACTCACCGCCAATTTATTCCAAATGCTCGGAAATTTGGCAAGGTAGTACCTGTCCACAAATCGAGTTATTGAAGCCCTCTCTCAACTGCCGTCCCATTTTAATAAACAGTGTATCAGGCAAAATTATGGTAGAAGTTGTATGCCTCTATGTCATCAACTTTTTATATCCTATAATTTCGTTTCGTCATTCAGCAAGGCTTCCGCAAGAGCAAGAGATACATAGAAATCTTGACACAAGCTTGCCAACATGTGCGATTTTAGTTGCTTACGGAAAGATCCCTAATGCGTGTTCTCGCAGTCCAAGGAAAACCTGTGCACAAGTTATCGTTGTAGGCTACAAATTTATTTCGGTCATTTGTTCTGCAAGCTCACAGTTTTTCATTTGTGCAATTTATTTAGAGTGAAACACCAACCAAAGGGGCCGAGAATACCACGTGTACGCTTACAGGCTAGCTAGCCTTTTCTTACAATTGACGACCCTTTCATTGTATAGAGCTCTGATCAAGTCATCCAGTTTTAATCTCGAACCCGTACAAGTGCTTTTCCGCTTCTAACATCACAGCTGTGTAAGCTTTTTCTCACAATATAGCGTTACCTGAAAAAAGAACCGAAAACGAAAACTGAGCGCACGTGAGCGTACGCCTCGTGAAAGTTCCCAGCATCAACCAGGCTTGCTCGTTGGATTGCACCACGTGAGGAGATTGCAAGAAAAAACCGAGCACATGTGAGCGACCGTCTCGTGCGGAGCGTCAGGTGTCTGCCAGTTCGACTTTCGAGAATACTCTAGCCAGTGTTCGTGGCATGACCTACGGCGTCATCCTCTACACGCCAATTCACGTGCATTCCTGCCTGAAAGGGGGAGCACAAACGCCTGGTTCAGGCTAGACAAGCTAGTTTGTGAAGCCGGTTGCAAGGGGTCTACGCCATCTAACCTGGTCTACGTACTTTACTACTTGCAACGTACTTTACAACGTACAACGTACTTTACAAGTACAACGTACTTTACTGAAGTAACCTGGTCTACTTTGTGAAAGATGTTAGAGAGTAGACAGAACAATCTGGGCCTATCAGTTATAGAGAAATTTCCGCAGCAAGTGTACAAATCAATGTCAGGTGGAACAGCCGGGTCTTTGACGAGGTGAGACGCGCTTCCAGCTCTCCTGATTCTGCAGCCTTGCACCAATATTGCAACCTGCGCCATTTTTTCCCTTGGACATAAAGGATTTACAAGAAATTAACAAAAAGAAAGAGACGTAGCCGGGACATGCAATGCGAAGGCAAGATAACCGTTGGTCATTGAGGCAACCGAGTGGAGTCCTAGAGAAGGCAAGCAAGGCAGAACGTTAGATGGGCAAATGAGATCAAAAACTTTGCGGGGAAAAATTGGTCGCACTTAGCACAGGAACGGGATAATTGGAGATTAGTGGGAGAGGCCTTTTTCCTGCAGTGGGCATAGATAGGCTGGTGATGATGAAAGTGACAAATATTTTTATTAAACGGAAGCTTTCAGCGTGTGACTTCTGATGCTTTTACACAAAAACGTGCTGTAGAAAATCGACATCTCTCTTACTATGACAATGATCAGAGTTTTGCTTTTGTCATCGCTATTTTTGGCATGTGAATGGGAAGATACAGGTGCGAAAAACGCACGGTGCCAAAGCTACACACGTGAAGAGCACCGAGGATTTCACGGACTGTAATGCAAACGCAACTTTACTGTCCATACGAACTAAAGGCTGCCGCGTCACGATTTTTTTCTACTTCTGTAAAATTGTACACCTTAACGCCAGGACAGTGAAAAATAAGGCGCGTTGCCTAGAAGAAATGTTCCCCGACATTGATTTCTTATTTTCTGCAATCATGTTGACGGAAACATGGTGCACAAATGACCAGAATGTTTCAAGGCTAGAGCAGTAGAAACCATTTTGCGTAAAAAGAACAAACGCCTGAGTAAGCGGTGTCTCTGTACTGGTTGCAGGAAATATTGAATGTCAGCTGATGGATTGACATGGGCTCCGAAAACCAATACACAAAGGTTTTAGTAATGTCATCAATGTCTTCACTTCCAGTGGTTTTGACGTAATCACTAAACCTACCAGAATAACTGCTGAATCTAGTTCAAGGTTAGATCTCCTCATAAGAAACTCTCAGCCCTTAACAGAAATAGCTGGCGTGATGTCGTACGATCTCCGCGACCACCTGCCTGTATGTCTCTGTGTGAACCGTAGGAGCCTACAGGTAAACACATATGAGGGCGTATTCACTGAGATAATAACCGATAAAACGTTTCAAAAGTTCCGCGAAGACGTAATAAAGATGAACTGGGCAAATGAAAGGAGGTAAATGGCGCAAATGATAGGTATATTATGTTTTTTGACGAATTTGTTAGGTCTTACGTCTGTCATTTTTTTTTAAATTGCGCCGAACAACACGCAAAAAACGCAATCCAACAGTTACAATAGAATTCAGGCATGACATAAAAATCAGGGACCGGCTTTATCAATGGTTTCTAAGCAAACCATTAGCTTATGACGTAGTATTTTTAAAAAGCACCAAAACAAGTTGACCAAAAAGAGATGTGGGCGCACCGAGTCACCTTTTTTCATAAACGTTGAACCGAATAGACCTGATTTACTTTCGTCTCGACTGAACACACTCCTGTACCTCGGTAAGTGTGACGCCGCACCTTTGAAATTAGAAGTTATTTGCCAAGAATGGTCCGGAAAAGACATAGAAGATGCGTTTAAGTACTTTTGTGACACTCCCAAGGGGATTGTCCGACGCCTCAGAATAGATGAATACTTAGAATATCAATTCTAAACTGTTGTGACCTACCACAGCTCACAAAACCTCACTTCTATAATCCAGAATCTAAAAAACACTACATGCTACGACATGAAATATCTCCAGTGGCGGCGTCTAAAATATGTCACTGATATCATATCGCCAGCTCTCGGCAACAGATTCAATGTATGTATACAACAGCAGCCTGTCCGGAAAGCATGCAGGAGGGAAAAGTAACTGATATATATAAAAAGGTGATCAAAAGGATTTACCGAACTATGGGATGGTGTATAACCGTCTGTGCTTGTTAGTATGCATTTCTTCGAATGGAGAAATTCAAACTGCTTACTTCATATCCATTTGGATTTATTAATAACAAACTGAACTGACATTTCTACGCAGAAAGGCTTTTCTCTTGAAAAATTTTAAAGTTTGTAATGCTTGGTGTGTTTGTGGATTACTCAAACGCTCTCAACCAGCTAGATCATGCTATATTGTTACAAAAATATTCCGATATGGCACTTGCGGCATGGCGTCGCCACTAAGGCAGACATAATTATCCCAGAGAACACAAGTTGCTAAGCTGGCTAGTACTTGTTCTGTACTTAATGCTATTCGTATTGGTGTCCTACAGGGTGGCGTACTTAGACCACTTTTTTTGTCTATACAAAAACAATAATGGAAACCTTAACCCCTAAAAAAATTTATTATTTATGCAGATGATGCTAGCATGTTCTTTGCAGGAAAAGAACTCGAATATGTTATCCAAATTTAAAGTGACCATGACCATGCTAGGACAGGGGGCAGCATGGAACTGCATGCGTATAAGTCGACATTAAACTAAAGCAGGCATTTTTCGGCCAATAACGAAGGTCATCAAGCCGTAGAACTTTACTCCTATAACGTAGATATTGTCCAAAGCTGCAAAATTCTTCGCGTAATCTTTTATCTTATACGGTTTTCCACGAATATATAAGCTATTCAACGAAGAAGTTACCTCCAATCACACGTATGGTAGGCATTTAGCGTCAACGCAAAACAAGTTGCTTCTCTATAACTCGCTTTTTTATCTCCTAAATATTGTGAACTGGTATGGGGAGCTTCCGCTCCCTCTAGCTTGCAGCGCATTCACATCCTGCAAAAAAATCATTCGTCATGTCTACAACACTTCATACCTATCCCACACCATTCAATGTTTCCACAATGAAGGAATAATTAGCATTCACAACTTCTGGCCCGTGGACGTTGCACGGGGTTCGCTTTGTAATGTGCGGGCCTGGTTCACTTTTAGTGTAGCACACGCCCCACGTCAGGATTCGGGTGATTCGCCCGGATCCAGATCTCCGCTCGGGCCTACGCCGCGAACCGCGCTGACACCACAAGAAGAGGAAGAAAAATGTCCGCCCGTTGGATACACATCCACAGCATCCGTAATACGTGTCTGGTGCACTACGCTACCCACTGGGCTGTTCTCCTCTCTACTTTCTTGGGTATTTATGCCAAGGTAATTATTTCCTGCGCTTCGTGGTGGTGGCCAGCGCCACTCCGACTATTCGGGGTTAAGGGTCCTTTTTTTTACCACCGGCCATGACTAAAGCGTCTACGACATGTTGGGAGTGGTCCACCAGCGTTGAACCCTCAAAACTACGTATGCCACCACGTTTGCGGGAACACAGGCCCTCGGTATGCATATTGCGAATCAGAATGGGAAATGAGCGGCTGGTTGACTTAATACAAAAAGGGTAGACGTTCAAGAAAGCGAAGAACATCAAAGGCAAAAATGTCGTAGGTCTTTGTATTCCTCTGCACACATACATTTTTAAAAAAGAAAGTGGAGAAAAAATGCCCGCCAGGTGGGATCCGAACACACGACCTCCAGAATACGCGTCTGGTGTCATAACCACGACACTGCCGGCGAGCCTGTTATCTCCACCACTTTCTTGGGTATTTAACTTAAGGTAATTATTTCCTGTGCTTGGGAATGGTTGGCAGCGTAGCCGGAGTGGCGCTGGAGGTAAGCTCATTCAATGGCGTGTACCTCGAACCCTCCCTCGCTTTTCTGGTTCTCTTCTCAGGTGGGCGTTTCAAACGTTCGTGCTTGACAATGCCGCAAAATTACCGCACCGATATGAACAGTGCGTGGCGGCTTCCTGGGCAAGTGCATCGGCGACAACATGAACCACTACCAGCCGGCAGCGCGATCCTCATGTTTTTGGCTGGGTTTCGCAGTGTCGACTTGTAGGTCTGTCATAACGATTACGAACGACTCAGCGCCTTCAATCGGAGGGATGACTCCCTCAAGCCGAGGAGCGTCTACTTCCCACTCGACGTAATAGCGAAGACATATTTCTACAAAAATGAACCATCACAGTGCCGCTGTGTCTGCAGCACATCTTCTACACGTGCAGAAGCCGCCAAAAAGAAATTGCACCAGCGCCTGCAAGGACCTTGTGTGTTACACACGTCACACATTGACTACGTTATCGCCTTATGCAACCGTGCGAACAGATCCATCACGGAAGAAAGCGGAGTCCGCAATGTCTTCAATGGGATTTTCCCCTTCACATTTGACGCGCTGTCCGCAAAAAACCGCACCAGCATTAACCAGATTGTCTATACATGCCAGCTCCTCGAAGACGTTCAGTCCCTCCGTGCGCAGCTCATCCACTGGGATAGCCGCGCCTCAATGGATGAAGCTGATCTGCCCTCTTTGATGCGTTCGATCATCCGCGAAGTACTAGCAGTACCGACGCCGTGCCAGTTTCATAAACCGTACCACGAGGCCTCCGTACCTGGTCGGAGCGAGCTGTTCAAGAAGGAACTGGCCTTTTTCGTGCCTACCTCGGAGCCCACAACTGATATTCCTCCAGTCTCTGGCCCCGCTGCGTTGGCTCCACTGCATTTGGCTAACAGTGCTACGACGTGGCTAACAGTGCTACGCCTCTCTCGGAATCTGCATGTTCACCTCTTGTCTCTCTCTATTCTCCTCTCCCTCGACAGCCTATCTTTTCGCATCTTGACCATGTTAATTCTTACCCTAGTGCAACTGCTGGTTGTGATAAGGACCCCGCTTGAACCTCGCGGTAGACATTTGTACGGAGTGACAACATCAGGTGCGAAACATCGGGGACATATATTTGAGTCACGCACAATAAAAACGACAAGACCAAACTTCACACACGCAGTCGAAGGTACCAACGAGCGGTCGCGCGAACACAGTCACGCGAGGCTAAAATAGGGTTCACTGGTTTACAAGGCATTCACAACTGGGGTAGTCTCCACATGTCCGAGTCTGTCAGGCACACGATCCAGCCATGTCAGTGCTGAAAGCTGACAAGACTCGCGGCCAGCGCTTGTGCTTGTTGTGGCACCATGGGCCTACGGCTGGAGAAGGAGCCGCTGGCCCGTGGACGTTGTACGGGGGTCGCTTGACAATGTGCGGGCTGGTGCACTTGTCGTGTACCACACGCCCCATGTGAGGCCTCGGGTGATTGGCGCTGATTCAGATCTATGTTCGGGCCTACACCGCAAATCGCCTCGAGACCACGAACAGGATGGCCAAGGTTTTCCGGTACACCTCGAAACGAGCCACCAGAACGTGCCCGGGACTCGGGAAAGGTGACGTTCTGGCATTCAGAATTCCGAAACCCGGATAATCACGCAGAAACCCGCATTGACTTGATTCCAGGCACCAAAAGCCATTGAGTGCACCCTGTTTTCTTTGTTCTCTGCGTCCGTAGAGGGGTTGCCCAGGCGACCTTGTCTTTCGTCGCCTGGGCAACCCCGCACCCTCACGTTCCGACAAAGTTTATTACCACAATTACCCCCCTTTCCAGAAAGTTCTCCCACAACTATTGGAGTCTCCGTTAAATGACTGCGATGCGAAGGCATGCATAAGCGAAGCACGAATGTGAAAAATATAAGAAAAATACGCAGAACCAAAAATTGCTCACAAATATTTAAACATAGTTATGGAAGACAGCGCCTAGAGGAAAAAGAGGCTGTTTCCGAAGTATCTAAGCGCGTTTAAGATGATCGGCTGGTGCTGTTTGTGTGCTTGTCCGCTGACAGGTGTCACGTGACTTGATCAAATGCCGTACGTCGACAGTAAAATTCGGGCAGAATTCGGTGCGTCGTTTGTCGTCTTCCAAAATGGCTGGCCGTAGCATCATGAAATCGGCGGAGTACAGCTGTGCGGAGCGACTTCAGCACTACGATCTGGCGGGAAATTCTACTGGCTCCCAAGTGGGAATAGTGGTACAGTAGACCATCTTCTTCTGCGAAGATGTAGACGCATCCTTTGCCAGAACACAGTCGCTTGCCGATTTCCCGATACGAAGCCCTAAGCGTACGGTCATTCTTCTGCTGCCGGGCCAGTTGCTCACTACACACAAGGAAAGCAATCGCTGGTGGCACAATAGAAGCGTGCTAGTTTCACGGCTTTCGCCACTGCAGATACATGCACCGTGGCGTCTGGTGAACTTATCTCATTCAAACAGCCAGTCACCTCCCCGTATAGCAGCACGTGCGTAACCAGCACGGATCTGGATCATGCGGGGCTCGGACTTCAGGTACGTTTCCAACAACAAGGTCGTAGGTGGGGATTGTCATTATTAAAGCGGTGACTTCTCCGACCAAGTATGGCGTATCCTGTGTAGAGACGCGCCCGTGAAGCGCGGACGCCGCTAGCCGGGCCGAATGTGGGCGTAGAGCCCACGAAGAATAACCCAACAACGCGCAGTTCACGAACAGCAAAATGCCCAATTTAATGCCCACCAATGCCTTTATACCGAGTGCGGGCGCCTCCTCCCAGTTACTGAAATCATCAGGTGGCGTCCTCTACATCCCTCCTTCTGGAGCTCTGAAACACATGTGCGACAAAAGAGCACCACCAAGAAACAGTCCTTGCAGCAATCTGACAATCCAGTATCCGAGGTGGCACCACCCGCTGGCCATATGTGTGTAACGGTGGCCTCGCGATTCCGCAGCAGGTGCAGGAGCTAGTGTCCGAAGTGTGAGCGGCTGCTGCCATCTGTGGAACAGCAGACGGCACTTGGATCGCAGATGCCGGGGCCTCGGGGTTCGTACTTTCCATGTCAGCTGAAGGGGCTGACTGAGGATTGCTGCAGGAGACAAGATGTCTGCGGTTTTGCACTAGTACGCCACTGGGCGTCAGGACTATGTACGAGTGGGCTCTCTGAGCTGGGCTTAGGACCGTCGTCCTTGACCGCGTGTCGCGTACCCATACTTCCTCCCCATCGTCGAGAGCCCGAAGGTCATGCGCTGAGTGTCGGTTATTATATCTGTTGTCTTCATCTCTGGGCGGCATCTCTGTCATTGAATTCTTTCACCTGGGGCCAATCTGGAAGAAGGCTTTGAACCGTGGCGTGAGTGAACCGTGGCGTGGCGTGAGACACACCGCGAGTGTTACGGTATGCTAGCAGAGCGAGAAACGGGTCTGTGGCCTTCAGAAACAACTCATTGATTGTGCGAACTATGCGGTCTGCTTCGCCGTTTGACTGCGGGTATCGTGTTCTGCTCGTGACATGTGTGAAACCATGGGTCTTCCCAATGTCCTCGAAAGCTTTACAGGAAAACTGTGGCCCACTGTCGCTGACGACAGTCACCGGAATCACGTGTCGAGCAAACGTGCTCTTGATTGCAGAAATAACGGCGTTCGCAGAAGTTGACCGGAGTGTGATGATCTCTGGGTAGCGAGAACGGTAGTCGACAACCACAAGGAAATCTTAATTAGCAAAATAAAAAAAAGTCTATGGGCACACTCTCCCACAAAGCTGATGGTGTTTCGGTCCGAATCATGGGCTCACAGCGTTGAACGTGTGTAGAAGGACATGCAGGGCAGTTCTCTACGGCTGCTTTAACCTGGCTATTGAGACCGGCCCACCACACTGAGTCTCGGCCCACCGCCAAGCATTGATTGATGTCTTGATGACCATCGTGCAGCAGGTTCAAAATGTCTCTGCGTAGTGCTGCGGGCACAACTAGACGTCCACCCATGAACAGCAGGTCCTCCCATATGGTGAAGTCCCCGCTGGGCTCCCAGTAATGCGTCATGTTGAGCGGCAGCCGGTCTCGTCGAGGCCACCCCTTCATGCAGTATGCTTTCAGCATTGAGCACTCGCCGTCTGAAGTATGGTGAGACCTGAAGTCTTCAAGACGTACGGCCAGGGTTGAAGGAAGGGCTGCCACGACCATAGACACAAACATTTCTGTGCTGTCCACTGTGGACGTAGAAGAGCCTTCAGGATCCCTAGAGAAGGTGTCTGCAGTGGCCAGGCACTTCCCTGGAACATACTTGACGGTGAACTGATATCGCATAACTTATGCGAAATGTCTGAATTCGAGGGGGCATACGTCAAGATCGCCTGAGCCAAGCAACCTCACGAGCGACTGACGGTCGGTTTCAATGACAATGCTGAGTCCGCGCAGAAATTCCTCAAGCATCTCAATGGCCCAAGAGACACCAAGCGCTTCCTTCTCAATCTGACTGTACCGCTGCTCAGAGGTACTCAGCGCTGTTGACGCGAACGCGACAGCCCGTCGCTCTCCCGTCTCTTGCTCCAGCAAGAGAACCGCGCCTAGCCCAAACGAACTGGCATCTGCCGACACAAGGGTGGGCAGCTCCGGATTGTAGCTAGCCATACAAGTATTAGGTGCCACCATTTTCTTCAATGTCTCGAAAGAGGTTGCTTGCACTTGGTCCCAGGTCCTGACCGCATTCTTGTTCAAAAGGAGCCGCATCGGTGTAGTGATGGCAGACAGGTTCGGCAAAAACCTTCCAATGTGGTTCAGGATGCCCAGGAAACGACGGACGCCTTGCGTATCTGTCGGTGGTTTCATGTTCACAATACCAGATAGCTTGTCGGGGTCAGCAGCGATTCCACTGGTGCTTACCACTACAGCAAGGAACTTCACGGAATATACAAAGAAGGAAGATTTTGAGGCATTCCACGTAATGCCTGCTTGTTCTAACTTGCGAAGGACTGCGTGGAGTCTGCTTTCGGGCCCGGAATGGTCCCTGCCGAATACTAGGATATCATCTACCACGTTCACACATCCTTCCAAACCCTCTAGAATCCGAGACATTTAGCGCGTAAATACTTTGTTAGCGGAGGTGATGCCGAAGGGCCGGCGGCGGTAGCAGTAGCGTCCAAACGGGTTTATGAAGGTAGTCAGTTCCTGACAACTTTCAGATAGCCTTACTTGATGAAACCCCAATTTGGATCAAGTTTAGAGAAGACTTCGGCATCGCCCAGGCGCACAAGTACCTTATCCACTGTGGGCATAAGGTGTCTCTCCCGAAGAACTACTTGGTTAAACTTTGTGAGGCCGACATAAATTGTGACTTCTCAACCGGCTTTGGGTACCAGCACAATACCAGCACACCACGGGGTTGGCACAGTGACTCAGCGGATTACCCCGTCCCTTTCTATCCCGTTTAAGTACTTCTTGACTACGCCTTCGGGGAGAAGAGGGATGCGCCTGGGAACGCTAAGAGAAAATGGAACCGCTCCAGGCTTGATGGGAATGTGGTATTCTTCAGATATCTCGCCAAGGTCTGAGAACAGCGAAGCTGGAGCCTTGTCTGACGTTTGGGGCCTGTTCGGAGCTTCCGCGTCTTCCACGGTGTCAACAAACTGGACGACTCCTAGGTTGACTACCGCCGAGTACCCCAGCAGAGGAGAGTCTATGTCTGCTACGACGTACAATTTTTTGCATACCGTCCGGCCTCGCCACGACAGGGTAGCAGGAAACGTCCCGAGCAACTTTAGGTGGCAGCGGCCCGGACCCATCAACTGTTCATCCTTGTGTTTGTCTAGGTCTACTGGGCACCCCACGAAGCTCGGAGGTACGACAGAAAGGTCCGCTCCAGTATCCCCTTTGAATTGAAGGGGCCGTCCGTTGACATGAACAACACCGTGCCGGCGTTCTGTTTGCAATGCATCCACGGCGCAGAGCTCGATGTTGCTAAATCGCCTAGTACTATTCGAGCGGCAAACAACCGCGAAGCGTCCGTTGTTGCTACAGTGGTTGCATGTGGCCCACCTTGCTGGACACTCAGATCGCGGATGAGGGGTATGGCCGCAAAACTCGCATGCCGACTTCGGGCCGGCACGGTACTCGGGAGTCCGACAGACGTTACTTCGGGCAGTTTCGCACGCTTGGGCGGCGGCCATTCTGTATTGCTTATTCGCAATGGCCTCGACGTTCAGTGCGTCTGGTGTTAACCCTGTCCCCTGACACCGCTTTTTATCATCGTCGGCGTCTTCGTACTGACACGGTTGGATAAGCGCCTCGTTCAGTGTAAGCCGTAATTACGGCAGAGCTGGTCAGTCAAGCGAGAGTCAAGCAAACCTACGATAAATCTCTCCCGAACAAGCTGGTCGTCGATTTTTCGAGAGGCGTACTTGCATTTTTTCACGAGATTTCGGAGCGCCGTGAAAAACGCGTCGACTGACTCGCCAGCCGCTTGCGTGCGCTTGTGGAACCTGATCGAATCGTATACCTCGTTGATGGGGTGTACAAAATATCCCGAAAGACTCGTTGTCACGCCGGAGTAGGAGCGATAGGCCTCGGCATCTGAAATGACCGACGAAAGCACCTCGCAACCTTGAGGACCCGTACAGTAGAGGAGCGTGCGTACCTTGGTTTCTTCGGGAGCGGAGGGCCGCACTGAGGCGAAGGAGAAATCCTAGAATTGTTTTAGTGATGCGGTTCATTGGGCTGGGTTTTCGAAAATGATCTGCGGCGGAGTTCGCAACGTGAAGCTGGCGGTCAAGGCGGAGGCGGCGGCTGGGTTATGCTGCATGTTGCCCAGTTGTCACAGGGTCCCACTTCTGACACCGTCTTCAGTTCCACCAAAGGCAGCACATGGATTGAGGCTCGTGCTGGGTTTGGCAGGCAAGGCAAAAACGGACGGCGGAACTTGTTTGCTGTCGGAGGGCCGTGTCTTGCAATGTTTGAAGTTGTGGCCCAGCTTCTCCCCCGGAGAACACTCCAGGACAAATATTATAATACGTCAATCAGGTGAGCAGTGTTCGCTGCTGTCACACAGGCAGCATTTTGGTGGTGATTTCTTCTGACCATTGCTGCTGCTGTCTGTACAATGGTCACAAGGGGTCTTACCAAGGTTCTCCATGCTCTCAGCCTCCATGAATCGAACGGCATGGTCAACCAATGTGCCCACCGCAACGAGGTGGTCGCTCCGCAACATATGGTGCCGAAATTACAGAAAAAACGAGCGGGTCCCAATGACGTAGACAACGAGCGACGGCCACAAAGAGTTTCATCGAGAAACCGCCGCCAAGGCAACTTCGTCCCCCTTTTAACCGCACCCAGAGAAAGAACGTGCAGACTGACAGCCAGCCGAGCGAGTAAGTTGTGAATTTTCGCGCAACGATGGACCGGCTGAAAGCGAAACGCGCTGCCAGGGGAGCCCAAGCGACAAATATTTTGAGAGAGAAGACAGCACTCATTGAGAGCGGCTGCTCTCACCGAATCGCGGCCCAAAAGGTGGTAAAGCTCATGGCCAGCCGCGAGGAGCTTACCAAGGGTGACGCCGAGGTCGAGGACGGGATTCCGGTCGAGGAGCTCGCAAAGGAGTACTAGTCTGCATCGCAATACAACGGTCATACGCTCGAGGCTCTCACTCGTCTTCAGTGGCGGCTGGATGACCTCAGCGTCCGCAGCACGGTGCAGGTTGCCCCCTCGGCTGCAATTACTACGCCCCATGCTCGAACAACGGTTCCATCCTTCCATCCCGAATCTCTGGACCTCGTCTCCCAATGCTTGTCATCAAGCCCTTTAATGGGGACGTGTGACAATGGACGTCCTTGTTGGAGCAATTCAACGGGGCAGTTCACACCAACCAGGCTTTACCCACCACCGACATGTCTCGCTACCTCTGAAATTACCTCGAAGATGAAGCAGCAGCTCCTATCGCTGGACTATGTGCAGCCTTTGCGCCTTCGTTAAGCTGAATGTCCACTTCGTCAACGTTCTGGACGGGCCAACGAGCAGCTAATCGGCGATGTTACACGACAGTTTACTCGAGGCTTTTCCACGAGACGTTGTAGTAGCTTTTCACCAACACATCCGCCTCCAGGAGAAATCAATGGCCACGCAATCATCTTCATCTGGGGAAGAAAAGGTAACGGCTTGGCAGCAACTGGAGAAACTCTTGCGGTACACGCAGATTGAACTCGGGGCGAGAGAGCAATGTTCTCAAGTTGGTAATCCTACCGAATCTTGTGACCCCCTCCAACGTAACGGGCAATCACCGTCTGTTCTACACCCCAACCAAGATGCGATGCGCTAAATAAACCAGTGCTTTTTGTGCACAACGCCAAAGCACGTAACCGAGGCATGCCTGCTTCGCTGAGCATCCCCGAAAAGAAAAAGCGGCTAGCAAAACCTGTGTGGTGCTCGCGATGTACGGGGACGACTTATCGATCAAAGCAGTGCCGACGACTGATAATGTGTTTGACATGCAAGGGAAGGCACGCAACGGCCCAGGCTACAAGGCTGGGGAAGGTCCAAAGCGAGGTCCAAAGCGAAACTACCTCCAATTTCGCGGTTTAGATGCAGGCCAACATGTTCGCATCTGCTTCATTCGCTAGCTGCCAGCAAGACAAAGTAGTGCAAATCCAGAATTTTAGGTCATGGATCATTGGTCCCAGCGACGCGCGCTACATATGCGGAATTTTGGATGGTTACAGCCCGCAAACGTTCATTAGGAAGACTTTGTGGCGAAATGGCGACTAAAATCGTGGGAAGGACAAGCCTCACTATCAATACCTTTGCATCATCGGTCACTTTTGAAGTGGGCAGAAAAAGAATCGTTGATGTTGATCTGCGCAGCCAGTTTGACGACGTAGAGCATGTTGTCCCCGCAGTTATCGTACCCACGATCTGCCTAAACGTCGTATATACGGAGATAAACAGTGATTTTGTGAAACATCTACAAACATTTTGCTACACACTTGCTGACAAACGTACCGTTCCGCAAGAATATGAGAACCGAATAATCGACCTACGTGTAGGACTCAACCAGCTGTGGACGATAGTGAAAAGAAATGTTATTCAAAGCAAGCACGTCCAACAATTAGTCGCGATAAAGACCTCGCTCGGATGGACGGTCTAAGGCCCTGTCCGAAAACCGAATCCTGCGAATCAGACAATGACAGAAGTAACTCGCGTGCTGAGTGCGGAAGTATCTCTCAACGACATATCAAAGGTAGACTCTACATAGGGTCTACGGGATACACACGCCAGTGCAATTGCAAAGACGACCACCGAAAGTGGAGCAACAAAGGTGACAAGTCGCCTTCCCGTAGCAATTTTCAACCAAAGACAAAACATTGGGCATGAAAGACAAACGAATACAGATGCCTTGTGCTCAATACAAAAGTACGGATCTCTGCCTTTCAAGGAATCGACTCTGGTGAATACACAAACGTTTCAGGTGAGAGACTTCTATGTTGGTAATTGTCCCATATCCAAGAGGGCAGATTATAAAAAGACGGACTGGACATTTTTCACATTTGCAGCAGGAAAACCTTCGCGAACGGTTGAAGCAGTGCACATTTCCGTGAACAGCTAAAGGAGCTGCCTCCCGTGTTGGAATAATGACTGTTCCAAGACGTCGGCAGCACTGTGGTCACCCTTCCAGGAACACCGAAAGAAAAGAAGAAACCACAACGAACACGAAGTCAACGAAGAAAACAATAGTCTAGATGGGACCGAAGTGCCCTTTAGATTTTTACCGATAATTGTGGTGCGGTCTTTTGGCCAGCAGCAGTTTGCTTGATGTGGACGTTGTTTTACTCTGTTGTAGCCGGGAGTATCTTGCGAGATACGTAGAAGAGAAAGAAGCAAATCCTGGCAACTAGGGCATGGGTATCATGATCATTGGCAGTCTGTCATCGCCATTAAAGGGGTTGCATCAGGACTTTCACGGCTCCGTTTCCTGCTATAGCATGGAATACTCAGTACTAAATTATACCGTTATGGCTTCCGCGGACGTTTTCTATCTCTGCTTCCAAATTACCTTCGTGATCGTTCTCAAGTGGTGTCCCTTGGATAGGTGCTGAGTGATAGTATCAGAAGGAAGAGAGGTGTCCCGCAAGGGTCTATCATGTCACCTCTTTTTTTATGTTAATGACTTAGCTACTCTTGTCAAAACTTAGAAAATTTATCAATACGCTGATGACACCCTGCTGATATCTGGGAACTCTGGTTGTTCTCTCGCTATCTCAAATCTTCAAGATGATGCCAGAAGGGTAACGGATTGGTTCGAAACAAATTTACTAACAATCAACCCTGTAAAAAGTCGGCTAGTTTGTTTCAGAAATCGACAGTAAACTGTTCCGAACGACTGCTTTTTTACAATACACTCATCAATTGTGCATCTTGTTAATCTGCCCGTATTTTCTGTTTCGAGTCTGCTAAATACCTAGGTGTACATTATGATGAGTATCTTTTGTGGAACACACACATGGCTCACATACGTAAAAAGCGTAGAAATATTGTCTGTATCCTGTACAAGATAAAAGTGTTTCTGCCTTTCTCTGTTCGAAATATTCTAGCTCAAACTTTGGGTTATAGTGTTCTTCGTTATGACATATGCTGGTTTTTCAACCGCTCCGCTGCCTGGAAAAAGAGTTAACAGCCAAGAGTGTTCTTTATAAGTAACACGTGCCGGATTCGGACACTGTGTTTAGGGCAAGTGGTTTACCGTCAGTCGATACATTGTTTAGGCAAATCGTCGTGCTAAAATATTTCTGGTGTACGGATTACCGAACTCCCAATGTTAAACCTATACGTCTGGGGCATATACCTCGATATATGACACCAAGGGTCTGTACCCGTTACGGAATGGCTGCGCGGCCATATTATGTTCCTGCTATCTTCAACGAATTGCCTGACGAATTGTTCTCTTCAACAGCGCGCAAACATTTGGGTGCAGCTATGGTGGCATTAGAAATAGGCTGAAGCATGTATCTTTATCAGGTGACTGGTAGCTATTTCTTTGTTTTCTTATTGCTTTCTTGTGATGAGCAAAATGCCGCCCCTGTAGCTGAAACCCATGTTGATTTATTGTATCTTTGTTTGTCTTCATATCTTCTGTTCGTCGGTTGTTGCTTGCTTTCCTTTTTTCTTTCCTCCCTTTATTTTTTGTGCTCTCTGTTTCACTTTTTTTTGTTCTTCTCTTTTTCTCTATTCTACTTGTTTGCTTGTATTTTTTTACCTTCCAGCCCAGTTACCACTGTCAATGAGTGTTTTTTTACAGAAGTGAAGGCCATTGCTGCCGGACGACGCCGCACATGCCCACCTGCTGGCTTTGGCGGGGCCCCATTTTGCATGTGTATGTACTCCATAATAATAAACAATGATTATTGTTAAAAAAACACACAGTAGTTGCCTGTGGCTTTTGGTACCAGCTTCAGCCCTAAAGCCTTGGAATAAAAAGAGAAAACCCTAGCGACGGAAACTTTCCAGAAGGAACAACGTTCTCTCGGCCGCTCCTTCGTAAACGTAACGAGTTACCATTACAGTTCCACACACTCATGATGAAACGGTGGCGTTCCTCCGTTCCCCCAAAAAGGAACCAGTTCCTGGGAACGCCGATCCTTGGAAAGCCGTTTCGTATAACACTGAGTATTAGGATTATAAAAATATTTACTCAAATACTCCTGAAATGTCTTCTGCGAAAACAAGCGGGCTCAACTGGAGACAATGTCAGGTGATGTGCAAAAACGGCTTTGCTTGTGAAGCTGCAAAGTTCGAGCACGAGCGTAACTTTTACAAAGTAAATAAACGATGGAACGGACGACATTACGCATGCTGCCCCGTCAGAAGTGGAAACACTGCTGTACAGCGTTAGCTGGTAACTGGTTGACAGTTTTCCTTTCCCGCAGAAAGCAGCAAACGTATCGCTGCTTTCCAAATGTGCAACGTAATTGAACCTCGCACGACCCCATCACCAGTTGATACAACTTTCAGTAGTATTTGTAAATTTTTGCGCCATTTCTGAAACGCGAAAAAGTAACCTGGATATCGGTTTCACTTGCAGACCTACGCCTGCACGTAATAATAATAGTCTGGCCAATTATGCTCTGTCACTGCCGAGAAGTATTAGATTATTCGTCGTATACGAACAGCTGCACCGTCGGAAGGCATTAAATAGAAAAGCTCTGGCGCTGGGTTTCGGGAATTTATTTAAGGAAGCCGGAATACGAGGCCGCACAAATAAGGCATACAGCCCGTAAAAGAAAAACGGCATGAAGCCGACTTTATTCAACCCGGCCGCGGCAGCAAGTCTTGCATGTGGTATGGAAACATTGGGAGGTCCTGCTGTCCGTTCTACGCAACGTATACATATTTCGTATGATCTTATATAAACTTAAATTACGTAAGTTGAAATTTCGCGTTTTTAAGGACGAACTATACTTTCGGCGAAGTCCTCCTGCGTGTACTGTGTGTATGTACAGTGCACCCTTGTTAAGAAATCAGACTACCACGGTATTGTCGTTTCTACGGCCGCGTATATTGACACAATTAGGTAACCGGTTGTTTCCCTCTTTATGAACATGGTCGTACGTGTTAGGGCAAAAGATAGTGTTGCTGAAGATATAATGCGAAGCAAGCGAGTTATTTTGCAACGTATTTCAATAATGTATATAAACAGATGCCGCCTGAGTGTATAAGCGGGGGTAAGATGATGACAATTTTATGAATATTTTTCTACAGCAGACAATTTGCGTTTTATTAGCCGTATTTGTGCTGTAATGCAGTAATTAGGTGAATGATGTGGTGGTAGTGGTGGTCCTGAAACTATTTCATTAAAAAAACGGTTCTTACTTCAAAGCAAGAGAGGCCCTCAGGCCTAGGCTACAGCGGCGGCTGTTCTACTGCACGCTGGGGTTCTGCCCCACACAATCACTACTGCTGAAAAGACTGTGTCGGGGAAATAAAAGTATAGTATACACCGTTTTACGTACCGTGGGTAAGGCCAGTTTTTATAGATGTGGTGATAAAAATTAAGAAGAGGTTCGGCCACTTAGCGCGTCGTTTTCTTCCACTGTTTTAAGCAAAACAAGGGTTTGGTAGAGCGCACGACGGATGCCAACGCTTTTTGGGGCAGAGAAGCATTCGTTGGAAATATTGTTGGGGGCTTTTGCAGAATGTTTCTAAAGATAAGTCTCCGGTCGAACTCCTCGTTTATCATAAAGGCGGCCTCACATCTGAATTTGGCAGCCACAAAGTGTAAATGTTGCGCAAAATTGACCAAACACAGAGAACACATTTCTATTGTCAAAGTTGTTAATTACCTGTGTTGGCGAGAACATACGGCAACGTAAACAAACGAGGAATGCTATTGTTCCTTGGCCATCTCTCTGATTATCACTCAAATATTTTTATTTAGATTTTTTTGTTCTAATGAAACGTGGTTTAAGCAACAGCCAATGCGAATTAGTTTTATTAGCATCGTATATTTCAATTCCAACTAGGTGATGCCTATTTACCCCCCACAGGACATCAATGGGGGAGTGTACTAGACTGATCACCTACGTAATCCTATATTCTTGGCGAAATTTCAAATTCGTGACCATCTGATGACTCTTGGTGGCGAAATCAACACCTCGATTCCAAAAAAAACCTACGCTATGGGGTTTCTATAAGACCCGTGCATATTTTGTACACTGTGCTTACCACGCAGCAACGTAAGTGGTTCGGCGTACCCCTTATAGCAAGGGCAATGGTTCCGTGCCGATGGTTTTGTTGCCAACAATTATCCGCATGTCGTCAGTGTAATTCCGCACTTATACTTACTTGCCGTTTTCTTGGCCGTTCCCCCGCTACAGACAGGGCTCCGCTACGCGTAAAAGTGCCAAAAATGAGCGAAAAATGACTGTTTGATGGGTGCGCCAGCCACGTCTAACATTTGGCATCCGTAATGTAATTCAACTAGCGGTGCTGCCAACTCAGCACCACAGAAGCCAGTGCTCGGTCCGCTCGGGTGATGCGTAATTCACCGCACGAGCTCATTTTGTGTGTTTTTATCGGTCATTCTCCCCAATATAAAGGACGGCCCGAATGTTTGACAGCATAGCTAGTTTATAATAACTTCAATTAAAAATCACAAAAAATATGAAACATGTTTCTCCAAATATGAATACCTAGAAAGACTGTACTTACTGGGTCCCCACATTTGCCCATGCCGCCAATTATGGGAGGTCTTGTTGTGGTTCTCCTGCAAAAATCAGTAACTTCGTTGTCAAAAATGCCAAACTCACGTTTTTAGGTGAATATAGGCAACGTTGAAATTCGTTTGTCTAATCATTATCTAAATTGGAAAAAACAAAGTTTAAGCGCCCATCGATATATAAAAATTTACGACACAATTTATTATAGGCAAAATGTAGAGTAACTAAACCATAAAACAATAAAAGTTCTCATCTATATTACGTCCTATATTCTCGAGAAACATGGCATTGCTTTGACTGGAACCAACAAACTGCATTTTGCCCCAATGTAATATCACAAACCAATATTTCTAGTTCTTTATGGCCGTTTTGACGTAAGAGTCAAAGATTAGTATTGTTACTTTATTCTCGCGTTGCTTCGGATGAGCAGTTGCTTTTGTTTTTTTTTTATTGAAAGTACCGTTAAGGGCCCCAGAAAGGAAATATATATATCTGTGTATATATATATATATATATATATATATATATATATATATATATATATATATATATATATATATATATATATATATATATATATATATATATAGGCAGTAAAACAAAACTTCTCGAGGAGCCAGAAAAAATACGCAGAGGGTGTGCTGCCAGAAAAATAGGCGCAGAGGGTGTGCTGCAGTGTACCCTTTTTTTAACAACATTGGCGGGTTTGGGGCGAGGGAACAGGGAAGGGAGGGTATTATACATGTGGCACTATACATGATGACAAACTCTTTTCTAAAAAGACCAGCAATATTCAACTGCATCCAATAAAAAAAAAGTGTAGGGAGTTGTTTAAATACACTTTTCATACGAATTACACGAATAGATGGATGGGGCAGGGAACGTCTCGACACTCGAAATGCAAAGTACACGAACAACAAATAAATACAGAACAGAAGCCGCCGGTGACGCATCCATTCCTGAAAACACCAATTACCGGCGGCTTGGGGAATGTCAGGGCACTTTACAAGTTCACAGAAGTCACAGAAGAGCTCACGTGCCAGCAACGCAACCAATTATTTAGCCAGGTAGGAAGTAACTAGGTGTGTGCTGCGTGAAAGCAACTATTGAATCGGTAGCCAGTAAAGGTCAACAAGTTTCTGTGTATACAATAAAAGCATGTCACAGCATGATGGAGGCATGCAAAGAAGTGAATAATGATTGACAGTCCAAGAAGCGGAGGGGTGGGGGAACCGTGCAACATCGAAGATGGTGAGTGACCTCGCGGACAGCGCGTTCGCGATAACAAATTTACCCCCCAAAGGGGGCTGCCAACCGCGGGAGCGGAGGCGTACTGGGAATGCAGGTACTATTCCACGAAAAAAAAGGGGAGACAGACAAGGGTGGGGAGGGGGGGGGAAACGTGTGGCGGCTGACAGTATTCGGTAGGGCGAATGAATAAAAAAAAAACGGTGAAAGGAAAACCGTGAAAATGGCTTAGGTACCCACCAAAGACGATAATTTCCCACAACTCTCATTAATGCCTGAAGATGCAGATTTGAACTTGTAAATGAGATACGATTCGCGGATTAGTCGATCATGGTGAGAGCGAAACCCAGATTCTAATATCGTGGCTCTGACGTGGTCAAAAGAGTGCCCAGGAAGGTTAACGTGTTTTGACAACGGGAGAGATGGCAGAGTTTTGGAATGTGACATGTGATTATTAAACCTAGATCTGAACGACTTTTGTGTTTGCCCGATGTATTGTAGGTGGCACACCGTACACTCGAGCAAATATACCACATTGGAACTATCACAGTTCAGGTTTCCTTTGATTTTTAGACGAACGTCAGAGGCTGAACTGACCGCGGTATCCGTTGTGGACATGTGCGTGCGTATTTGACATCGAGGCTTCCCGCAAGGACTGCATCCGCCGGTCGTTTGAGTCCTTATTTTGGATGAGGTCAGGACATGCCTAATGTTTTTGTTTCTCCTGTACGCAACCCGTGGGGGTTCGGGAAAAATATGTTTTAGGCGCTCACTTTGGGTAAGAATGTTATAGTGCTTTTTTAGTATAGACGAGACTTTGGGAACAGATGCGGAATGTGTTAAGACCAAGTTCGTTTGCGGTTTGTCGTGGGAGGTTTTGGTGCCTCTGAGAATGTCTGAGCGATTCAGGTTTCGTGCTCTGTCGATAGCGGTGTCAATTATTTCAACGGGATATTTTTGTTTCAGAAGTGCACGGCGTAGCTCCTTACAATTATCATTTAAGTCCTCTTCCTTTGAGCAAATTCGACGAAAACGATGAGCTTGGCTATAGGGAAATCCGGTTTTGCAATGTTTGACGTGACTGCTTTGAAAATGTAGGTACTGTTGTTTGTCGGTCGGTTTTCGGTACAGTTTAGTTATCAGTTTGCCCTCTGAGACGGTGACGTTTACGTCAAGAAAATTAACAGTAGACGGGGAGTATTGGTAAGAAAAAGAAATGAAGGGATGCGCAGAGTTGAACGCGCCTATGAAGGTTATCAGATTCCTCTGCCCGTGGGTCCAAATCAGGAATACATCATCAATGAAACGCTTATAATAGAGTGGCTTTAAGCTCTGGCTATTCAGAAATTCACCCTCTAGGACGCCCATAAATATATTGGCATAGTTTGGCCCTACGCGTGTTCCCATAGATGTGCCACTTATTTGGACGTAGTGTTTTCCATCGAACTCAAAATTGTTAAGCTCTAGAATTAGCCGAAGAAGAGTGCTTAGTGTAGAGCCATCAACAAGTTTGTCAAAGGTTGCTTCTCTGTAAGCGTGAGTTACTGCTCGGATTCCATCGTCGTGCGGAATATTTGTGTAGAGTGACGCAACATCCATTGTAACCAGGAGGGAATTGCTGGCAATATCCAAATCTAAAACGTCCGAAAGGAAGTGGTTAGTATCTTTAATGTAGGAAGGAAAACTAGGCGGTATTATGCTAATTATCGAGTCCACGTACCGCGAAAGGTGTTCCGTGACGGTGCCTATCCCCGCGACGATTGGGCGGCCGGGATTATCTTTTTTGTGGATTTCAGGCAGCAAGTAAAACCTGCCAGCTACAGGATTAAGCGGAACAAGTGAATGGGCGGTTCTTTCTGCCATTACTCCATCCTTCACCAATTGAGTGAGATGTTCTTTAACGGTTTCTTTAAAGTCGGCTGTGGGATCATTTTCGAGTGGTTTGTAGAATGACGAGTCTGATAGCGGCCTTTTTGCTTCTTTAACGTAGTCAACCTGGTTAAGTATTACTATTGCACCACCTTTGTCAGCTGGTTTAATTACAATATCAGTGCGGTGAGAGAGGGTTTCTAATGAAGTTTTTTCACTGATGGAGAGGTTATGGCGGAAGTTAGACTGCTTTTTGTAAGCTTCAATGATGTCTTGTTGCACAGCTTTGATATACATATCTAAGCACTCGTCCCGCTGGGGGGGTGGTGTCCAGTGTTGAGGGCTTGGAAGCAATTTAGCAGTGTCACTACATGTTTCGCGGTCATGAAAGTATTCCTTCAACCTCATAGTACGGGCAAAATTTTCCAGATCTTTAAAAAGCAGGAATTCGGAAAACCCCCCTGTTGTTGGGCAAAAACTCAAACCCCTAGAAAGTATGCTCAAATCGGCATTGGACAAAACCGCATCTGACAAGTTGACTATGTTACTACTCTCGACATCTTCTTTCTGTGTGACTGGTAAGGTGCTAACCGGGGACCCGTCTGGGTTAGGGATAACATTATCACGCGAGAATTTTTTGGCCTTGGCATGAGACAGCTTATCTCGAACCTTTAATTCGTGCGAGGCCAATGACTCGATCTCATGTTTGTTGAGATGGGGAAAGAGAAGTTTTTCGTTCCTTACCAAAAGTTCAAAATGTGTCTGGTAGTGATCGATAATTATGCGTATCAGGTCCAATGAAGCGGATTTGAGCACACTGTCCCACTTTTCCTTATTTGCAGGCGACAACTCAGATGTGGCTGGTTTTAATTCTATTGCAAGACCTTTGGGCACAATGGCGGAATTGAGGTACTGTTTAAGAGTGGAGGCATGCATCTCATATCGAACGCGTTTGTCGGTTAGTTTTCTGGCATCTAAAAATTTCCTAGAGACATTATGGTTGGTTGCGTTACCGGCATCAGTAGGGCACAGTCAATCCTTTGGGCCGCGGGGCGGGAACTTTGAAGTGTTCGAACGGAGGTTGTACTGCCGGCTCGAAGAGGTTGCAGTGGAAGGCACCGCAGGGGCAGCGGCCGAGGCGGCGTAGCTGCGCGGCGGTGATGTTGAGGCCTGAAGGGACGGCTCCGCCGGTGCGGAGTTGGTCGGCCAGCTCGAAGACCAAGTTGTAGACGGGCCCCTCCTGCTGAGGCACATGCCATGGAGGTGGCTGGCCATGAGAGCGACGCCTTCGAAGCTGGGGTGAAGGCCGTCTGCTGCAAGAACTCGTGCCGCAGGATGGAACTGCAGCTCGTGGTCAATGTAGAACAGCGTTGCCGATTGAAGAACGACGCCTCTCGGTTGCACCGTCCAACAAACCGGTAGTTGCGGATCCTGAGGCGGCGGTTCGTGGTTCTTGGCAGCACCAGGGTCGCGTACACACGAGACACCTTCGGACATTCTTGAACAATCAGGTCCAGTAGAGCCTTGCATCTTTCGAATGCCGTAGATTCATTGACGGTGGCCAGGTCGTTTGTTCCGACGTGCAGGATGATCGTTTTTGCAGTATCCGTTACGAAGTCTAGGAGGGACTGCACGTCGCCGATGCATGCTCCGGGCTGGGTGATAAAAGCAGGCGTACCTTGTCGGTTGGGATCAAATTGCTTGTAGAGATGCTTGGTCTGGGAGTCGCCGATAACGACCGTGGTGGCAGGGACCTTGGGAAATTTCCAGATGATGTTTTTAGTCGTGGTCATGGCTGGTTCCTTCGTGGATAGGTAAGCAGTAAAAGAAAACTTCTCGAGGAGCCAGAAAAAATACTTGAGAAAATGGTAGACGCACGACTAAAAACAAAAACAGTGGTTTACTAAAGTTTCGACTGCGGGACCAGTCTTCATCTTGAGTAACATACAACGTTGGAGCACGTACGCTTATATAGGCGCAGAGGGTGGGCTGCAGTGTACCCTTTTTTTAACAACATTGGCGGGTTTGGGGCGAGGGAACAGGGAAGGGAGGGTATTATACATGTGGCACTATACATGATGACAAACTCTTTTCTAAAAAGCCCAGCAATATTCAACTGCATCCAATAAAAAAAAAAGTGTAGGGAGTTGTTTAAATACACTTTTCATACGAATTACACGAATAGATGGATGGTGCAGGCAACGTCTCGCCACTAGAAATGCAAAGTACACGAACAACAAATAAATACAGAACAGAAGCCGCCGGTGACGCATCCATTCCTGAAAACACCAATTACCAGCGGCTTGGGGAATGTCAGGGCACTTTACAAGTTCACAGAAGTCACAGAAGAGCGCACGTGCCAGCAACGCAACCAATTATTTAGCCAGGTAGGAAGTAACTAGGTGTGTGCTGCGTGAAAGCAACTATTGAATCGGTAGCTAGTAAGGGTCAACAAGTTTCTGTGTATACAATAAAAGCATGTCACAGCATGATGGAGGCATGCAAAGAATTGAGTAATGATTGACAGTCCAAGAAGCAGAGGGGTGGGGGAACCGTGCAACATCGAAGATGGTGAGTGACCTCGCGGACAGCGCGTTCGCGATAACAAATTTAACCCCCCAAAGGGGGCTGCCAACCGCGGGAGCGGAGGCGTACTGGGAATGCAGGTACTATTCCACGAAAAAAAAGGGGAGACAGACAAGGGTGTGGAGGGGGGGGGGGGGAACGTGTGGTGGCTGACAGTATTCGGTAGGGCGAATGAATAAAAAAAAAACGGTGAAAGGAAAACAGTGAAAATGGCTTACGTACCCACCAAAGACGATAATTTCCCACAACTCTCATTATTGCCTGAAGATGCAGATTAGAACTTGTAAATGAGATACGATTCGCGGATTAGTCGATCATGGTGAGAGCGAAACCCCGATTCTAATATCGTGGCTCTGACGTGGTCAAAAGAGTGCCCAGGAAGGTTAACGTGTTTTGACAACGGGAGAGATGGCAGAGTTTTGGAATGTGACTTGTGATTATTAAACCTAGATCTGAACGACTTTTGTGTTTGCCCGATGTATTGTAGGTGGCGCACCGTACACTCGAGCAAATATACCACATTGGAACTATCACAGTTTAGGTTTCCTTTGATTTTTAGACGAAAGTCAGAGGCTGAACTGACCGCGGTATCCGTTGTGGACATGTGCGTGCATATTTGACATCGAGGCTTCCCGCAAGGACTGCATCCGCAGGTCGTTTGAGTCCTTATTTTGGATGAGGTCAGGACATCCCTAATCTTTTTGTTTCTCCTGTACACAACCCGTGGGGGTTCGGGAAAAATATGTTTTAGGCGCTCACTTTGGGTAAGAATGTTATAGTGCTTTTTTAGTATAGACGAGACTTTGGGAACAGATGCGGAATGTATTAAGACCAAGTTCGTTTGCGGTTTGTCGTGGGAGGTTTTGGTGCCTCTGAGAATGTCTGAGCGATTCAGGTTTCGTGCTCTTTCGATAGCGTTGTCAATTATTTCAACGGGATATTTTTGTTTCAGAAGTGCACGGCGTAGCTCCTTACAATTATCATTGAAGTCCTCTTCCTTTGAGCAAATTCGACAAAAACGATGAGCTTGGCTATAGGGAATTCCGGTTTTGCAATGTTTGACGTGACTGCTTTGAAAATGTAGGTACTGTTGTTTGTCGGTCGGTTTTCGGTACAGTTTAGTTATCAGTTTGCCCTCTGAGACAGTGACGTTTACGTCAAGAAAATTAACAGTAGACGGGGAGTATTGGTAAGAAAAAGAAATGGAGGGATGCGCAGAGTTGAACGCGTCTATGAAGGTTATCAGATTCGTCTGCCCGTGGGTCCAAATAAGGAATACATCATCAATAAAACGCTTATAATAGAGTGGTTTTAAGCTCTGGCTATTCAGAAATTCACCCTCTAGGACGCCCATAAATATATTGGCATAGTTTGGCCCTACGCGTGTTCCCATAGATGTGCCACTTATTTGGACGTAGTGTTTTCCATCGAACTCAAAATTGTTAAGCTCTAGAATTAGACGAAGAAGAGTGCTTAGTGTAGAGCCATCAACAAGTTTGTCAAAGGTTGCTTCTCTGTAAGCGTGAGTTACTGCTCGGATTCCATCCTCGTGCGGAATATTTGTGTAGAGTGACGCAACATCCATTGTAACCAGGAGGGAATTGCTGGGAATATCCAAATCTTAATTGTCCGAAAGGAAGTGGTGAGTATCTTTAATGTAGGAAGGAAAACTAGGCGGTATGATGCTAATTATCGAGTCCACGTACCGCGAAAGGTGTTCCGTGACGGTGCCTATCCCCGCGACGATTGGGCGGCCGGGATGATCTTTTTTGTGGATTTTTGGCCGCAAGTAAAACCTGCCAGCAACAGGATTAAGCGGAACAAGTGAATGGGCGGTTCTTTCTGCCATTACTCCATCCTTCACCAATTGAGTGAGATGTTCTTTAACGGTTTCTTTAAAGTCGGCTGTAGGATCATTTTCGAGTGGTTTGTAAAATGACGAGTCTGATAGCTGCCTTTGTGCTTCTTTAACGTAGTCAACCTGGTTAAGTATTACTATTGCACCACCTTTGTCAGCTGGTTTAATTACAATATCAGTGCGGTGAGAGAGGGTTTCTAATGAAGTTTTTTCACTGATGGAGAGGTTATGGCGGAAGTTAGACTGCTTTTTGTAAGCTTCAATGATGTCTTGTTGCATAGCTTTGATATTCATATCTAAGCACTCGTCCCGCTGGGGGGGTGGTGTCCAGTGTTGAGGGCTTGGAAGCAATTTAGCAATGTCACTACATGTTTCGCGGTCATGAAAGTATTCCTTCAACCTCATAGTACGGGCAAAATTTTCCAGATCTTTAAAAAGTAGGAATTCGGAAAACCCCCCTGTTGTTGGGCAAAAACTCAAACCCCTAGAAAGTATGCTCAAATCGGCATTGGACAAAACCGCATCTGACAAGTTGACTATGTTACTACTCTCGACATCTTCTTGCTGTGTGACTGGTAAGGTGCTAACAGGGGACCCGTCTGGTTTAGGGATAACATTATCACGAGAGAATTTTTTGGCCTTGACATGAGACAGCTTATCTCGAATCTTTAATTCGTGCGAGGCCAATGACTCGATCTCATGTTTGTTGAGATGGGGAAAGAGAAGTTTTTCGTTCCTTACCAGAAGTTCAAAATTTGTCTGGTAGTGATCGATAATTATGCGTATCAGGTCCAATGAAGCGGATTTGAGCACGCTGTCCCACTTTTCCTTATTTGCAGGCGACAACTCAGATGTGGCTGGTTTTAATTCTATTGCAAAACCTTTGGGCAAAATGGCGGAATTGAGGTACTGTTTAAGAGTGGAGGCATGCATCTCATATCGGACGCGTTTGTCGGTTAGTTTTCTGGCATCTAAAAATTTCCTAGAGACATTATGGTTGGTTGCGTTACCGGGATCAGTAGGGCACAGTCAATCCTTGTGGCCGCGGGGCGGGAACTTTGAAGTGTTCGAACGGAGGTTGTACTGCCGGCTCGAAGAGGTTGCAGTGGAAGGCACCGCAGGGGCAGCGGCCGAGGCGGCGTAGCTGCGCGGCGGTGATGTTGAGGCCTGAAGGGACGGCTCCGCCGGCGCGGAGTTGGTCGGCCAGGTCGAAGACCAGGTTGTAGACGGGCCCCTCCTGCTGAGGCACATGCCATGGAGATGGCTGGCCATGAGAGCGACGCCTTCGAAGCTGGGGTGAAGGCCGTCTGCTGCAAGAACTCGTGCCGCAGGATGGAACTGCAGCTCGTGGTCAATGTAGAACAGCGTTCTTGATCGTCGGCAGTAGTTCCGGAGAAGCCGATTGAAGAACGACGCCTCTCGGTTGCACCGTCCAACAAACCGGTAGTTGCGGATCCTGAGGCGGCGGTTCGTGGTTCTTGGCAGCCCCAGGGTCGCGTACACACGAGACACCTTCGGACATTCTTGAACAATCAGGTCCAGGGGAGCCTTGTATCTTTCGAATGCCGTAGATTCATTGACGGTGGCCAGGTCGTTTGTTCCGACGTGCAGGATGATCGTTTTTGCAGTATCCGGAACGAAGTCTAGGAGGGACTGCACGTCGCCGATGCATGCTCCGGGCTGGGTGATAAAAGCAGGCGTACCTTGTCGGTTGGGATCAAATTGCTTGTAGAGATGCTTGGTCTGGGAGTCGCCGATAACGACCGTGGTGGCAGGGACCTTGGGAAATTTCCAGATGATGTTTTTAGTCGTGGTCATGGCTGGTTCCTTCGTGGATAGGTAAGCAGTAAAAGAAAACTTCTCGAGGAGCCAGAAAAAATACTTGAGAAAACGGTAGACGCACGACTAAAAACAAAAACAGTGGTTTACTAACGTTTCGACTGCGGGACCAGTCTTCATCTTGAGTAACATACAACGTTGGAGCACGTACGCTTATATAGGCGCAGAGGGTGGGCTGCAGTGTACCCTTTTTTTAACAACATTGGCGGGTTTGGGGCGAGGGAACAGGGAAGGGAGGGTATTATACATGTGGCACTATACATGATGACAAACTCTTTTCTAAAAAGCCCAGCAATATTCAACTGCATCCAATAAAAAAAAAAGTGTAGGGAGTTGTTTAAATACACTTTTCATACGAATTACACGAATAGATGGATGGTGCAGGCAACGTCTCGCCACTAGAAATGCAAAGTACACGAACAACAAATAAATACAGAACAGAAGCCGCCGGTGACGCATCCATTCCTGAAAACACCAATTACCGGCGGCTTGGGGAATCTCAGGGCACTTTACAAGTTCACAGAAGTGACAGAAGAGCGCACGTGCCAGCAACGCAAACAATTATTTAGCCAGGTAGGAAGTAACTAGCTGTGTCCTGCGAGAAAGCAACTATTGAATTGGTAGCCAGTAAGGGTCAACAAGGTTCTGTGTATACAACAAAGCATGTCACAGCATGATGGAGGCATGCAAAGAAGTGAGTAATGATTGACAGTCCAAGAAGCGGAGGGGTGGGGGAACCGTGCAACATCGAAGATGGTGAGTGACCTCGCGGACAGCGCGTTCGCGATAACAAATTTAACCCCCCAAAGGGGGCTGCCAACCGCGGGAGCGGAGGCGTACTGGGAATGCAGCTACTACTCCACGAAAAAAAAGGGGAGACAGACAAGGGTGGGGAGGGGGGGAAACGTGTGGTGGCTGACAGTGTTCGGTAGGGCGAATGAATAAAAAAAAAACGGTGAAAGGAAAACAGTGAAAATGGCTTAGGTACCCACCAAAGACGATAATTTCCCAAAACTATCATTAAGGCCTGAAGATGCAGATTTCAACTTGTAAATGCGATACGATTCGCGGATTAGTCGATCATGGTGAGAGCGAAACCCAGATTCTAATATCGTGGCTCTGACGTGGTCAAAAGAGTGCCCAGGAAGGTTAACGTGTTTTGACAACGGGATAGATGGCAGAGTTTTGGAATGTGACTTGTGATTATTAAACCTAGATCTGAACGACTTTTGTGTTTGCCCGATGTATTGTAGGTGGCACACCGTACACTCGAGCAAATATACCACATTGGAACTATCACAGTTCAGGTTTCCTTTGATTTTTAGACGAACGTCAGAGGCTGAACTGACCGCGGTATCCGTTGTGGACATGTGCGTGCATATTTGACATCGAGGCTTCCCGCAAGGACTGCATCCGCAGGTCGTTTGAGTCCTTCTTTTTGGATGAGGTCAGGACATCCCTAATGTTTTTGTTTCTCCTGTACACAACCCGTGGGGATTCGGGAAAAATATGTTTTAGGCGCTCACTTTGGGTAAGAATGTTATAGTGTTTTTTTAGTATAGACGAGACTTTGGAAACAGATGCGGAATGTGTTAACACCAAGTTCGTTTGCGGTTTGTCGTGGGAGGTTTTGGTGCCTCTGAGAATGTCTGAGCGATTAAGGTTTCGTGCTCTGTCTATAGCGTTGTCAATTATTTCAACGGGATATTTTTGTTTCAGAAGTGCACTGTGTAGCTCCTTACAATTATCATTGAAGTCCTCTTCCTTTGAGGAAATTCGACGAAAACGATGAGCTTGGCTATAGGGAATTCCGGTTTCTCAATGTTTGACGTGACTGCTTTGAAAATGTAGGTACTGTTGTTTGTCGGAAGGTTTTCGGCACAGTTTAGTTATCAGTTTGCCCCCTGAGACGGTGATGTTTACGTCAAGAAAATTAACAGTAGACGGGTAGTATTGGTAAGAAAAAGAAATGGAGGGATGCGCAGAGTTTAACGCGTCTATGAAGGTTATCAGATTCGTCTGCCCGTGGGTCCAAATCTGGAATACATCATCAATGAAACGCTTATAATAGAGTGGCTTTAAGCTCTGGCTATTCAGAAATTCACCCTCTAGGACGCCCATAAATATATTGGCATAGTTTGGCCCTACGCGTGTTCACATAGATGTGCCACTTATTTGGACGTAGTGTTTTCCATCGAACTCAAAATTGTTAAGCTCTATAATGAGCCGAAGAAGAGTGCTTAGTGTAGAGCCATCAACAAGTTTGTCAAAGGTTGCTTCTCTGTAAGCGTGAGTTACTGCTCGGATTCCATCGTCGTGCGGAATATTTGTGTAGAGTGACGCAACATTCATTGTAACCAGGAGGGAATTGCTGGGAATATCCAAATCTAAATCGTCCGAAGGTGAAGGATGGAGTGATGACAGAAAGAACCGCCCATTCACTTGTTCCGCTTAATCCTGTAGCTGGCAGGTTTTACTTGCTGCCAAAAATCCACAAAAAAGATAATCCCGGCCGCCCAATCGTTGCGGGGATAGGCACCGTCACGGAACACCTTTAGCGGTACGTGGACCCGATAATTACAATCATACCGCCTAGTTTTCCTTCCTATAATAAAGATACTAACCACTTCCTTTCGGTCGTTTTAGATTTGGATATTCCCAGCAATTCCCTCCTGGTTACAATGGATGTTGCGTCACTCTACACAAATATTCCGCACGACGATGGAATCCGAGCAGTAACTCATGCTTACAGAGAAGCAACCTTTGACAAACTTGTTGATGGCTCTACACTAAGCACTCTTCTTCGGCTAATTCTAGGGCTTAACAATTTTGAGTTCGATGGAAAACACTACATCGAAATAAGTGGCACATTTATGGGAACACGCTTAGGGCCAAACTATGCCAATATATTTATGGGCGTCCTAGAGGGTGAATTTCTGAATAGCCAGAGCTTAAAGCCACTCTATTATAAGCGTTTCATTGATGATGTATTCCTGATTTGGCCCCACGTACAGACGAATCTGATAACCTTCATAGACGCGTTCAACTCTGCGCATCCCTCCATTTCTTTTTCTTACCAATACTCCCCGTCTACTGTTAATTTTCTTGACGTAAACGTCACCGTCTCAGAGGGCAAACTGATAACTAAACTGTACCAAAAACCGACCGACAAACAACAGTACCTACATTTTCAAAGCAGTCACGTCAAACATTGCTAAACCGGAATTCCCTATAGCCAAGCTCATCGTTTTCGTCGAATTTGCTCAAAGGAAGAGGACTTCAATGATAATTGTAAGGAGCTACGCAGTGCACTTCTGAAACAAAAATATCCCGTTGAAATAATTGACAACGCTATAGACAGAGCACGAAACCTGAATCGCTCAGACATTCTCAGAGGCACCAAAACCTCCCACGACAAACCGCAAACGAACTTGGTCTTAACACATTCCGCATCTGTTCCCAAAGTCTCGTCTATACTAAAAAAGCACTATAACATACTTACCCAAAGTGAGCGCCTAAAACATATTTTTCCCGAACCCCCACGGGTTGTGTACAGGAGAAACAAAAACATTAGGGATGTCCTGACCTCATCCAAAATAAGGACTCAAACGACCGGCGGATGCAGTCCTTGCGGGAAGCCTCGATGTCAAATATGCACGCACATGTCCACAACGGATACCGCGGTCAGTTCAGCCTCTGACTTTCGTCTAAAAATCAAAGGAAACCGGAACTGTGATAGTTCCAATGTGGTATATTTGCTCGAGTGTACGGTGTGCCACCTACAATACATCGGGCAAATACAAAAGTCGTTCAGATCTAGGTTTAATAATCACAAGTCACATTCCAAAACTCTGCCATCTCTCCCGTTGTCAAAACACGTTAACCTTCCTGGGCACTCTTTTGACCACGTCAGAGCCACGATATTAGAATCTAGGTTTCGCTCTCACCATGATCGACTAATCCGCGAATCGTATCTCATTTACAAGTTCAAATCTGCATCTTCAGGCATTAATGAGAGTTGTGGGAAATTATCGTCTTTGGTGGGTACCTAAGCCATTTTCACTGTTTTCCTTTCACCGTTTTTTTTTTATTCATTCGCCCTACCGAATACTGTCAGCCACCACACGTTTCCCCCCCCCACCCTTGTCTGTCTCCCCTTTTTTTTCGTGGAATAGTAGCTGCATTCCCAGTACGCCTCCGCTCCCGCGGTTGGCAGCCCCCTTTGGGTGATTAAATTTGTTATCGCGAACGCGCTGTCCGCGAGGTCACTCACCATCTTCCATGTTGCACGGTTCCCCCACCCCTCTGCTTCTTGGACTGTCAATCATTACTCACTTCTTTGCATGCCTCCATCATGCTGTGACATGCTTTTATTGTATACACAGAAACTTGTTGACCTTTACTGGCTACCGATTCAATAGTTGCTTTCACGCAGGACACAGCTAGTTACTTCCTACCTGGCTAAATAATTGTTTGCGTTGCTGGCACGTGCGCTCTTCTGTGACTTCTGTGAACTTGTAAAGTGCCCTGACATTCCCCAAGCCGCCGGTAATTGGTGTTTTCAGGAATGGATGCGTCACCGGCGGCTTCTGTTCTGTATTTATTTGCTGTTCGTGTACTTTGCATTTCGAGTGTCGAGACGTTCCCTGCACCATCCATCTATTCGTGTAATTCGTATGAAAAGTGTATTTAAACAACTCCCTACCCTTTTTTTTATTGGATGCAGTTGAATATTGCTGGGCTTTTTAGAAAAGAGTTTGTCATCATGTATAGTGCCCCATGTATAATACCCTCCCTTCCCTGTTCCCTCGCCCCAAACCCGCCAATGTTGTTAAAAAAAAGGGTACACTGCAGCACACCCTCTGTGCCTATATAAGCGTACGTGCTCCAACGTTGTATGTTACTCAAGATGAAGACTGGTCCCGCAGTCGAAACGTCAGTAAACCACTGTTTTTGTTTTTAATCGTGCGTCTAGCATTTTCTCAAATATATATATATATATGTATAAAACAAAAGAGAAAGGGGAAATGATGGGCTCGGTGAATTTAGACAGAATAAGGGTTTGAAGTAAAGAAAACCTCAGAAAGCAAAGGGCGAATGCGGTACGTCATAGAAACAGATGAATAATTGTTTGAGTCAGAAAGGAAGTATTGAAAAAATGCCCGCCGGGTAGGATCCGAACCCACGACCTCCAGAATGGCTGTCTGTGCGATAGCGACTACGCTACCAGCAGGGCTGTTTCCCCACCACTTTCTTGGGTATTTATATTAATGTATTTTTCTTTCCTGCACTTGTGGATGGCAGCCAGCGCCACTCGGACTACTCGGGGTTAAGGGGACCTTCTTTTTAACCCCCGGGCCGCGACTCTAGTGTCTACGACATGTCGAGAGTGTTCGACCAGCGTTGAAACCTCTTAAGCTACTTTTTGGGACCAATACTGCGAGAAAAGAGGCCGCTCGTACATAGTTCATTTGTCGCTTTCATTGTCATTTCCCATACCTTCCATATTAATCCCCTTCTTTTTCTGTCCCCAGTACCCTCCCCACACAGGGAAGTAGCAGGCTCAAGATCAATTTTTCAGGCCGACGTCTTTTCGTTTTCAATACACATTTACTCTCTCTCTCTCACTATGAATGTAGCGAATGAGTAATGGGAAATGAGGGGCTCAGTGAATTAGGACAGAATAAGGGTTCGGCAGTCAAGAAAACGTCAGGAAGCAAAGGGGTGAATGCTGTAGGTAATAGAAACAGATGAAGAATTTTTGGAGTCAGAATGAAAGTGGTTAAAAAATGCCCGCCGGGTGTGATCCGAACTCGCGACCTCCAGAATACCGGTCTGGTGCGATAACCACTGCGTTACCGGTGGGGCTGTTTCCCCACCACTTTCTTGGGTATTTATGTTAATGTATTTTTCTTCCCTGCACTCAAGGTGGTAACCAGCGCAACTTGCACTACTCGGGGTGATGGGGATCTTTTTTTTAACCCCGACGCCATGACTCTAGTGTCTAAGACATGTCGAGAGTGGCCGACCAGCGTTGAACCCTCGTAAGCTACGTTTTGGCACCAAGACTGGCAGAACAGAGGCCCTCGCCATGCATGTAGCAAATCAGATACGGGAAATGAGGGGCTCGGTGAACTAAGACAGAAGAAGGGTTGGCAGTCAAGAAAACCTCATAAAGCAAAGGGGTAAATGCGGTACGTGATAGAAACAGATTAAGAATTTTTTGAGTCAGAAGGAAAGTGGTGAAAAAATGGCAGCAGGGTGGGATCCGAACCCACGACCTCCAGTATACCGGTCTAGTGCGATAACAACTCTGTTACCGGAGGGGCTGTTTCCTCACCACTTGTTTGGGTATTTATGTTAATGTATTTTTCTTTCCTGCACGTGGGTAGCCCGCGCCACTCAGACTACTCGGGGTGAAGGGGACCTTCTTTTTAACCCCCGGGCCGTGACTCTAGTGTCTACGACATGTTTAGTTTCTAGTGTCTACTCTGGTGTGTACAACATATATATCTATGTATATACATAAATATATATATATATATATATATATATATATATATATATATATATATATATATATATATATATATAGTAGAACTTTGAAGATGGTAGAGAACACAATAGAAGAAAAACTTCCAACAAGGTAAAAGCACGATTGTGGCCTACGTTTCTTGCCCTGAGGAAAGCAAGTTCTCTTTGCTGAAACGTAGGCCACAATCGTGCTTTTACCTTGTTCGAAGTTTTTCTTCTCTTATATATATATATATATATATATATATATATATATATATATATATATATATATATATATATATATATATATATATATACATATACATATATATATATTTATATGTTGCAGTCCTTATTGCCAGTGCTGTTTGGCACTTTTTTGACTGTTTTTGACTGTTTGACTACCGCGGAAAGACGAGGGGCGGCGCTAGTTGACCGGGCTCTGAGCAGTCGTAAATACACAACCCCGTGGTATAGTCGAGAGGGGAGTCGCCGCGGAACTAGCTCAATGGTAGAGCACCGCACGCGTTATGCGGAGGTTGTGGGTTCGATTCCCGCTTCCGGAAAAAAACGGCGCTTTTTTTCTCGACTGGAATTTTCAATTATTTATTCCTGCATAGAAAAAAGACGGCAGTCATACCTCATTCGGCACTATAAAACACTTAAAAAAAAAGCGCCAAACAGCACTGGCAATAAGGACTGCAACTTTGATATGTGTCCTTACGGAATCCCTCGTCCCATACGTCTCTGTTCTACAAAATGCATTACGAGGGTTCTGGCTTCAGCAGTCTGAAATGCCTTTGGCTATCCCCGACTTCCGACCACGTCTTACGTGCGGCCGCTGGGAAAAGACGTTCTACGTCTTCCCGCGGTAGTCGAGGGGCGGCGCTAGTTGACCGGGCTCTGAGCAGTCGTAAATACAAAACCCCGTGGTATAGTCGAGAGGGGAGTCGCCGCGGAACTAGCTCAATGGTAGAGCACCGCACGCGTTATGCGGAGATTGTGGGTTCGATTCCCGCTTCCGGAAAAAAACGGCGCTTTTTTTCTCGACTGGAATTTTCAATTATTTATTCCTGCATAAAAAAAGGCAGTCATACCTCATTCGGCACTATAAAACACTTTAAAAAAAAGCGCCAAACAGCACTGGCAATAAGGACTGCAACTTTGATATGTGTCCTTACGGAATCCCTCGTCCCGTACGTCTCTGTTCTACAAAATGCATTACGAGGGTTCTGGCTTCAGCAGTCTGAAATGCCTTTGGCTATCCCCGACTTCCGACCACGTCTTACGTGCGGCCGCTGGGAAAAGACGTTCTACGTCTTCCCGCGGTAGTCGAGGGGCGGCGCTAGTTGACCGGGCTCTGAGCAGTCGTAAATACAAAACCCCGTGGTACAGTCGAGAGGGGAGTCGCCGCGGAACTAGCTCAATGGTAGAGCACCGCACGCGTTATGCGGAGGTTGTGGGTTCGATTCCCGCTTCCGGAAAAAAACGGCGCTTTTTTTCTCGACTTGAATTTTCAATTATTTATTCCTGCATAAAAAAAGGCAATCATACCTCATTCGGCACCATAAAACACTTTTCAAGCGCCAAACAGCACTGGCAATAAGGACTGCAGCTTTGATATGTGTCCTTACGGAATCCCTCGTCCCGTACGTCTCTGTTCTACAATATATATATATATATTTAATATATTAAGTAGAGAGTCGGATACACAGCAAGAACAATAACAAACAAGATGTACTTACGTAGCGGCAACGGGACTTGCTTTCATCAAAGTACAGTTAACTGAATTTGCTGTCACAAACATTTGGAACACATTTCTTATATAGCTTTGCAGAAAACAGTGAGATGGAGCGGAAGATGTTTCGGAAACGGAGAGTATGCATGCAGTCGGGCTACGCGTATGTTACAACAAAAAAAGGGGGAGCGGGGAGCGAGAGAGAGAAACGGGTCGTGTTGACAAAGCAGCGTTCAAGGTTGCACCATGAGGGGGCAAGGTATGCCACGGGGGGTGCAAGTTCACGCAATGCGGGGAACTGGACAATCGCGGTTTCAAAAGAAAGGGAAGAGGATACAGTTAGGCATTCAGTGGCTGGGGAAACTGGTTGGGGCGGAAGTCAAGATGGTGTGCCCCCCGTGGATGAAGAGAATAGATACGGGCACAAAAGAGCATTTCACAGAAGCTAGCCACTGAACAGGAAATATGTAGGGTCACAAAGGGTTAAACATGAATTGATCACAAAGAGTTAAACATTCTTAAGTGGTGGTGGGAACTTAGCTGGGCGGAATGTCGCAAATGAGATTATCCACATAACGTCAGAGGTTTTCGGTAACAGTTCTACTGCCAGAAAGAATGGGGCGCCCTGGATTGTTCACCTTGTGAATCTTTTAGAGAAGATAGGATTTACCGTCTACTGGGCTTAAGGGGATGAGGGAACGAGCCGTGTTTTCATTTATTGTTTTAGTTTTAACAAGCTCAGCAAGTTTATCTTTGACAATTTGCTGATAGTCTTGAGTGAGATTATTCGGCAGTGCTTTATAGAACGTCGATACCGATAGTTGCTTATTGGCCTCGTTAACATAGTCGGTTTTGTCAAGGATTACGATAGCGCCTTCCTTGTCGGCAGGTTTAATAATTATGTCGGGACAGCCTGCGAGTTCCTCTAGGGCTTTCTTTTCGTTGGTTGTCATGTTGTGGTAGAAATATATTTGTGTTTTGTATGCTTTTCGCACATCGCGTTGGACAGCTTTGATGTACATGTCGAGGCAACTATCACGCTGTGTGGGAGGGGTCCAGTGCTTATAGCTAGGTAGGGTTCTGCGGGCTTCTTCTATTGCGGTGTGCTCGTAGAAGTATTCTCGTAGCCTCATGTTTCTTGCAAAGTTATCTAAGTCCTTAAAAAGTTGAAATTCATCAAAACCACTAGTAGCCGGGCTAAAGTTTAGGCCCTTTGACAAGACGTTCATCTGAGCTTGGGAGAGGGTTATACTTAAAAGAACCTTTCAAGTATAACCCTCAAGTACAAGGTCGGCTTCGAACTAAATTGTATAGAGAACCGACAGACACGCGGCAGTATTTGCACTTCCGAAGTAGCCATGTCAGACAGTGCAAGACAGCAATACGTTACAGCCAAGCCCACCGATTTAGGAGAATTTGCTGAAACCAAGCCGACTTTGACTCAAACTGTCGAGAACTCATGACCGCTCTCCTGGATAAAAATATCCAGAAAAAGTTATCGACGACGCTATTGTGCGAGCCAACCAATTAGACCGTAACTTAATCTGTTAGAAAAAAGCCCCGAACGGTAACCCGCAAACTAACTTAGTTTTAACCCACTCATCCTCTGCTCCAAGAGTGTCAACCGTAATAAAGAAACATAACAATATCCTAATGCAAAGTGACCACTTTAAAAGCACATTCCCCGAACCACCACGTGTTGTCTACCGGTTTAATAAGAATTTAGGCGACTTTCCTATTAACTCTCGTATCAACCGACAGGAAACTACTGGCGGCATGCCCTGTAATAAAGCCCGATGTAATGTATCCCCACACATGACCACTACACAGCGCGCCACCAGCACGGCTTCAGACTGCTACGTAAATATAAAAGGTAACTTTAACAGTGACTCCGCTAATGTCGTATATCTTCTAGAGTGCACTGTTTGTAGGCAACAATATATCGGCCAAACAGGAACGCCCTTCCGTATACGGTTCAATAATCACCGCTCTCATGCAAAAAGCTGCCCTTATTTGCCCTTGTCAAGACATGTGAACAGTCCCGGGAATGCATTGGAACATCTTAAAGGAACGATTTTAGAATCCGCCTTCAAAACGCACCACGACCGCGAGGTTCGGGCATCTTATCTCATTTATAAGTTTGGGTCAGACACACTTGGGAATAATAAAAGTTACGGAAAACTAACGTGCTTATCCTTCAATTAAAATTGGCGTCCTCATAATTTTTATAACTATGTTCATTTATCCTCCCCTAATTTTCCTATCAGAATTCGCAGAAACGCTCCAAATACAGGAGCTTTATTACCCTAATGCAGCTCAACAATGCCATTTGTCCGGGGGAAGGACGCCTTGTTCCCACCACCACTTAGGAATGTTAACTCTTTGTGATTTATTCTTGTTTAACCCTTTGTGACCCTACCTATTTCGCATTCAGTTGCTATCTTCTGTGAAATGCTCTTTTGTGCCCGTATCTAATCTCTTTATCCGCGGGGGGCAAACCCATCTTCGCTTCCGCCCCAACTAGTCTCCCCAGCCACAGAATACCTTACTGTATCCTCTTCTCTTTCTTTTAAAACCGCGATTGTCCAGTTTCCCGCATTGTGTGAACTTGCAGCCAACGTGGCATACCTTGCTCCGTCATGGTGCAACCTTGAAGGCTGCTTTGTTAACATGACTCCTTTCTGTCTCTCGCTCCCCCCTCCCCCTTTTTTTGTTGTAACATAGGCGTAGCCCGACAGTATACGTACTCTCCGTTTCCGAAACATCTTCTGCTTCTTCTCTGTTTTCTGCAAAGCTATATAAGAAATGTGTTCCAAATGTTTGTGACAGCAAAATCATGTAACTGTACTCTGATGAAGGCATGTCCCGTTGCCGCTACGTAAGTAAACTTTGTTATTGTTCTTGCTGTGTATCCGACTCTTTACTTATACTATTTCAGCGCGCTTTGTGAGTTTTATCTTTCACTAGATTTTTATATATATTTTAATATATAGTATAAGTAAAGAGTCCGATACACAGCAAGAGCAATAACAAAAAATGTTTCTTCAGTAGCGGAAACAGGACTTGCCTTAATGGGAGTAGAGTTACATTATTTTGCTGTCACAGGCATTTGGAACACATTTCTTATATAGATTTGCAGAAAACTGTCAGAAGGATCAGAAGATGTTTCGAAAACGGAGAAGATGCATGCAGTCGGGCAAAGCCTGTGTTACAACATAAAGAGAGAGAGAGAAAGGAAAAGGGGGGAGACCGAGGAAGGGGTCGTATTTACAAGTTCGCGGTCAAGGTTGCTCCAGGACGGGGCAACGTACCTGGCATGGGCTGCAAGTTCGAAAGACTAGACAATCGCGGTTTCAAAAGGAAGGGAAAAGTATACAATAAGGTATTCAGTGGTTGGGGAGACTGGTTCGGAGGGATTCCTACAGGCATGAACAAAGAATGTGTTTTGGGAGTGCCCCCCACGGATGGACAGAATAGACACAGTACACCAAAGAGCATTGCACAAGAGCTAGCAACTGAACAACTGAACAGGCAACAGGTAGAGTCCTTAGATTAGAAAGGGTTAATATTTATAAGTGGTGGGGGGAACGTGGCCTCCTTCCCAATGACAAATCGCATTGTTTAGTCGCATGAGTCTACTAAAGCTGCTGTATTTGGGGAGTTTCTGCGAATTCTGATGGGAAACTCAAGAGTAGGGTTAATGAAGAATATGATAAAATTATGAAGTCGCTAAGTTTATTCGAGCGATAAGCACGTTAATTTTTGATAACTTTCACTAATACCAAGAGTCGCTGACCCAAACTTACAAATGAGATAAGATTCCCGAACCTCGCGGCTGTGGTGGGTTTTGAAAAGGGATTCTAAAATTGTTCCTTAAAGGGGCACTGACACAAACTTTTGAAGGCGAGATAACTTCGGAGATAGATTGGTGGGAACACATATACATCATCTGCAAAATATCAGCGGCGAATACAGCATAGAACATATTTAAAATCAATTTTAAAGTGTGCGAAACGCAACCGAGCAGCCAGCAGAGGACCACGCACAATCGACATCCCGAGGATATGGTGTAAATAAACAACATCTAAATACATCACGCATTTGTGTTTGCCGCTTCCGCACTCGCCCGGCTCGCCGCTCCAATCGGAGGGCCGGACGGCGGAGCTTCTGCTCTCAAGAACGAACGACCCGATCGCTGGCGGTGGAGGCGCGTGATTTCGTCAGCTTATCGGGCAGCTGGCCGCGACAAGTTCTACAGCGATTCCAGGCACTCTGTTTCTATTACTTTTTATTACCATTGGATGCGAAAACGCGCCGGAGGCACGAAAAGCCCACTGAGCTAGCCGCACGGTCGCTGTGCAGGCGGCGGCCACGGCCGCGAAGTGGCCCAGGCCGGCGCAGGTAGCTGGAGTGATATCTTGTTACCGCTGCACGAAATTCTCCCCAGGTCACGACCATGGTGGCTTACATGAGAAAGGAGTTAATGATGCGTTGGCGGGTTGCATTAAAAATTGTCATCTGCACCGCTTACGAGAGCGGCACTGGAATATCCGCCGCAGTGCTAAGCCGAACACATCTGTAGGCGGACCTGTAGGCAGACCGGCCAGCTGCTCCTAGCGCGCGTCTTGCCACCCACCGTCTCGAGCGTCGCGCGTCGTTCTTTAGCCGCGGTAGCACTTGCACTCGCAGCTCCTGCGTCGCATCCACGGTCGCTTTTAAATGAATAGCATTTTAGTAACTCACAATGTCACGCGGCGTTGGCGTGCCTAGTCGTGGTCCGCATGCGCGCCTTGTCGTAGTCCGCATGCGGGCCTTGTCGTAGTCCGCAGGCGCGCCTTGTCGTAGTTTGCAGCCAGGCCACTACACTATAAAAGAAATAACAGTTTCCGGCGCCCGGTTTCGAACCCCATGACGCCGCGGGCGGAACGCAAGGTGCCCGGCGCACTACCGACCGAGCCACGAAACCGACACAGATTTCAATGCACCCAACGCGCCTTATATCCTTCACTCATTTCTCGTTTGTTTCGAAAGCGCTACAAGTTGTCCCGCGCCTCCAAAAGATGGCGACACGGATCCCGCGATCGAGAGATACGACTTGCCGGCTCAGCCCCTCGGAAATGCTGTGCATTTGATCGTGCCCCTTGCGAGGGGGATGTCTTTTTCTTCCACCATTCCTCGGCAAGCCAGGAGCGAGGGCTTGGGAGGGAGAGAGAGAGAGAGAGAGGGGGGGGGGAGAGTTGAGAATAAATTGAGCAGGAGCAAGCATAAAGAAGACCGAGCGGGATTTCATTTTTCGCATACCAGCCTGAGGGGGTGGACTGAAGTAATTGATGGGAGTGGTTTTGGACAGTGATAAAGCACCCTATCTGTACGTTTAAGTGCTGCGAGCGTTGCGCGGTCATGCATCGAGTATACTATACGCACTTTCGGTGTGTGTCGTTCCAAAGTAGAATTCATGTAGTTTTCTGTTAAACAGAATACGATGCGGGAATTTCAAGTCGCCTGCGCCATGGAGTTGCTAAGTCGCCTACGGCTGACAAAAAATGCCTCCATGTCACCTGGTCCTCAGCTCTCTTCGTGTTTGTTACCTTCGTTAGGTCCCGTTACCCAAATAAGATTTCCCCAAACCGTTTATGCGCACACGAGAATGCTTTGAACACGGCCTGCGATGGCTCCGCAGCTACCATCGTCTCCCATAAGGAGGGCAGTAAAATACCTACAAGGAAGGGCGTCAGACGAGGAGACACAATCTCTCCAATGTTATTCACAGCATGTTTACAAGAAGTACCCAGAACATTAGACTGGGAGCAGGTGGGCGTTGGGGTTAACGGAGAATACAGTTAAACCTGGGTGTAACGAAGCTGCTAAAAATTCGCAATTTTTCGTTACATCCAGGTTTTCCTTACATGCAGGTTTCGAGTTACGGTTCGCGGGAATGAAGCAGAAACGAAGCCGAAATGCTAGGCATTAGTGAAGGTGTGCTCACCGTACATGAATTTATTTAATTAAGCGCCTCACGAGATCAGTGCCTGGGGGCATTCGCAGAAACTGCCGTCGATGCGGATTCGACCGTGCTACGGCGGTTCTGCTCTGTGATATCCCTCCGACGGTCACGTGGTCAGCTTTGTTCACACAAAATCTATCGTTTCGCGGCACTCGCTGAAACCGAAACTGCGACTGGCCGCATTGAAAATGCCTCTAATTAAACAACCGTCGCACGCTGAAGCAAATGAGGTTTCTACAGGTTATAAGTAGGTCACTAGCTACTTATCGCTACAAAAAAAAACAGGATGCAAAATTTTTGTGTCAGTGCCCCTTTAAGATGTTCAAATGCATAACTGGGACCCTTGACATGTCTTGACAGGGGCAAATAAGGGGAACGTTTTGCATGAGAAGCATGATTATTGATTCTTATTCGGAAGGGCGTTTCAGTTTGGCCGATATATTGCTGCCTACAAACAGAGCGCTCTAGAAGGTGTATGACATTAGCAAAGACACAGTTGAAGTGACCCTTCATAGTCATGCATTTGAACATCTTAAAGGAACAATTTTAGAATCCCCTTTAAAAACCCACCACGGACGCGAGGTTCGGGAATCTTATCTCATTTATAAGTTTGGGTCAGCGACTCTTGGTATTAGTGAAAGTTATCAAAAATTAACGTGCTTATCGCTCGAATAAAATTAGCGACTTCATAATTTTTATCACAATCTTCGTTAACCCTACTCTTGAGTTTCCCATCAGAATTCGCAGAAACTCCCCAAATACAGCAGCTTTATTAGACTCATGCGACTAAACCATGCGATTTGTCCTTGGGAAGGAGGCCGCGTTCCCCCACCACTTATAAATATTAACCCTTTTTAATCTAAGCACCCTACCTGTTGCCTGTTCAGTTGCTCAGTGGCTAGCTCTTGTGCAATGCTCTTTTGTGTACTGTGTCTATTCTGTCCATCCGTGGGGGGCACACCCAAAACACATCCTTCGTTCATGCCTGTATGAATCCCTCCGAACCAGTCTCCCCAACCACTGAATACCTTATTGTATACTTTTCCCTTCCTTTTGAAACCGCGATTGTCTAGTCTTTCGAACTTGCAGCCCATGCCAGGTCCGTTGCCCCGTCCTGGAGCAACCTTGACAACGGCCTTGTAAATATGACCCCTTCCTCGCTCTCCCCCTTTTTCCTTTCTCTCTCTCTCTTTATGTTGTAACACAGGCTTTGCCGGACTGCATGCATCCTCTCCGTTTTCGAAACATCTTCCGATCCTTCTGACAGTTTTCTGCAAATCTATATAAGAAATGTGTTCCAAATGCCTGTGACAGCTAAATAATGTAACTCTACTCTCATGAAGGCAAGTCCCGTTTCCGCTACTTAAGTAAACATTTTTTGTTATTGCTCTTGCTGTGAATCGGACTCTTTACTTATACTATTTCTGTGCGCTTGTTTACGGGCGTTCACACTTAAGGACCCCTCTTCATCTCTCAGGTGAAGACTCGTCGTCCAGTCTTCATCTGTCATGTGCGTCCTGTGCGTGCACCTGGCTTCTTGTATCTTTCTTTTTTGACTTGTTTGATCCTCTCTCTTTTATCGCTGCTTTTTCGTGCCCTTGACATATAAATTGACACTGATTTCCTGTCTCGAAACTCCCTGTCTGACTGCTTTTCTGTGGGCTAAGCTCTTCTCCTACCACCAGAAGCCAAGTATAGGGCTCTCGCATGTTTCGAAGACCTGGTTCTGATTTATAGAACTGAAGTGTATGCTAAGATGTGCGCCAGATGCGAGCGTGGGCATATCTTCTTTTGACCACTTTTTTGCCTCAAGTTTCCACGAGGCGCTGAAAATTGCAATGGCCTTGTTAATTTTTCGTTTTGTTTGTCTTTGTTCTTTTTTTTATGTTCGTTCCGTGTGAGGGTGATTTTTTGTTCTTTTTGTTCTTCTTTTCAACACGCCTCATTTTTGTGCTGCCCACCAACCATAAACCAATTGTACAAACTCGCCCTTCCTTTGCCCTGCCATGTTCCTTGCTACATTCTCAATACATACAACCCTCAAACCAACTTATTCTGTTCTCTGAAAAAGAAAGTGTTCTTCCTAAAACGTCAGTAAACTTTTGTTTTAAATTTGTCTATTTTGTCTGTGTCTTCACTTACCCTATTTTCTCCGCTCTGGTGTAAGTTTTCGTTTTCGGTATATATATATATATATATATATATATATATATATATATATATATGTATATAAGGTTAGTACCCACAGAGACACACGAGAAAGACGTAGAAAGTACAAATAGGTTTACTGAGGTTTCAGGAAGAGGACTTCCTTCATTCAGAGTACAGTATCATTGTTAGTTTTGCTGTTCTCACCTTGTAATCAATTTCTGTACGCGAGCGTGTGTGATAGCTTTCGTGTCCTTTTTCTTTGGTATTGCTGTTTTCTAATATTTGTTACTGACTTCCTCGGCATTCCCTGAACTGGTACCATGCTCCGGCCAGATGCATACTACCTGCTGCCGCGTCGTATGCGTGTACCTGCCTGTTTTCTTCGTTTTCATGGCTTGTTTCACCTTGTATTTTTTTCCCTCTCTTTGTATACCAACGTACACTCATTTCCTGTCGAAACTGCCTGTCCTACTGCTTTTGGGCGCTACCTTTGCCTCCCACCAACATAAGCCAAGTGTCTCATGTTTAAATGACCTTGCTCTGATTCTTAGAACGGGTGTGTATGGGCAGATGTTCGCCCTTTGTGTGCATGGGCATAACTTCTTTGGACCTTCTTTGTTCCACGTGACTAATTTTTTTGCCCTTGTCCCACACGTATATGGGGATATATTGTTTTGACTCCTCTTTCACCCCTTTTGCCACGGAGGAGGGGGAATTACATTGTTAATGTTTTTTTCTCTTTAGTTCTTCTCTCTTTCTTTCCCATGTTCGTGCCGCGTGACTGTGTGTAGTGAGTATTCTTTTTTATAATTTTTTTTTCTGCTCTCCTTTCATTATTTTCAATTGTACAATGACCTTGCCCTCGCCCTTGCTACATTTTCTGTATATATATAATTCTGAAACTAACTTATTCTGTACTCTGAAGAAAGGAAGTCCTCTTCCTGAAACGTCATTAAACTTATTTGTATTTGCTAGGTCTTTCTGGTGTGTCTCTGTCTCTACTAACCTTAGTTTTTCGCGCTCTGTGTGAGTTTTTATCTTTCCGGACTATATATATATATATATATATATATATATATAAATCTAGAGAAAGATAAACTCACAAAGCACGCAGAAATAGTATAAGTAAAGAGTCGGATACACAGCAAGAACAATGACAAACAATGTTTACTTACGTAGCGAACATTTATTAAAAGGGATGGCTCCAGGCCACATGGGGAAGAGTTGGGAGGGGAGATAAACACCTCAATAGTGTCACAACATGTAGGAGTCCAGAACGAACCGCCAAAGTGCGGATAAAGTCTGTTTGATGCGGCCCTTCGGACGGATCCAGTCCTCGTAAGAGAGTACCCAGGCAGGCCGATGGGTCTCACGTGGCCCTACGAGACCTATGCAGTCCCATACAAGGTGATGGTTGGTTGGCTTCAGTGGCTGCCCACATGCGTAGCAGACGTACGAAGGGTCGGATGGTGATGCCACCGCAGATGAAAGGTCTTCGGAAGCTGCTGCAGTGGAATTGCCGCTCCTCATTGTTCTATTCGAGGCGTGCCTCCACCTGGCCACGATGTCATCTGTTAAAGCGTATGCGGAGCGCGCACGGTTCAGGAAGACATGTGCAGCGCGGCTAAGCCCAGGAGGCACTGGGTCCGGGTTGATGGGCACTGTTGAAAGGATCTCCTGTCGGCGGCGTCGTTTGCGGCAGCGGCGTTCGCCATCGGGATCAAAGCAGAACTCCTCAGTGAGGAAGCCGTCAAGCTGCGGGCGGAAATTTCGACAAGCCTCGCTCGCCAGCTGATGGGCCCACTCACTACCGAGGGCTCTTGCGTGCCCGGGTGTCAGGCGAACGGTCATGGTAATGCCAGTGCGCAGTCGCAACGTTGCACAGGAACGTTTAATGTTATGAGCGACTGAGTGCCGTCTGGGTGGTCCAATGAGATAACGTAAAGCCTCTGCGCTGTCCGTAAATGTGCTGACGTTTCGGTACGTTTGGGGATCAGCTGCCAGTAGGCGTACAGCCAGCTGGACCCCCTCGTCGATGGCGCGAAGCTCCAGCGCTGTGGCGGTAGGTGGTATAGTCATCTTGAAAGTGCGGGTTGTGTCTACGGCCGGTACACGTGCAACGGCGGCGAGGGACGCCGTTTGTAAATGGCGCCGCCACAAAGCAGCCACGAAGACAGAAAGTGTTGATGAGTCTTCTGTGTTCAAGGGAGGGGCGGTGACCGAAGGAACATGTCTGTGCGATGGGTAAGTTCCTTGGTGACGTGGAGTGGGTGCTGGCCGTTGCTCAGTAATGAGCTCATCCTCCAAGGGTGGAATGTGCTTATGTATGGTTGGCACAGACGTGTCGAAATCCTCACCGGCATGGAATATTTAGCGGCGGCCCTGGTGAGTGTGATTGCGACGGTCTTTCGCCCCCTCTGCCCTGGATTGGATTATGCTTTCAAGGGGTCTAGGAGAACTCGTCAAAAGTGAACTCGTCGCAGCCAACTCGTCATAGGTGAACTCGTCACATAGGACAAGTCGTCATAGGCCATCTCGCACTAGGGAAACTCGTAACCTAGGGCAACTGGACACTCGGCCAACTCGTCACAATTTACGTTTTTCGTCTATCATGTTCAAATGAAAGAGTACAGAAGCTTGTATAATTCTCATCTTAGTCGGAAACATTCTTACACTCCTCCTATTCACCACCCTTAATGTTCCTTTGTCGCCTTCCAGGAACGCGCCAGCCAGACAGCGTATCTTTTTTTTTTCTGTGTGCAGCTAATGACGTGAGTCTTTTATATTAGATTTAGTTTGCCCGTTCTGTTTTTTCTAATACGTTTTTTTTTTAATTTTGGTAATTAAGTGACGGCGCGTATTCGGATTTGCGATTTCGTTCTGTGTTCTCGCTTTTTTGTATTTTGATCTTTTGTTTTCATTCCTGTTGACAAACGATGACTGTCAAGCTGGGTAACTTTCGTTTTGTTAGTCTTCATATCACCTATATATGGGAGTGAAAGTCAAGGCTCGACTTAAAAGTTGACCCCCCCCCCGGCACACACACACACTCACACAAAAAAAGTGTGACGAATATGTTTTAGAAGGAGAAGAAAAGCAAAAGCAGAAACCGGAAGTTGTGCTGAAACCGAAAAGCGAATTTCAAGCACCACCTGCAAGCAAACAATTTATAGATATATACACAAGCAGGCAAAAAGCTTCAAAAGATAACGCAAAAAGAAAAGAAAGAAAAGAAAAGAAAACGCAAAAGAAAGGAAAAGTCGAACCCCCCCCCCCCCCTTCTACAGAAAAAGTGTGACGAATATTTTTTGGAAGAAGAAAAAAAAAATAAACCTGAAAAGAAAGCCCTAACCCAGTAAAAAAGTTTGAATTTTTTTTTTTGCTACAAGAAGGGAAATCAGAAGGGGACAGAGGAACATGTGTTAAAATAGAAAAACCATTTCAACCACCACCTGCCAACTAACAAAACCAGCGGACCCCCCCGAACTCTGAAGAGGTCAACCTAGGAGTAATTATAAGATTAGAATTATAAGATCCCGTTTAGATCATGCATTCAAAGTTCAACCAATATTCGCGCGTACCAACCTATTTTTCTTTTCGCCACTCTTACTTGCTATTCGTCACTGGAATCAGCTCCCAGGTAACATCGTCACCCTCAGTAATCACGACTCATTTATCAAAGAGTTGCAGTTATTCCTCAATGTATAAATCATTTTTCAGTGTTTGTGTCATTTTTGAATCTCTCAGATTGGTTCAATGTTCGATGTTTGTGTTATTTTGAACCTGGGTAATTTTTAAACCCTCGCATTTTAGGAATTGGATAACTGTTGTGCGCCTTTTGTGTACCCTTTTTTTTGAAACTACGCATTTCGACATGAATGTATTTGTATTCGCATTTTTTTGGGTGCTGCTGTTTTTAATGTTGCAATGTGTTCTTTTTTTCATTGCGACCCCTATGTAACGCCCGTAAGGGCCTTTAGGGTAAATGAATAAATAAATAAATAACTTCCTCTCCCCATTTCCTCGACATCGGCCAAAAATGAAACCACGAGACGACTTTTCCTAGCCCGAGAAGGTCAGTGCTACCACTTTTCCTAGTACGGGATCACCTAGAACGAGATGCCCTCTTTGACCAGTTTCCCTATGACCAGTTTTCCTAGGACGAGTTGGCTGCGACGAGTGGGCCGGTTCCCGCTTTCAAGAGTGGGAAGACCAGCATACCGATAGAGCTCCTCAATCCTTGTGTGTCGTGGAAGCCCAGTTAAAGCTCTAAGCGCTTCCCGGTAAAGGACTTCTAGCTGGTGGGTCTGGTGTTTTGTGAGGGAATAGCACATGGCGCCATATGTGGCTTTGGACACAACTACACTTTGCACTAAACGCCGAGCTACGTCCTGCGATGCCCCGCCAAATGTGTTGGAGATGCGGCGAATGAGGCGCAGGAGGCTACGCCACTGCGGCCGAAGTTGCTTGATCCACTCTGTAGCGCCACCGTTCTGGTGAACGGGCACCCCGAGGACACGCACCCAATCCTGTGGAGCAGGCTGGAGCGAAACGTCGTCAATGGTTAAATGAATCCGGGAGCGTTCTGCAGGTGTGCCCCGTATGGCCAGGAAGTGTGTTTTCGCCAGCGATATTTTCATTCCAGTGGGAACTGGGCGGGCGCTGAACATGTGTAGGGCCTTCTGTAATTGACGCATCGCGGCATCGGTTGTGGCCTGGAGCCATCCCTTTTAATAAATGTTCGTTGTTGTTGTTGTTGCTTACGTAGCGGCAACGGGACTTGCCTTCATCAGAGTAAAGTTACATGATTTTACTGTCGCAAACATTTTGAACACATTTCTTATATAGGTTTGCATAAAACTGTGAGAAAGAGCGGAAAATGTTTTGGAAATGGGGAGTGTGCATACAGTCAGGCTACGGCTATGTTACAACATCAACAAACAAACAAGAAAAATAAAAAGAGGGGGGGCGATGTTACAACATCAACAAACAAACAAGAAAAATAAAAAGAGGGGGGGGAAGCGAGAGAGAGAAAAAGGGGTCGTGTTAACAATGCAGCGTTTAAGGTTGCACCATGACGGGTCAACGTATGCCGCGCGGGCTGCAAGTTCAGACAATGGGGGAAACTGAACAACCGCGGTTTGAAAAGAAAGGGAAGAGTATACAGGAAGGTATTCAGTGACTGCGGAGACTCGTTCGGGGGAAGCGAAGATGGGTGTGCCCCCCGCGGGTCAAGAGAATAGATAGGGGGCCAAAAGAGCACTTCACAGAAGCTAGCAATTGAACAGGAAATAGGTAGGGTCACAAAAGGTTAAACATGAGTAGATCACAAAGAGTTAAACATTCCTAAGTGGTGGTGGGAAGGAGGCCTCCCTCCCCAGGACAAATGGCATTGTTGAGCCGCATTAGGCTAATAAAGCTGCTGTATTAGGAGAGTTTCTGCGGATTCTGATGGCAAACTCGAGGGTAGGAATAATGAACATAGTTATAAAAATTATGAAGCAGCTAATTTTAATCGAGGGATAAGCACGTTAGTTTTCTGTAACTTTCATTAATTCCAAGCGTGGCTGACCCAAACTTATAAATGAGATAAGATTCCCGAACCTCGCGGTCGTGGTGCGTTTTGAAGGCGGATTCTAAAATCGTTGCTTTAAGATGTTCAAACGCATGCCCGGGACTGTTCACATGTCTTGACAGGGGCAAATAAGGGCAGCCTTTTGCATGAGAGCGGTGATTATTGAACCGTATTCGGAAGGGCGTTTCAGTTTGGCCGATATATTGTTGCGTACAAACAGTGCACTCTAGAAGATATACGACATTAGCGGACTCACCGTTAAAGTTACCTTTTATATTTACGTAGTAGTCTGAAGCCGTGCTGGTGGCGCGCTGTGTAGTGGTCATGTGTGGTCATACTTTACATCGGGGTTTATTGCAGGGCATGCAGCCACTAGTTGCCGGTCGGTTGATACGAGAGTTAGTAAGAAAGTCACCTAAATTCTTATTACGCCGGTAGACAACGCGTGGTGGTTCGGGGAATATGCTTTTTAAGCGGTCACTTTGCATTAGGATATTGTGATGTTTTTTTAGCACGGTTGACACTCTTGGAGCAGAGGATGAGTGGGTTAAAACTAACTTAGCTTGCGGGTTCCCGTTCGGGGAAAACCTTACCGGGAATGTATTGAACCTTTCAAGTATAACCCTCTCCCCAGCTTAGATGAACGTCTTGTCAAAGGGCCTAAACTTTTTCCCAGCTACTGGTGGTTTTGATGAATTTCAACTTTTTAAGGACTTAGATAACTTCGCCAGAAACATGAGACTACGAGAATACTTCTACGATCACCCCGCGACGAAAGAAGCCCACAGAACCCTACCTATCTATAAGCACTGGAACCCCCACACAGCGTGATACTTGCCTCGACATGTACATCCAAGCTGTCCAACGCGATGTGCCAAAAGCTTACCAAACACAAATTTCGTTCCACCACAACATGACTACCACCGAAAAGAAAGCCCTAGAGGAACTCGCAAGCTGTCCCGACATAATTATTAAACCTGCCGACAAGGGAGGCGCAATCGTAATCTTTGACAAAACCGACTATGCTAACGAGGCCAATAAGCAACTATCGGTATCGACGTTCTATAAAGCACTACCCAATGATCCCCCTCAAGATTATAAGCAAATTGTCAAAGATATACTTGCTGAGCTTGTTAAAAATAAAACAATAAATGAAACCACGGCTCGTTCCCTGATCCCCTTAAGCCCAGTAGCAGGTAAATTCTATCTTCTCCCAAAGATCCACAAGGTGAACGACCCAGGGCGCCCCATTGTTTCTGGCATTGGCACTGTTACCGAAAACCTCTCGCGCTATGTGGATAATCTCATTTGCGACATTCCGCCCAGCTTTCCCTCCTTCATTAAGGATACCAATGACTTTCTCTCAGACTTCTCAAAAATTGAAATTCCTGATAACTGCCTTCTAGTCACCCTTGATGTTGCGTCACTGTATACTAACATCCCCCATAAAGATGGCATCGCCGCTGTATCCCTTGCGTATGAACAGTCATCGTGCGACAAACCTATCGATTTTTCTGCTCTCCAAACATTCCTTAGGCTTATTCTTGAACTTAACAATTTTGAGTTCGACGGAGTTCATTACGTGCAAGTCAGCGGAACGTCAATGAGAAATGGATTCGGACCTAACTACGCTAATATCTTTATGGCTCACCTCGAATCAAACTTTCTTGACACCCAAAACTTAACCCCAATGTACTATAAAAGGTATATTGATGACATATTCATGATCTGGCAACACGGTGAGGCGGAGCTCCTCACCTTCATTGAGGAATTTAACCTAGCCCATCCTAGTATTTCCCTTGCTCATTCCTATTCGGAACACAGTGTAAACTTTCTGGACGTCACCGTTACTACCTTCCAAGGTCGGCTTCAAACTAAACTGTATAGAAAACCGACAGACACGCGGCAGTATTTGCACTTCCGAAGCAGCCATGTCAGACACTGCAAGACAGCAATACCTTACAGCCAAGCCCACCGATTTAGGAGAATTTGCTCAAACCAAGCCGACTTTGACTCAAACTGTCGAGAACTCAAGACCGCCCTCCTGAATAAAAAATACCCGGAAAAAGTTATCGACGACGCTATTGTGCGAGCCAACCAATTAGACCGTAACGAAATCTGTAAGAAAAAAGCCCCGAACGGGAACCCGCAAACTAACTTAGTTTTAACCCACTCATCCTCCGCTCCAAGAGTGTCAACCGTGCTAAAAAAACATCACAATATCCTAATGCAAAGTGACCGCTTAAAAAGCATATTCCCCGAACCCCCACGCGTTGTCTACAGGCGTAATAAGAATTTAGGTGACTTTCTTACTAACTCTCGTATCAACCGACCGGCAACTACTGGCTGCATGCCCTGCAATAAACCCCAATGTAAAGTATGCCCACACATGACCACTACACAGCGCGCCACCAGCACGGCTTCAGAATACTACGTAAATATAAAAGGTAACTTTAACTGTGACTCCGCTAATGTCGTATATCTTCTAGAGTGCACTGTTTGTAGGCTACAATATATCGGCCAAACTGAAACGCCCTTCCGAATACGGTTCAATAATCACCGCTCTCATGCAAAAGGCTGCCCTTATTTGCCCCTGTCAAGACATGTGAACAGTCCCGGCCATGCGTTTGAACATCTTAAAGCAACGATTTTAGAATCCGCCTTCAAAACGCACCACGACCGCGAGGTTCGGGAATCTTATCTCATTTATAAGTTTGGGCCAGCCACGCTTGGAATTAATGAAAGTTACGGAAAACTAACGTGCTTATCCCTCGATTAAAATTAGCGGCTTCATAATTTTTATAACTATGTTCATTATTCCTACCCTCGAGTTTGCCATCAGAATTCGCAGAAACTCTCCTAATACAGCAGCTTTATTAGCCTAATGCGGCTCAACAATGCCATTTGTCTTGGGGAGGGAGGCCTCGTTCCCACCACCACTTAAGAATGTTTAACTCTTTGTGATCTATTCAAGTTTAACCTTTTGTGACCCTACCTATTTCCTGTTCAATTGCTAGCTTCTGTGAAATGCTCTTTTGTGCCCCCTATCTATTCTCTTGACCCGCGGAGGGCACACCCATCTTCGCTTCCCCCGAACCAGTCTCCGCAGTCACTGAATACCTTCCTGTATACTCTTCCCTTTCTTTTCAAACCGCGGTTGTTCAGTTTCCCCCATCGTCTGAACTTGCAGCCCGCGCGGCATACGTTCACCCGTCATGGTGCAACCTTGAACGCTGCATTGTTAACACGACCCCTTTTTCTCGCTCTCGCTTCCCCCCCTCTTTTTATTTTTCTTGTTTGTTTGTTGATGTTGTAACATACCCGTAGCCTGACTGTATGCACACTCCCCATTTCCGAAACATTTTCCGCTCTTTCTCACAGTTGTATGCAAACCTATATAAGAAATGTGTTCAAAATGTTTGCGACAGTAAAATCATGTAACTTTACTCTGATGAAGACAAGTCCCGTTGCCGCTACGTAAGTAAACATTGTTTGTTATTGTTCTTGCCGTGTATCCGACTCTTTACTTATACTATATATATATATATATATATATATATATATATTATATGCGACTGCATCTCATTCACTCGCCTTGTCCATGAAGCGTCGGCGTCGTTGTCATCCGCCCTTCCGCCATTCTCCTCGCTGCGCGAGCTGCGCTCTGCGCCGCTCACCCCCTCTCCTCTCCGATGCCCCTATCTCGTCCACACCCCTCCCCCTACACTACAAAACAAAATAACAGTTAGCGGCGCCTGGTTTTGATCCCACGACCCTGTCAGCGGAACGCGAGGTACATGGTGCTCTTCCTAAAGCGTCAAAAAACCGACACAGAATCAAATGCTATGAACGCGCCTTATATCCTTCACTCATTCAAACTACGTAAAGAAGCTACTTATACAATGCATGATGGGGCAATGATTAACACTTGCAATAAAAGAAAAGAAGCTCCCACTTACAGCAACAATGATGGAGTAAAGGTCGTTGCGACAGCGAAGCCCCAAGCATACCACTTAGAGAGATTGACCAAGGTTGGCCAAAAAAACATAATATTAATCATAAAACATATTATTCATACGCGTTCCCGACACGCTTCACAAGATTTTAGAATCAATCCAAGGGAAACACCAAGTGAACCCCACTATGCGTCGCATCTACACAGGGTTCCCCTCAGGGGGAGGTGGGCGCAATTGATATATATATATATATATATATATATATATATATATACCGAAAATAAGAGTTGGCAGTCAAGAAAACATCGGAAAGCAAAGGGGAGGTTGTGGTGGGTCATAGAAAGAGATGAATTTTTTTAGTCGAAAAGAAAGTGGTGAAAAATGCCCGCGGGGTGGGATCCGAACCCACGACCTCCAGAATACTGGTCTGGTGCGATAACCACTACGCTACCGGCGGGGCTGTTTCCCCAGCACTTTCTTGGGTATTTATGTTAAGGTATTTTTGTTTCCTGTACTTGGGGTGGTATATATATATATATATACATATATATATGAATATATATATATATATATATATATATATATATATATATATATATATATATATATATATATGTGTATATATATATATATATATATATATATATATATATATATATGTATATATATATATATACATATATATATATATATATATATATATATATATAGTCATGAAGCATAGACCTTAGTGGCTGAACGAACACACACAAAGTAAAAGTACGCTCTTCGGAGACTGTATTCCCAACGTTTCGACATGAGACAGGTCTTCTTCATTAATGAAACTTTGGCAAAAAGTCGTACAAACACAGGTTGGAGGCGGCGCGCCTAAACACAAACCGTATATATCTACACACACACACACACACACACACACATGTATATATATATATAAATATATATATAGCGAATCAGAATAGGAAAATGAGGGGCTCGTTGAAAATAACACAGAAATAAGGGTTGGCAGTCGAGAAAACCTCGGAAAGCAAAGGGGAGGATGTGGTAGATCATTGAAACAGATTAAGAATTTGGAAAGAAAGAAAGAAAGTGAAGAAAAAATGCCCGCCAGGTGGGATCCGAACCCACGACCTCCAGAATACCGGTCTGGTGCGATAACCACTACGCTACCGGCGGGGCGATTTTCCCATTCACTTTCTGGGGTATTTATGTTAGGTATGTTTGTTTCCTGTGCTTGGGGGTGGTAGCCAGCGCCATTCGGACTAATCGGGGTGAAGGGGACCTTCTATATATATATATATATATATATATATATATATATATATATATACATTTATTGGTATGGTACAACAATACATCAAAGTAGGTAGGACAGCTGAAAAGAGGATGTATTTCGAGAACCTTGTAGCTGATGCCTGGTAGCAGTCACGCCGTGAACATGTGCTCACGAAGGGGCACGTCCTCTTCTTCACGACATAGGCGGTGATGATCATGATTGTGATCTCTATTATGATGATGAAGATGGTGGAGACACGCCAGAACGGGGCACACCAGCTCCGGACGATTGGCGTGGCCAACAGAGAACGCTGCGTCGGCGCGATCTGCGCACTGTCGCTGATTCTACACGTAACACTATGCACCTCGCGTATTGCCTCGTCCCGATGTTGAAGATCCTTGTCAACATGGTCAGAAGCCAGAATGGTCGTGAAGTCGGCAGAGCGTGAAACATACGGTTTCAAACGTACTACGTGTACCGTTTTGGGTTGAGGTCGACGACGACTGGCAACACAAGAATTCTTGGGTACCCTCTAGCAAGTTACTTCGCTAAGTTGGCGAAGGACCTTTTATGGCGCGGAATAACAGCGCAGAAGCTTCTTCGATAACCCCCGACGTCCTACTGGTATCCAATCCCAGACAAGGTCACCCGGTGTAAAGGCCGCTTGACGGCGGGGAAGGTCGTAGCGGGAGGCGTACAGGTGCTGGTGTTCAGTGATGGGCAGGCGGACATGCTGCCAGGCTTCTTCAGCGCGGTGTACGAATTGCCGGGAGGTTATGTCATATCCGTCTTTGATGCCATTAAGCAGCATGGCGTCGAGCATTGTCATTGGCTTCTATGGCGTAGAGGAGAGGGAATGGCGTCATTTTAGGCGTTTCCTGCTTTGCCGTATTATGCGCTAACGAGATGTGGGGGAGGACTGCATTCCAGGTCCGGTGTTCAACATCAGCGTACATGCTGAGCATGTCGGCGATGATTTTGTTGAGCCGTTTTGTCAAGCCGTTCGCCTGAGGGTGGTACGTACTCACTTTTCGTGGAGACATGCCGCTGAGTGAGAGTACTTTGTGCAGACGTCTCGCGGCAAATTCGGTTTCAACGTTCGTAATAGTAACTTCCGGAGCCACATGTCGGAGAACTATCATTGAGAGAAACAATTGTGCCACTTCAAGCGTGGTGGCCTTTGGATGAACTTTGGTTTCTGCGTACCTGGTCAAGTATTCTGTGGCGAGTGCAATCCACTTGTTACCCGCTGTAGAGGTGGGGAGGGGGCCTAGCAAGTCCACTCCCACTTGCTGGAACGGCACTTTCGGAATTTGAGTCGGTTGGAGAAAGCCGGCTGTTCTGCCAGGCTGTGCCTTCCGTCCTTGGCCATCTAGACAAATTCGGACGTACTGCCTCACGTTCGCCGAGAGGTTTGGGCAAATAATACGCCTTCTTGATTCTTGCAAGCGTGCGTGCGTAACTGATGTGGCCAGCGGCCGACTCATCATGACAGGCCTGCAAGATGTCGTTTCGTAAGGGTGTCGGAATGACGAGGAGGTGACGCAGGCCATTCGGGGCGATGTTGCGTTTGTATAATACGCCGCTGCGAAGGCAGAATGTTGGCAGACCTCTAATAAAAACGTGGGCGGGCTGGTGGCGTTGCCTAGCAAGAAGTCGATCAGTGGTAGCAGCTCTTGGTCTTCCTACTGCTCTTCCGAAATGGTGGCCACACTGAGGACTCCAATCAATGGTCCATCGTCGATGTAATCATCATCAGCAGGCGCGTTACCTACCGGCGCTCTCGACCTGGCAGTCTTCATCAGAATGTCGCTTGCAAGATTTGTAGATGACGGTCATGTGAAACGCTTGGAGTCTGATGTGGCATGCGGCCAGACGGGTTTCTCAGGTTTGCAAGCCAACACAGGGACAGATGGTCGCTTAACTTTGAACGCATGGCCATAAAGGTACGTTGGAAATTTTAGGACGGCTCACACAACCGCTAAGAATCCTTTTTGGTGGCCGAGTAATTGCTTTCGGCCCGTGACAGCATTCGGCTTGCATAGGCAATGGCTTCTATGGCACCATCTTGCCATTGGACGAGAAAAGCGCCTAGCCCCACATTGCTGGCGTGAGTGTGCCCGATAGTGGCTGCCTCCTCGTCGAAGTGGCCTAAAACAGGTAGGGTCTGTGGCCAACGCCGTAGCTGCTCGAAAGGTTCTTGCAGTTAAGCGGGCCAGACAAAAGTGACGTCATTGCGAGAAAGGCGTATGAGAGGGGCTGCAATGTGGGAGAAAGTGGCCATGAATCGCCGATAGTATGAGCAAAGGCCCAGGAAACGCCGAACGGACTTTTTTTCTGTAAATGTTTCGAAACGAGAAACAAGTGAAAGCTTCTAAGGGTAGGCGCGAATTCCAGTGCTACTAACTACGTGGCGGAGAAGAAACAGCTTCTCTTAGCCGAAGTGACACATTCCTGGCTTGAATGTTAGCAAATCAGGTCATATGGCCTGGAGGACGGATGACAGTGCTCTAGGTGTTCCGCGAACGTACTTGAGAACAGGACGACATATACTAGGTACACAAGGCACGTTTGCGACTTCAGGCAAGACAGAACGGTGTCCATCATACGTTGAAAAGTTGCGGGAGCGGAGCACAAGCCAAAAGGAAGAACCTTAAACTCGTATAGTCTATCGGGAGTTACGAAGGCGGTCTTCTCACGATCACCCTCGTCGACCTCTATCTACCAATAACTGCTCTTCAAATGCACAGACGAAATGGTGCGTTGTCCGCCTTCGCCACAGACGATCGTGGCGAAGGCGGACAACGCAGTCATCTATCCGAGGCAAGGGATATGTGTCCTTTTTTGTCACATGATTGAGTTTGCAAAAGACGCGAATAATCGCATGGTGCCATCGTTTTTTTCCACCAGAACGACTGGCGATGCCCAATGTCTTTCGAGGGTCCCAGGGCAGTCGCTTACTTCGGTACCCTTGTCTGTAAACTTTCTTTGTAACCGTTAACTTTCAATTAATAAACTTCAGCTTCACTTGACATGCTTTGAAGTCTGAATGACGTCATTAGCGAGCATATCTTTCACCTTACGCCGTATCGCGTCGCTCTTCATTGGTGACATGCAGTAGGGATGTTAGTAGAGGGGTGGCTCATATTCGTCCGTGATGATGCGGTGTTTGGTGAGTGGAGCATGTCGGACGTGTGGCGTCGACGGGAAGCAGTCGGTACAGCTGTGCAACAATTCGGAGGGCTTGTCTCGGTTTGTTTCCGGTAAGCGCGTGTTAACGTCAAGTGAAAGCTTGCTTGTCGCCTTGGGCGTCGGGTCGCTCTGAAGCAGAAAGCAATCCGTCCTGTCGGGGACGTCCTCAAATAGTGCCACGGTACTTCCTTCGGCGAGTTCCCCACGCTGGTTCGAGACATTCATGAGCAGAACCTGTGTAACACCACGCGTAATCGTGACAAGTCCCGGAGCGATAGCGATTCCATTCTGAAGTAATAGCGGGCGGACAGCTTCCGCGATTCCGTAACCACTGGAGAGGTCGTCACGCTTGACAAGAACGCGTACACATGACTGTGGGGGCACGCTTGTGTCACCGATGGTGCGCAGAGGTACGCGTTGCTCATGAATTTCCGGTGTGGTCTCCTTCCTCGAATAACTGACGAACTGTTCGCAGATATTTAACAAAGCATCGTGCGCCGGACGGAAGTTCATCCACAGGATCACCTGCTTTCAGCAATGCAGAACTATTACGAAGGACACGACGTAATCAATTTTCCGGATTCGAACTCTGGTGGTGCATGTACCCAAGGGTTTCATCAAATGGCCGTCGGAAGTTCGGGTTCGGGCCGTCCCATGGTGTTTTCACTCTTCTTAGCCGGCCCACGAGCTGCTGGCTCACAATTGAATAATTTTCTCCAGTGTCCACAAGTGCACTTACCTAGTGTCCGTCGATGGCGACTTGAAGATCGGCCCTCATGACAGCGCCGACGTCCTAGTTTGCCGCCGTAACATTGTCAGCCGTCGATGGTAGTGGAAGTCTTCGGTGCTTCCACCATTAGCAACCATGCCTCCCAAGGTTGCTGACTTTAAATTCCCCGCCGCAGACTTTCGGGCCACCTCGTCGGGGAACCTCTGTAGTCCCGACGGGTGGGTAAAGCATAGCGGGCTGGCGACGGCGAACGTAATGGACGACTCTCCTCGGAAGGCTGACGCGTGGCAAGGTACTCAGAAATGGTGATGGGCCGTTCGCCAAAACGAGGACGACGGGCGGTCGGTGGGAATACGGTTAGGCTGATCTCGCCGTAGCGGCAACGTCGTGGTGGTCTTCGGTGGGCCACACGTCATGTTGCGTATTTGCGGACGAGGCGGGAATTTTTTTTGTGTGGCCAAGAGCAAGGAGCTTGGGGTCGGCAGTACATCGGGTGGGGCAGAGCCGTCGCGGTCGGCGCGGTGAGCATTTCACTGCGTGGAACAGTCGCGTAATCTAATTGGCGCATAAGCTGATTCCGGGGCTCAGGAGCGGAGATTGCTTGACGAATTTCTTGCCGCACAACATCCGCAACCGAGATGACAGCTGGCTGCGATGGCGCTATTCCTATTCGGCACTCTGCCAGCTCCTCACGATCAACCGAGACAACAAGTCAGCACAGGTAGTTGTCTGTATATGTCTTACCCTGTTTTCCTCGTCCACGTCTAGTTTGCACCACGTTTTCTTCTTTCTTAAAGTAGTTGTCGCCCGTGGAGAAGGACAGTGATGCCGCGCACAGGCTCGCAGCTTTGATCGCAGTTCGGGCATACTGAGGCACCGCTCCTGCATAGCTCGCTTGATTTCAGTAGCCTCCTTAATATATTCTTGCACAGTGCGCAGTGGGTGGTGCACAAGCCCTGCGAAGAGCTGTTCTTCGATGCCCTGCATCAGATATCGAAGCTTTTTTGGGCTCTGACATATTGGGATCCGCTCGCCGGAACAGACGGGCCATGTCCTCGACAAACAATTCCACGCTTTCATTTGGCCTTTTTATGCGTATTTCCAGAGAGTTTGTGCGCGGTCTCGGCTGTCGCTGCTGGTGACACTGTCGCGCACTTCCTGACGGAAGTCGTCCCCAGTCTCTAACTTTCGTGCGTGGTTTTCAAACCATCTCCGCGCCCCGTATTATAACGACAAGTAGACATCCTCAAGCTTTTGTGCAGGTGTCCACTAGCTGAATCTAGCGACACGCTCGAATTGGTCCAGATGGCCATCTACGTGCTAGGAATCGGTTCCTTGAAGGCTGCTGGGACTGGAAGACTGCTGAAACGTGATCTGAGGTTGCGGTTAGAATTGAGCCATTACCTCTGGTTCAGAAACGTCGCGCTTTGGTGCGGTGCCAAGCAGGGGCTGTGTTCCGGAGGTAGGCCTAGCTTGCGGCGGCTGCTGCGATGTACGGGCATGCAGACGCTGGAAGGTATGTCAGGACTGTCCTAAGGAGGCATTGTCATCAGACACTCCTGTGCCCAGCACCTACACCAGTGGCACGGTCCAGCAATTGGTCAAGGTGGGTAGGACAGCGGAAAACCGTGTGTATTCAGTCTAACCTGTGCCTGATACCTGGTAGCAGTCAAACCAACAACGCGTGCTCACATAGGGGCACGTCATCGTCTTCTTCATGGCTCAGGCGGTCATAAACATGTTTGCGATCTCTATGATGATGGTGAGGATGACGGAGACACGTCAAAACGGCGTGAACCGGCTCCGGACTATTGGCGTGGCCAACAGAGAACGCTGCGTCGGCGCCTTCTGCGTCCTGTCGCTGAGGACACCCTTAATACTATGTGTAGATATATATGTATATGTATATATACAACCCTTATGCATGTTGCATGTGTGGGATTTCTTCCTGCCTCTTTCTCTTCAAGGAAGGAAATTCGCCAGAAAACGTAACAAATCCGGTAACAACACAACACTTTCGGGGCTTTGTGCTGAGGAGGAGAGGGTGAAAACTAAGGAAAAAAAGAAACGAAGAAACAAAGAAAAAAAAGCAGCAAAGGCCGTTCTTTTAGTGAGAAAACGGCACGGGTGGGGGAAGGGAGCCGGAGAAAAGTTTTGTGTCGGCCCGCTGCGACTGTGATGAAAATGAAACTGACAAACAAAATACAGACAACGCATGTGCACAGATGGGAAGAGCGAGGCGGTGGTGTAGTAACTAAGGACGCGGTGTGGGCTCAGCACTTGTTTCGTGGGTTAACACAGGACAGACCATTAAGCGGAGAGGTATTGCTTTTACCAAGAAACCGGGGATAGTTCTACTTTGAAAATGGTTCTCTCTTGAATTACTCGCTTGAAAATGGGGATATAACTAAGGACATGCTTAAAACAATAACGCCCTCCCAATCAGCACCCGGACGCTTTTACCTACTTCCCAAAATTCGCAAAACTGGAAATTCAGGCTGTCCTATTGTCTCTTGCAACGGTACTCCAACAGAATAAATTTCCAGCTTTCTTGATTTTGTTGTAAAAAACGCGGTTACCACAATTCCGGCCCATATCAAGGACACGAACCATTTTTTGAGAGAGATGTCTGGACTGTTATTCCCCCTGGCAGCTTTCTGGTTACAATGAATGTCTCATCGCTGTACACCAATATTCCCCATGCAGACGGCATCAGGTATACCGTGGAGGCATGTCGAAATGCTCATATGAAACTATAGATTAATGAGCATGCCCTTGCTACCATACTCGACCTGGTGCTTTGTTACAATTATTTAGAGTTCGGAAACAAACATTACCTTCAAATTAGCGGCACAGTTATGGGCAAACAATGGCACGCAATTACGCAAACTTGTTCATGGCGGCACTCGAGGGCCCCTTTTTGGAAGCTCAACCCATTCGGCCGATCATATACAAGCGATTTCTTGATGATATCTTTTTTGTCTGGCCGCAAGACGAGGCAAGGTTGCTAAAGTTCATTCCGGATTTCAATGCAGTCCACCATTGCATATCCTTTACGCACAATATCTCAAGGACATCGGTAAACTTTCTCGACGTCACCATTCAGGTAGCGGGCACGACCATGATCACAGCACTATGTAGAAAACCACAGATAGGCAGCAGTACCTACACTTAAAGTGACCATCCACGTCATTGCAAGATGAGCATTTCCTATTCCCAGGCCCACAGATAACGCAGAATTTGCTCTAACAACGCCGACTTTGACCACAACTCCCAACAACCCAAAAATGCCCTCATTTGCCAAAAATACTTAGAAGCAGTGGTCCATATCTCCATCAACAGAGCTCGTAACCTAAATAGCGAGGAAATTCAACATGGACAGAATGCCATGTATGAAGGAAGCCAGACAAATCTTGTCCTCACCCACTCATCTGCGTTGACTAAATTTATTAATATTCTTTCGAGACATTTTATTATACTGCAACAAAGTAGCCAGCTGTCTTCAGTATTCCAAAAGCCTCTACGAGTGGTTTCTCGATGTGGAAAAAACGTGAAGGATATGTTAGTCAGAGCCAAAACGAGTACAATTGACGGCACTCAACGGGGATCCCCAGCCATGCAAGAAAACGCGTTGTAAGGTCTGTTCACACATGACAACTACCACTACTGCAAAAGCCAGCTCCTGAGATGACGTATTGAAAATAAATGCGCATCTAAACTGTGATAGCCACAATGTTGTCTCCATGCTTCACTGTGACATCTGTGGCATGCCGTACATCGGACAACCTTTAACAACCATCGGACAACAATGCTTTAACAACCGCCGTTCTCATGCTAAAACACAACCGTACCCCCCCATTTCAAGACATGTCACCCTCCCAGGACATTCATTCGACCAAATTAAAGTTACTCTGCTAGAGACTAGTTTGCACACTAAACGGGACCACGAACAAAAACAATCGTATCTTACTTGTAAGCTCAACACGCTGTTGCATGGTATCAACGAGAGCGCTGGCAGCATGTCGTGCCTCCGGAGGACCACGGACGTTGATTGACAACCGGACGTGGATGCACATTATTCCGCCCCCTTCCCCGCATCATATCAGTTTTTTTAATTATTCAGGACCACCCACCATTAGCTCAGACAACGGGCGCATACCGAGCGGGAGCACAGCCCAAAAAAGCCGCCTAAGCCCAGCACTGGACGTGCTGCGTGATAAATGCTGTACACGTTGGGACAATATAAAAGAGACAGGAGGGACGTGATGTTGAACGGCAGTGCCAGTCTGGCCGACCTTGAGATGGTCGCGTTCTGTTAAGACACAGCGGTGGCGTAATTCAGTGGTTTTCTGTCTCGGCCCTTCATTCAACTTCACGCATGCCGCGCCGTATGTGTGGCTTTACATTGCTCTACGGTGCCGCCGGGGACGGACGGGGCACTCGTCGCCTTCTTCGAAATCACCGCGCTCCTGTGTAACATGATCCCGGTCTTTCTTGCAGTCGGACCGCTCAGCAGATCTCCGCTGGCTGGCGCTAGTGCCTTCTCTGTCGCCATGTCGCGGACGTTCAAAGGGCAAACAAAGTACAACTATAACCGGTTTCGTGGTAAAAGCAATGCCTTTCCGCTTAGCGGTCTGTCCTGTGTTAACCCACGAAACAAGTGCCGGGCCAAGACCGCGTCCTTAGTTACTGCGCCCCCGCCCCGCTCTTCCCATCTGTGTACATGCGTTGTCTGTATTTTGTTTGTCAATTTCTTTTTCATCATAGCCGCAGCGGGCCGACACAAAACTTTGCTCCCGCTCCCTTCCCCCACCCGTGCCGTTTTGTCACTAAAACCACGGCCTTTCCTGCTTTTTTTTCTTTCTTTTGCTTTCCTTCCTTTTTTCCCCTTAGTGTTTACCCTATCGTTCTCATCACCAAGCCCTCAAGTGTTGTGTTGTTACCGGATTTTTTTACTTTTTCTGGCGTATTCCCCTCCTTGAAGAGAAAGAGGAAGGGAAAAATCTCTCGCATGCAGTGTGCATAAGGGTTCTGTGCGCTTTCTAAGATTGTCCCTGAAGAAAGAAGTTCCGCTTCCGAAACTGGTGGACTAATTTTTAATGAACAAGTACACCGCAAAGTTTATCTCTTTTGTGCACCGCAAAGTTAATATCTTTTACCTGCATGTTTCGTCTGGCCCGTTGCAAAACTCATCGAGTCCTATATATATATATATATATATATATATATATATATATATAGTCTGGACGCATAAAAACTCAACGAGAGCGCGACAAAATAACGTAAGTAGAGGCAGAGGCACACGAGAAAAACAAAAATAACGGTTTACTGACGTTTCAGGAAGAGGCCTTCCTTTCTTCAGGGTACAAAGTTAGTGTCAAGGTTATATATACACAGAATGTAGTGATGGCGGGGGCAGGGTTGGGAAAAGAGCGTTTGTACAAGGGAATCATGGTTGGTGAACAGCGAAAAAAATGTAAGAGGTAGCAGAGGGAAAAAAAGATAACAAGAATCAGAGTCATAGTGTACGAACATGAGAAGAAAAAGTAATAAACAGAAAGAAAAAAATTACGACACGAATTCGCTTTCGCCCATGGCAACAGGGGAGAAAGAGAGGGGTCAAAACAAACCAAGGGGTCAAAAACATGCCTCCATGTTTTAAAAGTAGATAAAAATGCCATTAACAGCCTCTGTGGCCCCAAGCGAACTTAACGGCTAGGCAAGCCTTTAACGCAAAGCGTTCAGCCTCTCACTGATGACGTTCGTGCGCTTATGCGCAATGCACAAGACCTAATTTTCTCTTACGCTGATGATGATCGTGGGTGATTTGCACAAAAAATTATGGCGCTTCCCAGCAAAGCTTGACGACTGCTATGTTAGGCCCCCTCCGCTAAAGGCTAATGCGGAGCCCATAGAATGCGTGACGCTGGCGTGCGACGGCGCGACGCACACAAGCATAACTTCATGTTTTGAAGGGAACGTGGACAGACGTTACCCACAGTTGTGCGTACGAAGAGGGCAGCAAAACTCTGCATGTCGTAAGGTTGTTAGCCACAGGACTCTAGGCCTCACGTAGCCTTCTGAGGTTCAGGGCATTAGGCATAATATCACAGTTTGAGGTTTAACACCTTGCACCAGCACCGCCTCAAATATGCCCTCACTGCACGTCAACCAGAAGGTACATAGTGATACCTTAGACGGCAATCTCAAATGTTGGATCTACGGAGTGCATTCCCGAGAGTTGCTGTAGGTTTTCTGGAAGAGTGGTGCATACCTCCAGAGTGGCACGCATTGGCAGTGCGGGATTGACCGACCCACTAATCTATCACGATAAAGCTTCATGTGTACTATAATTGTATTTAGACGAAGCGTACAGAATTTTCTGGTTTGTTCTACGTTTGTTTGAAATGGGTGTTGTTTATCCAATCTGGAGCACCATAAAGAGTACATACCGCTTGATTATCGGTACATGTTAAGAAAACGTTACGTCTTATTCCACGGGAGAAACAAATGGATCTTTGAACTATTGAAAGCTGCAAATAGTAAGTTCGTTAGTTTAGGCCGCGCTTTAGCAGTAAGTTACAAACACCAACCATTGTACTTTTCAGTGGCAGGGTGAGAAACACATTGTGGGACGGGGAGAAAAATAAAAGGAAACTATGCCGGATAACACAAACAACATACGACATAATTCTGCATGAATAATTTTTGGGGTGTGTTCAGACATCGACACTTAACCACACTGGCAGCACCCCCGGTCCCAACTATTGCGATGCACTAACTCTAAGCTAAAGTGTGTGAAATCAAATGATTGAAACAGAAACGAACCCCCCCCCCCAGGCTTAATTAAAATGCACGAAACCATAACTCCACTGTCGTGCCACCATTTTGTATGCTGAATAACGGCTGCACACAGCACACACGCCTTCAAGCACTAAGCAACGTATGCGTAGAATGCAGCGCACTGACTTCCACCGATGCCGGGAGAATGAACATCGGTTCTGATGTCTCGTGCTTACTAAATCATGTCTGCTTTACATGGCCTCCACCGTACTGTCTTTGTGAACGAATATACTGGTACGCATCCTTCTTTATACATTCAAAATGTTGTGGCCAGTTTCCATCTTCGAGCGGGTGCCCTGCTGTATTTGGTAGCGACGAATTTCTGGTTGCGGGTTTTTTGTCATAACTTGTGTTGCTAATATTTGACAACAATCTCAACGAGAGAACAAAAAACTATCTCGCGTTTGTATTGAGAAAAAAAAGCAGTAAACATATTTAGTTTACATTTCTACCTGAGTTTTGTTCAAACCATCCAGAGCCATTTTTATACGCAAGCGCACACACCGCTTTGAACCAAACTAGCGGTTTGGCGTACGCTTAAGTTCCGTCCCAAACGCTCGTAAAATGCGTACCCAATAAACCCAACGCAAAAAAACGAGCGGACAAAGTAAGGCATAATGATAGGAACGAATGGGTTGGCTCCTGGCTGTGCAAAATAGAGCACTACCGTCCTGCGACGGAGTCCCACCAGGCGTCCACTTCACTGTGGCAGAATCTAACGAAGTTTGTAGCCACGCACACAATGACTTCCTGGTGTAAATTTCAGTCTTCTATGGAGATTCCTTAGTTTGGATCAGGTAAAAAACAGAACAGCAGCAGGTTGACAAATACTGATGTTGCACATAAAACACAGTGCCTCTGCAGCGTGCCTGGGGGGGAAGCTTCTTTCAGACCAGAAATACCACGTCCGGTTAGTTCTCCTAGAGATAAACAAGCCAACCAGGCGAAGTATCTAAGAAAAAAAGCCAAAAGCACGGTAAGTAAGATGCAGGTTAGGGCCCCCGAAAAACCAAAAGCGTGGATGGGACCTCAATACCGGGCGCCGGGTTTTAGGGACAGAGATACACAAACGCCGCAGATCCGTACCCTACTCTTCTGAAACTTACTGCGTCCGTACCGTTTTAGCGAAACGCTAAACGTAGTGTGCGCTCATAGAATGCGCATTGGAATGACCCAAAATGGTCGAGTACGTTGTTTTCACAGGGATCTTTGCGTCAAACTAAAGTTGTCTGTAACGCCTTAAAGACAATGTGTAAGTTTGAGACCAACAGTAAGCTCCAGATATTTGGTTTCAATATCTCTGAGTCTTGGGGGTGTGTTAAGAAGTTGACTCAATGGAGCCGAGGGCAAAGCCCGGACACGACCGCAACGCATGTTTGCGTACCTTAGACGCAAACTGTTCACCTTAGCGAGCCTATGGCTAACAATAATTCGCTCCCTCTGTGTGCGTTTTGCGCGCTTTCGTGCATTCCGTTTATAAATCAGCGCGTCTTTTAATAAAAACGAACTTTGAACACGTCGGCGAGAATGTGGAAAGTATGTGTGATGCGATGGGTTGTAGAAAATGTGATTACGTGTGTAGGGGATTGTTCGGGTGTTATCGAACAAGTGTTAACGGCACAGAAAAAGAAAGCCGGTAAATTGTCGGGATTTCGCGACTGCTGAGCAACAAAAGCTGGTTGGCATCTTGGCCTTAACTCGCCATCTCGATGCTCATGTTACCCTCACGCGCAGGTAGAGGACCTTAAGCAACATCGATTTATTGCTGTCAAAGAAATATGCTTTGGTACTGGCATTTCACCAGGAGAAAGAAATAACTGGACTAAAGCGTGTGTGTCAACTTGAGAAGCGTTTGGAGGCTAGCGCACTTCAAGGCTTCAAGGACACTGCACCATCTCGAATGGCATAGTAGGTAACTTAACATTGAAGTACATTCCAGTGACTGACAGGGAAGACGTCGTAGAAAAGATGAACGACATGGCAATGAACGTCAAACTGCCAGAGGTGCGGCTAAGGATTTAAAGGCTTTTCATGGGCTTTTTATCGAAGTCGGAGAACGTACCAGACCTCAATGTGCGCTCTTGCTGATAGTCAATCTGTATTAAATATTTACAAAAGCGCAAAGCTTCACGCACCGCACAAACAGAAGTTTCTTTTCCCGAAATTTATGTCACGTAAAGATAGGGAACACTTTGCGCTGCTTACGAGAATAGACTACCCACAATGATTACCGTTTCTGCTAGCATGGTAGCAGGAAATATTTCGTCAGATAAAAAGAACGAGACCAGGCAGTCGTCAAACGCCGAACAGCTGACCTCGACCAACCTAATCACAAAGCTGGGTAAATACCTTAATAGATTTTTTATGAGAGCTTCTCCTGATTAAGAAGAACATTATCATTGAAACTGTGTTTTAGTACTGGCAGCGTGAAGGAACCTAGCAATGCAATATTGGTTAAAAAGACAGAAAAAAACAGCGACCCCTTCATAAAATTTCTCTCCGCCCTAATTACGTGCCATATTTTATGTAAAGTGCTAGCTTCGCTGAGAAAAAGGCTTCTAATTTAGAATGTATGTTTAGCCAAATTCCCCTAATGTACAATTTTATGATCACTGAGACCTGGCATGGTAAACCTAAACTTGTAAAACAGTTTTTTTTATTTATTTATTTACAAATACTGCAGGCCCTTTGTCATTATTCTTATGTCATCATTATGCCATCACTATGCCATCATTAGTTATCATTATGCCATCTTCATCCAATGTTTACCTAGCACCACACTGCCTGAAAATGATCTAGGCGCAAAGTACTTGAGGCAAAAAAATGAAGGCCGTTCCACTCAATGCGAAAGCTGTCGGAAGTGCAAAGCAGTGATTGGCCATAACGACCTGTAGCGACATTCTGCGATCACTGTTACTGTCAAATGCAATTTCCATTTCCCGAATCCGCAGTGCTCGCGTGCCCTCTGCTTGCAACTGCGCCAGCGGGAGTTCTGTTCTGTTTGTGTTTTTCTCCCCGTACGTGCCCGTGCTGCACTGCCACATTTTGCGTTTGCTATCGTAAAAACCAACCCAGCGGACGTCCTTAACTAAAGTAACGCGGGCGCTGACGAAAAATTACGTATATTTTTCCTCAAATGCAGCTATAGTTTTTTTTGCTCTCAAAAACTGGAATATGTATGACAAGCGCCAGCGTTTCCCGAGTTTCGAACGCTTATGAATATATTACCACGAATAGAAGTCAAAGAGGACGAAGTTGTGTGCGTGGTGCGAGCCCTTGCTTGGTGCTGTGATGGACGTCATCATGTAAATACATCGCTTCGCATTCAGCCATTGTTTCGGTCATTCGTCTTCCGCCACGTAACGGTTTGGTGAAGTGCGGGGTACATGCCCATTCCGGCACTCAAGCATTGCCCGCCTCTGCTCCTGATGCGTTTTCCTGAGGGTTCCTGGATTGCGTCGGCTTGCCCCAGCCCCGGAGCTTCATGGACACGTCCACCTCCCCAACCCCGTGTCCCCAGCCGATGAGCCGCCGCGACCATCAGGAAACTAACCAGCCGCGACCAAAACTGACGACGATGCCGCTCCCCCGCCCAGTACACCGGCGCATCTCCAAGGTCCTTCGGCGTTTCAGCTGCATTGACGGGCACACTGTTCGTGGGTCGTGGTTCATCGAGCTCATTCCCTTCATCCATGGCGGCATGGACTTCCTCATTGTTTATAATCATCTTATTGTTAATTCCACGTGCTCGCCCATTCACTGCGCCCTCGACCTGGACGGTATACGCTGCGACGAGCGGGCCATGTCACGAAGAGAAGTCGAAGAGAACGAAGTTGTTTGCGTGGTGCGTGGCTTTGCGTGGTGATGGACGTCGTCATGTAAATACATCGCTTCGCATCCAGCCATTGTTCCTGTCATTCGTCCTGCCGCCACGGAACAATATCAACCGCTTGGCTTTCGAAGCCTATGGGTTATGGCGCAAACAACAGGGTTACCCCGGGATGCCACCCTAGTGCTCTATTTACTTAAGTAGAGCGAGCGAGCTAGGCCAACAAGGCGAGTGCCTAAAGTGCTCTGCACTTAAATTATTTCACTTGAATTATCAATCAGCTTGAAATCAATTTTTTCATGTTTTTTATTTTTATTTCGATGTATTTATGTTGTCAGAAATATCTCTCTCAAATGATCATGATATCTTCACTTTTCCCATCTATGACGTCTTTTACCTCAATTGCCCTTCTTGCTAAGGAGGTGGAGTGTCAATACATTTAAAAAATAATTACCAGTGGGAATTAATATCTAACTGCACTTGTAAGTGACATGGCTATAAAATGTTCACATTAAAATAGAAAGAACTTGTAATTTCTACTGTCTATCGTCCTTCACACGAATTCTTTGCGCATTTTCTCCTACATGAAAAGGCTGTTCCCCTTATGCAAGGAGGAGGAGGAGGAATAAACTTTATTTCAATGTTAGTTTTGGTAGCAGTGGCAATGGGGGGTCTTCTCAGTCCAGAAGTCCCTGGGCGGTCGCTGCCAGGCGGGCCCTTTCAACCAGCCGAAGCTGATCGGCGGGGTCCGGGCTGGCTAGCATGCCTTCCCACTGCTCCTGGTTGGGTGAGGGAGTAGGGGGATGGATGGCGTGTGGGAGCTCGCGCAAATCATATGGTAGAGTGTGCAGGGTTGGGGACAGTACTTGCAGGTGGCGGAGTAGGAGGTGGGATGAGTGGCGTGGAGGAGGGTGCCGTGCGGGTATGTGTTGGTTAGAAGGCGGCGGTACGTGGTGGCTTCTTTATTAGTCAGCTGTTCGTGGGGTGGGGGAAGGATGCGGAGTTCGAGGCAGTAATGTTCGAGGATGTCTTTCAATTTTTGAGGCACAGAATGGTGGACTTCCGACGGTGATGCTGGAGTGTTGGAGGGGAACGCCCGGTAGATATGCGCCTGGGCGGCAGCATGAGCCGCCTCATTCTCCTCCAGACACTCATGTCCCGGGATCCAGAGTATGTAGAGGTAAGGAGGCTTATGAATGGACTTTATAATCTGGAGGGCTAAGGGAGCTATGTGACCGGCGGCGTAATGGCGAAGGCAGCTTGGGAATCTGTGACGATGGTGATAATGTCTTGACATGTAATGGCTGCGAGGGCTATTGCGATTTCTTCTGCAGTTGTGGAGTTGTTGCCAATTACTGTTGCCGAATTCAATTCAATTCCTCGGTGGTCTACTGTTGAAATTGCGAAGGCTGGTTTATCGGCATATTTGGCAGCGTCAACGTAACGGGTGTCTCGTGGCTTGACTTGAATCATCTTGCGAAGCATTCGAATCCGGGCTTCTCGGTGGCCCTGAATATGAAGGGGGTGCATATTCTTGGGTATTGGGGCGATGGAGATGCAATCGCGTAGTTCCAGAGGGATGCGTTGGCGGGGGTGATGGGTGGCAGGTAGTTGGTAGCCGAGGCGACGGAGGACGTGACAGCCAGTGTGTGAGAGCTTGAGCCGTTCGATCTGGTTTACATGATGTGCCTCTCGAAGTTCGTCCCAGGTGTTATGAAGTCTCATCTGTAGTAATTTGGCAGTGGAACTTGTCGGCGGGAGCCCTAGTGCAAATTAATAGGCTTGCCGGATGATTACATCAAGTTTTTGTATTTCACTATTTTTGAGAGCCAAATATGGAGTTTCGTATGTGATGCGGCTAATTAGAAGGGCTTGAATTAAGCGCACGAGGTCATTTTCTTTCAGTCCTTGTCGACGATTAGCAATGCGTTAGATGAGGTGCGTGATTTGTAATAGTTTTTCTTGTAAATTATGAATTGTAGAAATGCCTGCGCCGTCTGATTGGATAGTAGGTCCCAGAACGCGAATTGTAGGGGTGGTTAGGATGATAGCGCCATGTAGGCCTAATTGTGGGTCTGGGAGGGGTTGTCGTTTACGGCCTTGCGTGCGTTTTTGGAGGACGAGAAGGGCAGATTTTTCTGGGGCACAATTGAGGCCGCGGGCTGTAAGGTACTTGTCGGTGGTGTTAATGGCTTCTTGGAGGGCGTCTTGCTGTTCCCCAATCAAACCCCCTGTGGCCCAAATAGTCAGATCGTCTGCATAAAGTGCGTGTTGTATGTGTGGAATTTGTTGTAGAAGTGGCAGGAGTTGTAGCAGGGCAAGAATAAAGAGGAGCGGGGAAATGACTGACCCCTCGGGGGTACCACGCGGTCGGACACAAAAGGAGACGGATCGGATGGGGCCGAGGTTTATGTTTCCTATGCGATCGGTAAGAAAATTTTGTATGTAATTGTATGTACTAGTGCCGCAGTTAGTTAATTGGAGTCCTTCGAGTATAGCCTGATGTGATACATTGCCAAAGGCTCCTTTAATATCAAGAGCTAGGATAGCGCGTTTGGTTTGTGAGCTCAGCGGTGTAAGGACTTCGTTTTTCAGCTGCAACAGGACGTCTTGCGAGGATAGGTGTGCGCGGAAGCTAAACATGGTATGAGGAAGTAAGCTGTTTTCTTCGAGGCACGCTGTGAGCCGATTATTAACTAGGTGTTCATATAACTTGCCTACACAAGATGTTAAAGATATGGGACGAATATTTTCTAGGGTGACTGGCTTCCCGGGCTTCGGAATGAGCGTGATTTCAGCATGTTTCCATGAGGGGGCAGATAGTTGGTTGTCCAGCAATTATTAAAATAGTCAAGAATTGCGGCTGTGCATTCGGGGTTGAGGTTACGGTGTAGTTTGTTGTGTATTCGGTCTTTGCCTGGTGTGGTTTTACGAGTGAGGTTGCTGATGGCGAAGGTGAGTTCAATGAGAGTGAAGATGGCGTCAGGGTCGGGATTTTATTTTCCTTGGTAATTGCGAGGTGGAATGTTTGGTGGTTGTGTTGCGTGGTCTGCATATTGTGTGAGGTGTTCCGCGTGGAGCTGAGTTTCATTGAGGTGGTGATTGTGGATCAGGCGACAGATGGTGTGGCCGGTGTCTGCTTTGCTGGGCTTAGTACCCAGCATGCAGCGGAGGATGTTCCATGTAGACTTAATGCTGGGAGTTCCTTGAAGGCGGTTGCAAAATTGTGTCCAGTTTTGTTTGTGTAAGGTGTGAGCATAGTCGGCTGCCTGTTGTGTGATATGGGCGATACGTGTTTTGAGTTTTTTGTTGTGTTTCTGTTTTTTCCAGCGGCGGATAAGCCCTCGGCGGGCATCCCACAGATGTAGGAGATGCATGTCTACTGAAGGGTGATCTTCTGTTATAGCTAGGATACGGGTGTTGGCTTCGACTGTTTTGAGGATATCTTGGGTCCATGGTTCAATGTCTACAATTGTGGTGGGGAGAGGGGAGTCAGGAAAAGATTTCCAGTCTGAGTTTAGCATGGCCGATTTTTTAGAAATGCGGGTGTGATTGATGGTGAATTTAATGATATAATGATAACTGCCTAAGGTTTTGTCGAGGCGTGTCCAAGTGGCTCGTGGTAAGTTGTGAGTGTATGTGAGGTCGGGGATGGAATCTTGTGCCACGCTGTTGCCTATGCGGGTGGGGTATGAGGGGTCGGTCCAGAGGGTGAGGTGAGCTTGTCGGGTGGCGTCGTGCATTTGCGCTCCTTTTTTAATTGTTTTGGGATAACCCCATGCAGTATGAGGGGCGTGAAAGTCGCCGAGAATGACTAGGCGGTGATGTTTCGTCGTAGCTTTAACTTTCTGAAAGATGGAATTGATAGAAGCTAGGGAGTGCTTCGGGGGAATGTAGATATTAGGAATAGAGAGACTGGTGAGAGTTTTCTTAGGCAGGATGAGTTCAATGAAGGTATATTGCCAATTAATGGGGAGGGTGTGTGCTTGTGCAGTGTGATTTATGCACGAGTATGGCGGTGCGAGGCTGATGGGAATGTGTGTACGAGACGTAATTACGAAGTGATACGTGAGGTGTTTCCGTTTCTTGTAAAGCACTCACATCGGGAAAGTGAAGTTGTCTTTGATGGGTCAGGGAGGGCTGCTTGCTTTTATACGTACGACAATTCCACTGCCAAATAGTCAGTCCTGAGGGAAATTGGTGGGACGCTGGACGCCTGGTAGACATTATAGATGAGGGGCTCAGGCTGGTCGAATGGTGGAGGGACCTGAGAAAGAGTCGCCTTGGCTTTTTTATGGGGAGCGGGAATGGTTCAAGGAGGCGGGCAACGGTTTCGGTAATGGTTGTTACGATGGTGGATTGAATGGTGGCCATAAAGGACGCTTGTGTTTGAGTTAGTTTTTCTTCGAGGTGGTGGTATTTTTGTCACAGTCGCTACGGGAAGGAGTTCACGCTGACGGTAAAGGGTCTGGTTCTTGGAGGGCGGTTGGCGGTGTGGAGGGGGTATAAGGGAGGTGGGAGAGGTTTGGTTTGAACGGTAGCATATTTGGGCGCATGGGGTTGGTAGATACTGTGGAGGAGTGGTGAGGCGGTTGAGTAAAGGGCGTGGGAGGGCGTACATTTTGTTCTAACAGTTTGTGGACGTTTTTTTCAAGGGACAGGATGCGTTCTTTTATGTCTGCGTTTTCCTTGAGAAGAGCGAGTTCTGCGGGGGATGGGCAGTTGGAGGGTAGGGTGGGAAAGAGGTCTTTATCAATGGGTGTTTGTGTGGGAAAGCGGTCATGAGCAGTGGGAAATTGTTTGGCAGCGCTAGCCCAGCTCACCCTGGAATTGAATGCCGTAGTGGCGGTGTTGGCCCGTGACGTTTGCACGTTCGTGGGTGGCGGAGGAGGCGATCGGTACGTCTGGTTGGTTCGAGCGTGAACTGGCGGTGGTGGCGGGCGGAGTCGGAGACGGCACTCCGTGCTGGCAGTAGGACGGGGGAGCCCACACTGTTGGCATTGCGGGTTGCAGATGTGGTTGACGGAGGGATTTTTAACATGGTAAGTGGAACAGATGCGCGTGTCGGGGTTAGGGCATACGTCGCGGCGATGACCCAGGTCGCCGCAAAGTCTGCATAGCTAGACGGTGTGACGGAAAGGGCGGCAGCGGGTGAAATTGCCGAACGCGCGTATGTTGGAGGGCACTCGTTGTCCGCCAAAGGTAATGACCTCCGACATGGAGGAGCCTAGTACTCGTGCATGTAGGATTGGTGCATCGTTTGAGGCGAGAACATTGGGCAGGTCGGCGTTGGTTATTGTCGGTTCCAGTCCATGTATGACACCGCGAGTGGTGCCGGGTGAAGGTTTCAAGTATGGCTGGAGGTAGTAAGTAATGTGGTTGCGTTTGTTGTGATTGGTGGCGCTCAACGCGAGGGCGCATGCCTCGTCGACAGTGCTGGCGATCATGAGGTTTTGCCGGGTCTGCACTTATACGATCACAAATTGCTGGAACGTGGTGAGTTCAATGCCGCTAGCCGCTTGTAGGCCGTTCGTGATGACTCGATCGGTCCATGCAGAGAGGTTCAAGTCGGTTCATGGCGGTAGACAATTTTATAGTCGTTTTCTGGCAGTCGAGGTAGTCCGGGTGGTTTTGCATTGCGGTGTTGCGGAGCTTGGGCCAGTTGAGCCTTTTTAGCTTTTCGATCAGAGAGAATTTGTTGCCAGGGGCCTGGCGGAAAGATTGTACGGCCGCGGTTTCTGTCGAATTTTATGTCATCATGATAGTCAGAAATGTCAGGGGTGTGACCGGTGACAGCGTTAGTCAGGGCTGCTGAAAATTCATCTATGCCGGCACTCACGGTGGCTGGTGTGATCTGTGCCACGGAACTCGCCGTGTGGGATGTCAATACTTCTGCGGTCGTCGGAGCCGTAGCAGTTAATGGTAGTGGAAGAACGCAGGGAAGTGGAGCAGAAGTGTTCTCAGCGATAGATGTTGCTTGCGGTGAGTCAGCCATGACAGTGTCTTGGTCGTCGCTTTTCTGGTCAGTGGTCGGTGCCCCTGGTGGTGTCCGGTATCGGTTCATTCCGGGTGACTTAACATGTTTGATGAGGCACTTGATGAAGCAATAAATTCAATATAGGATGCGGGGAAAGGAGTGTTAATACAGATATGCTTTTTAATGTTGCTTTAATAGTAGAAATGGCTTCACTCGTTTAAAGACCTCATTTAGTTATGATAATGAAGAGCCGAAGCTTGTTATAGCCAACTCGTCTACGGTAATTTATTTGTTTACTTAGGTACCACTAAAGGCCATCCGCAAGGAGGGTATTACATAGTGGGACCATTCGCATACATCAAACGCACAAAACCATAATGCGTGCTAACATATTTTAAATTATAAACATCGAAAATCACCAGCAGTAAGAACTTTTTAAACACATCACTACAAAATTATATTGCTACAAAAAAGAAAAAAAGGAAAGCTTATAGAAGCAAGCAAAAAAGACATTTAAGTCGCTTCATTCCTTAACCAGTCTTGAAACTTTGTTGTGTTAGCTTCAGCGTCAACGTGATGTGGTAGGTTATTCTTTTCTACTATTGTGTGGGGAAAGAATGACTGTGCGAACCGAAATGAATGGCAGGGGATACACTTAACTTTGCAAGAATGATCGCGCCATGAAAATGAAAACGCGGGTGAGTGAAAAAAGTCGTCGCGAAGGCGCTCATTATGACACAACTTATGAAAAAGTGTTTGCGAGCTTGTTGGCGGGAAGCGAAAATGAAACCATCTCGGTCCGCCTTGTTGGGGCAGTGACACTTGCGTATGGTGAATAACCAGGCAAAAGAAAACAAAAAGCACGGGTATGGACGAATTCGATATCGCGTACTATGTATTCTTGATTTGGATCCCAAATGGTAGATGCACATTTTATTTTAGGGTGGGTAAGAGTGAGGTATGCTATTTTACTCATGTGTGATGGTGCCTGTTTTTGGTTATGTTTACTTACGTCTTGTGTACTGTTGGCAGAAGCGAACGTCTGATTTATATGGTCATGCCATGTTAAGTTTGATTGAAAATGCAGTCCAAGGTACTTGTGTCTAGCAACTAGTTGCAGTGTAGTGTTGTTTAGCAAATACGTAGTTAAAATTCGGCGTGAGGAACGGGTGAATGACATGTACTTTGTTTTAGAAAGGTTGAGTCCTTAGCCAATCAGAACACCACGCATTTATTGTGTCAATGCCAGTCTGAAGAGCCTGGCGGTCTGCGTCATTTGAAATGTTACGATAAATTGTACAATCATCGGCAAAGAGCCTTACTTGATTTTATACCGTTAAGTAATTCGTTAATATAAACTACAAACCGCAAAGGGCCAAGCGCACTACACTGGGGCACATCAGACGTCCCCTGCACGGAAGACGAATCTGAGCTCTTAACGGATGGAATTGAGTTCGGGAGGATAGAAAATTTGTTATCCATGCTAGAATGTAAGTCTGAATATTAAGACGTCTTAGTTTGAGTAGAAGTCGGCGGGGAGTAACACGAACGGAAGCAATATAAAAATAAAACAAAAAACGCGTGTTCTGATCGCTGGCGTCAAGAGATGAGTGTAAGTTATTAGTAACACCGGCGAGCTGTATATGACATGAGTAACCCCTGTGTAAGGTCCACTTATGAGATCAGCGGCCAGGTGCCCGGGCTGCGCGTGAGAACCCGCCACTCAGTCTGGGTGCCCAGCACGGGGGACTCTACGCCGCAGCCGTCGCCAATTCGTCACGCCGCGCACGAGAGCCGGATTCTCTGGCCCACCGAATGCCATGGGGATGATCCCCCCCTGAGAATGCAGACGGCGCCGCCGGGTTCCGGGACCCGTCGACGAGACGCGCGGAGGTGGTTGGATTACCGTCGTCGAAGCGCGCGACGCGCGAGACCCCATTGTTAACGCGCCCCGGCCGGCACATTGCACTGTCGCCGCCTTTCGCTCTCACCCCGCTGCGTCGCGTGCACCTGCTCGTCCGCGAGCGTGCCGTTGACCCAAAGATGGCGGCGCCTCATTGAATATTCCGCAGAGCGCTGAGCGACAGCTGTCTACCTGAATTTGGGCACTCCCTTACGCGTGTACGAACGCTACAGGGGCGTTCCCGAAAGAGTGTGATCTCTATTTGTTATAAGGCCGAACTTGGCCTTTGGAAATCGTTCTGCTCTGAGCGCCGAGCTGGGCAGTTCCCGGTGGGACAAGGAGTATCGACCGTTGAAACTAGGTTGGGATTTGTGAGCCCCCTAGGTTAGAGGTTAAGATCGCGTCGGAGCTTTAGGGTACAGCGCCGTACCGGGCAACTAGACGGATCTTGCGGCGAGACAGAGTCTCGGCCGCCGTTTCTCGAGCGGGTTGTGTACGCTCCGAGGGTAGGAGAGGTAAACGAAGTGGAGAAGCTCAAGTGATTTGTGCGCACTTGGAGCTACCGTCTAGCTGAAGTTTGCAGTTTTTCGTTTCATTACTTATGTACCCAGTTTTCCTTCGGTAAATAGCTGTATATAAACTCTTCGTTTCACCTAATCAACCCCAACGCCTCGAGTTCGTCAATTCGACCGCCATCTCCAAGAACTTGTACACCATCGCCCTGCCAGCCTCCTGCCAAATCAACCGGAGCCCGGGCGATTGGGTTCCTGATCGACACCGGACTTCAGGGAAACGAACCACAACCATCTTTACTTCCTTCAATAACTGTGCTTACATTTGTATATAATGTTGTGTTCTTCAAGTTATAGGATCATTTGGGAATGTAGGATACGTTTTTATTGTGTACATATCGTATTAGTTAATCACACGCCGGTAATATAACGGTGATGTGCGATCTTCTGGTTTAAAAAATGGGACTACTTTGACATTGCGCCAGTCATCAGGAATTGTACCATAAGATAATGACTGTTCAGAAAGCGTGTTAAAATTGCAGATAATCAGCACGATATACTTTTAGGTTATTTGCGGTCGAATCCCAGGAAATCAGATGCCGCGGATATTTTAAATTTGTTTAATAGCACCTAAATACTGCTTGTTCAATTACAATTTATGTTATAGGGTTATCTGGTGATATATTCGAATAGAACGACAAACTGATGCAAACGCATAGTTTAGCAGCTGTGCACGATTACATTCTGAAATTGTTGCACAATTAAAACAGCTAAGGATGATAAGGGGATTGTTTCTTGGAATAATTACACGTCAGAATTTTCTGGGGTTATTCAAAAGCATTGAAAACAAGTCATGATTATTCAAATTACTGCGGGTGGATTTGAGTAGGTACTGTGATCCTTCTTTACATTTTTTGTACTTATTCTAGGATGTGGAAAGTCGGTCTTTCGCAGCGAATCTGTAAAGTCTTTTTATTGTTAGGGCATCAAAGCTGTCGGGTAAACCAAAGAGTTTTATTGTTTCTTTTTATGCCTATTGTCAAAAAGTCTTTAGATGAGATTAGTTAAAGAGTTTTTAAATAGGACCCAGTTTTATTCAACAGTGGTATTTAGGTGAGTTTCTAGAAACCGTTCGCTGAAAATGGATAACTATGAAAAATGGCATCAAAATTTGCTCTCTTGTAACACAAAATTTTCCTATTGACAACTTTTTTACTTCCAGAATATATATCTTCCCTCATGATGCCTCCATCAGAAAGCCAATAAAGATGAATAATGTCTGAGAAAATGTGTGGATAATTTGTCAGAATCATAAGTAACATGCTAGAGGTAGAACCACCATGCCGCGTTGACTGCGTGACTCAGTTAAGGTGTGATCAAGGAATGTGTGCAAGAATAAATGAGTTTCAGCGTCACTGAAAGTAACTAATAGTGATGAGTAATTTATATTGGGAAAGTTAAAATCGCCAAAGATAATTAGCGAGCACTTTGGGTACCGAGAATACACTTGAATCAAAACAAGATTAACGATGGTAGAAAAAACAGGCGGGCGATAAACGGCACCCAATACTATATCAGTAGTTTTACAATTAGGCAAAACACACAGGCATTCTAAAAGCAAAGTTATCTTTAAAATTGGCACAGATAAATTCTTCTTTGATGGCTATCAGTTAACCATCACCTTTGTGGTGTTTTCTGTCGCAACGAAAACTGGTAAATTTTGGACTAGATACAAAAATATTGACGACAGAAACATATCACTAAGCGAAATTTCTCTTAAAAAATCATGACGAGAAAAATGAGTCAGCAAGCGATGACAGCGCAATATTGTCACGAAGCCAAGTACGACGCAGTTGTCTTAAAGAAGAAACAAGTTTATTGAAGCGAACTTGTGCTCCCCTAACAACTCAAAAGAATACTAAAAAAAGTGACTTGCGCAGGCGAGTGTCGTCAAATAAAATGACCCGGCGTGGGCTCTGCAGGTTTTTATCTTTCGGCGCAAGTGTTTCTGGAACCGTCGATTCGCATCCTGAACATTGTAGATCACAAAAGATTATTCAAGGCTAGCTACGTTAGAGCGAAACAGTCTGCTTATCTGAATGTGATAGTGTGATGAGGTAGATGACAGTGCTGGTGTGCGCGTTGGGCAACGTGTCGAGGACGACGAAGAGTAGCCATTTAGAACGAGGACGATCACCCTTAAGGAGGTATGTGCGCCTAGGTGTCGCCACTAGGGAACCGGCAGAATAGCTGGTAGAAAAAGCGACGTCGGAGGAAGAGGCAGAGGAGATCGTGGCTCTTGACGATGCAGGTATACGTGCAGGTATTCGTATACTCCCAGAGGTAACAACCTACGTTTATGCGGATGATATAGCGTTTTTTTCGGCCGCAGTCGACATTCATGCACTGTATGACTGTTTGCAGGCCTATTTGTCTTGGAGACATGGCTTGACAGCATCTATTTAACGTTAAATGTGTTGATGAGTGCTTTACTTGTCTTCCAGGTTGCAGGAACAATTTCAATTTCTCTGGTTTACAAAAATCAAGTCATTCCGCAGGTGGATTCGCTGAAATATCTTGGTGTTACGTACACGTCTGCTCTTGATTGGAAGGCACATATTAACGCATCGGTCACAAAAGCGGAGAGAGCATTTGGTCGCATGAAAAGACTATGTGGGAAACGAGCAGGAATGCGACGGGACACACTTTTGCTGTTGTACCGAGCCTACGTCCGGCCAGTCATGGAGTTTGGGTGCGTCTTGTTTTGCAGTTGTCCTATCTACAAACTGCATGCGTCTACAACCTGTTGGAGAGGCGCATTCTTCGATTTTGTCTTGGCCTTCCCCGGTTCGTTTCGAACCGAGGTCTGTACTTAGAGGCACGCGTTGCTGAACGTAGGGTTCGTTTTCTCTTGCTGACGGTGCAAACTTACCTCCGCATGTACAAAGGCCCCTCTGGGGCTGCGAAGCCTGTATATAATTGTGAGCCGAGTATATTTTTTTACATCTCCGTCACTTAAACGTCGTCATCATCATCATCATCATCACCAGCCTGTCTACGCCCACTGCAGGGCAAAGGCCTCTCCCATTATTCTCCAATTACCTCGGTCCTGTGCCAACTGTGACCAATTTATCCCCGCAAACTTTTTGATCTCATCTGCCAATCTAACTTTCTCCCGCCCCCTGCAGCGCTTGCTTTCTCTAGGGATCCACTCTGTTACCATTAATGACCAGCGGTTATCTTGCCTTCGCATTACATGCCCTGCCCAAGTCCATTTCTTCTTCTTAATTTTTACTAATATGTCTTTAACACTAGTTTGCTCCCTGGCCCACTCCGCTCTCTTCTTGTCCCTTAATGTTACACCTATCATTTTCTGCTCCATTGCCCGCTGAGTCGTTCTCAATTTAAGTTGAACCCTCTTAGTGAGCCTCCAAGTTTCTGCCCCGTAGGTGAGTACCGGCAAGATGCAGCTGTCATACACTTTCTTCTTCAACGACAATGGTAGGCTGCTATTCATTATCTGATAATGTCTGCCATATGCACCCCACCCCATTCTGATCCTTCTAATTATCTCTGCCTCATGGTTGGGATCTGGGGTCACAACTTGTCCTAAGTATATATATTCGCTTACCACTTCCACTGCCTCGCCATCTATCTCAAACTGCTGTGCTGTCCCGAGGTTATTGATCATTACTTTAGTTTTCTGCATATTAATTTTCAGGCCCACGGTTCTACTATGTTCGCCCAGTGCGGAAAGCATGCTTTGCAATTCGTCCCCCGAGTTACTTAGCAAGGCAACGTCATCAGCAAATCTGAGGTTACTGAGGTATTCACCATTAACTCTTACTCCCACCTGTTCCCAATCCAACGTTCTGAATACTTCTTGTAAGCATGCTGTGAATAACATTGGAGAGATTGTGTCTCCTTGTCTGACACCCTTCCTTATAGGTATTTTACTGCTCTCCTTATGGAGGATGATGGTAGCTGTAGACCCACTGTAGATATCCTCTAGTATTCTTACATAATGCTCATCTACCCCCTGGTCCCGTAATGCCTGAATGACTGCTAGGGTGTCGACCGAGTCAAATGCTTTCTCATAATCTACGAAGGCTATATATAGGGGTTCAGTATACTCAGCGCACTTCTCTATCACCTGATTGATCGTGTGAATATGGTCCATTGTTGAATAACCTTTACGGAACCCTGCTTGTTCTTTAGGTTGACTGAAATCTAAGGTTGCAGACATTCGGTTAGCGATTACCTTGGTAAATACCTTGTAGACGACTGACAGTAAGCTGATCGGCCTGTAGTTTTTCAAGTCCTTCATGTCGCATTTCTTATGGATTAGGATGATGTTCGCGTTCTTCCAAGATTCCGGTACCATTGCGGTCATTAGGCATTGCGTACTCAGGTTTGCCAGTTTTTCAAGTACAATTTCTCCGCCATCCTTCAAGAGGTCTGCTGTTATCTGATCCTCACCAGGTGCATTGCCCCCTTTCATTTCTTTCAAAGCCTTCCCTACTTCTTCGGTCGTTACTGGTGGGATGTCTATCTCCTCTGAACCTAAACGTATCTTCCCCCAAGTGCTATTCATTCAATCATGCCTGGATGGTATTTCTGTTAAGTTATATCAGGTCATTCCGGTATCCACAATCGAGCGAGAAACGGAGTTTTAGTTTCAAAATCCCTCCCATTCCGCTGCAAAACTTCTACCACGCTCGCTATTACCCGCTATTTTAAATGAATATTTATCCATGTATCCTGCTTCTTCTGTGATTTATACTGATGCATCTCAAAATGGCGAGAAAGCTGGAATTGGTATTTTTTCACAATCTTTAGACTGCAGTTATTCGCTGCGAATCGCAGATTACAAACCCATTTTTATGGCCGAATTTTTAGCAATAGCACTCACTCTATGCAAAGTACCGCAGCATGTGTCACAAATCGTCATACTATCTGATTCGATGGCAGTTATATCGGCATTAACTTCCTCTTTGGACTCTCCATTGTACCGCACACTATTCTTTTTTTTTATTGCGGGAGTTTGCTATTCAGCATGTTCCCAGGCACGTGATGGAGGTACGCCGGTCTTGGGTCCCTGGCCATACGGACATCATGGGCAACGAGCAAGGGGACCATTTAGCTAATCTCGCCGTCACAGCTTCCATTCAATTCGGAATTCCTAATCTGGCTCTATTTGCATTTGCGAGACTAAAACGATTTTGGCAATTAGACGCCACACGTTCCGATTCACTTTTATCATTTGAAGAGTTCCAACATTTAAAGTTCGGGTGGAATGTTCATTTTGTGGCTCTCGGCAATGCGAGGTGACCTTCACCGAGCTGCGCTGCAGAGTTCCAAGGCTTAATTTCTATCTGTTCAGATCAGAACTTTCACCTACAGAACTATGTGTGTGGTGCCAGGTCACCGAAACAGTCGAACATTTTTTTTCTTACTGTCGCCGTTTCTCAACAGCTAGACAACTGTTTTTGAAGGAGCCGATTGAGCGGTTGGGGTTGACTTTATCTTTAACACTTATATTATCTATTGGCGCATTAAAGCTGGGGTTTGCATGAAGAGATATATATAATTGCATTTAAAATTTTCTTTCTGCCTCAGGTCGTTTGACTTGCTAAACGATGCTGATTAATGGGTAATTCGGGTTTCATTCACAACTAAGTTTCCTTTTACAGCCTCTTTCTGGAAATAAGTATTTTGAAGTCCCCACGTTTTTAACCGGTTTAGCCCTGGCCAATCCCCCCTTGTGGGTACGTGACAAAATATTTGAGGAGATCACCATCATCATCATCAGCAATAATTCCTAGGCATACCAGCAATGTGTGGTAGCCGTCGTCTACCGAGGCCGTCGTTAAGGACGCCCGTAGACCGAACCGGGCTGGAGTGCCAGCCATTCGTCGACCGCGCATTAAATCGCCGGCTTTGACTAGGCAGCCTTGGCGTCGTCGACCGTGCATTATATCGCAGGCTCCGACTGTGTGACGTCGTGTTTCCTCTGTGCCTATCTACCGAGCACCGCCGATTACCGAAACTGCCCAACGCCTCAGCCGTGAGTGTGCCCTACGAAGTGCGACGCTTAATCTGTAACTGCCAGGTTTCTAGACTGTGAACTGGTAATGTTTTGTCACCGTCGACCGAACTTTGTACCTTTAGGAGAAAGTTTTGTATCTCGTTCTGCTCATCCCTGCAATGTCGTACTTCTTAAATCGTCCGGATAATTGTTCATGCCTGTCATCATAAAGATCTCAAGCGCCTGTCTCGGTTGTGCGACGCGAATCCTGAGGTCTTAGCCACCAATACCATCACAACTGGCGTCTGCGACAGGACCTCTTCTCTACCATCTCGAAGAGGGGAAATGCTAGGTTTCGGGATAAACGGAGCCGATTCGAGGTATGGACATTGAGAGGGTAATGACAGTCTGAAGACGAACATGACTGTCTACTAATATCTTGTAGACTGTGATTTTACGAGCAAAAAAGACTCGCAAGTTTGACCTTTTCGATAAGGGAATTAAAGAATTCGAAAGGCTTGTTTATGAATAAAAGAAAGCAGGATTCAATGGAATAGAATTACGAGGTGGGTGGATAATGAACGTGCGAAGTTGAAAGCAGAGCGGGAAGCAGAGTAAGAAGCTGAAAAGGAAGCACAGGAAAAGGAGAACAGAATGCTAAGGCAGCAGTTAGCAGCTCTAGAGGACTCGAAAAAGAGAAGATATGTGGAACAAACTTTTGGTATCGATCCAATAACGCGGCATATTAAGGCAGAGGACCCTGCCAAATCAGGATGTGAACCTCACTTTTCTACCTCAGACCTTCCGGTGCATACATCTCCTGGTGGTTTCTGGAATGTACTTGAGCAGGACCGCACCGAGCCGCTTAACGAGAGGCATGTAGGACCAGAAGAATCTCGTTCCGAGGAACGAATATTTCTACCTGAGTTGAGGAAGACGACACCTGAAAGGGTGGAAGCTAAGCTGCAAGAAACCAGGTCGCTGCTCGTTGACGGCCCATTACGATTAATGCTCAAAGTGAAAGCACCTGCACCTACGGGCGCGGCCATCACCCACGAAAATAATACATCGTTTTTTACTGCTGCCAAATAACATGGAGCTTGCAGGCGTGAGCTCTCTGAGCTGCAATCGAACCCTTTACAGAGAAAGCCCCAAATTTTTGTACAGGGGAGGAAAAGGCATAAACTGAAAAGGCGGGGATTTCCACTGCTAAGCGTGAAAACGCGACAAAATTGAGTCGCGCCCAACTAGCTCATAAACACCGGATAGTTTCAAACAGAAAGCTCTGCCACCGCAAATTCGTGTGGCTGAAAATCAAATCATTGTTCCTGGTTACTTCAAGCTTGATACGGCGAAGTGCAATAGCATGGAAGGAGCACTTTCTTGGTCACCGCACGCAAAACAGGCAATGTGCACCTCGGAGGCATTGCAGACAGGAAAGACGTCCAGGACCATCTTCTTTGGCATTAATTGGCAAACGCGGAGCGAAGGCTCGCAAAGCCAGGTTCATGGTGATTGCCAAACCGAAAGGACGCATAAAAGCCAATGATGCAATTTTTCTGGATAGTCTTTTCTATGAGAACAACTTTTGGCTGCGGAATTGGAAGCACAGAAAAAAAACTTGCGTTTCATACTGGAAGATTTTGGCAACGTTTTAACTGAATGCGACGTCTGATTCATTTTGTGAATAACCGACTGAGCAACTCCATTTCCAGGACTGCCCCTAAAGGACATTGTTTTCTGAATTATTCTACAAGTGTTTGTGGCGGTTCTTTTGTGTGTGCGCGTGCCTTTTCATCGCGTGTTTTTGAAAGTGTGTTCTGCGTCCCAACAACTTTCTTAAGTGGGGAGCCTTGTGATGAGGTAGATGACAGTGGTGGTGTGTGCGTCGGGCAAGGTGTCAATGACAACGAAGAGCAACCATTCAACGAGGACAATCACCCTGCGGGGGTATGTGCCGCCTAGGTGTCGCCACTAGGGAACCGGCAGAATATCCGTAGAAAAAGTGACGTCGGAGGAAGTGGAAGAGGAGATCGTGGCTGGTGACGATGCAGGTTTATTCGTAGCAGCAATAATTCCTAGGGCTACCCGCAAAGTGTGGTAGCCGTCGTCTACCGAGGTCGTCATTAACGACACCCGTAGATCGAGCCGGGCTGGACTGCCAGCCATTCGTCGACCGCGCATTAAATCGCCGGCTTCGACTCGGCAGCCTTGCCGTCGTCGACCGTGCATTATATCGCCGGCTTCGACTGTGTGACGTCGTGTTCCCTCTGTGCCGATCTACCGACAGCCGCCGAGTACCCAAACTGGCCAACGCCTCAGCCATGAGTGTGCCCTACGAAGTGCGACGCTTAAACTGTAACATCCAGGTTTCTAGACTGTGAACTGTTAATCTTTTGTCGCCGTCGCCCGAACTTTGTATCTTTGGGAGAAAGTTTTGTATCTCGTTCTGCTCGTCCCTGCCATGTCGTACTTCTTAACTCGTCCAGATAAATGTTCGTGCCCGTCATCATAAAGATCTCAAGCGCCTGTCTCGTTTGTACGACGCGAATCCCGAGGTCTTAGCCACCAATACCATCACAGATAGCCCATACGGAATAAAAATAAAGAATAGAAGACGCACTTTGCTTAGAACGCAGATAACACAGACGGGCGTGGCACGGCAGTTAAACCAAACAATAAATAAACAAACCCGGACATGGTTCGCGGCATTAGCCCCCTCAAGCTCCCCTCTGAGAGTGCGTCGACTCGATGCTAAAATAAAAGACAGCTTCAACAAACAACAAAAATTCGTCATCATGCATAGTAAGGTTTCAGGTGAACCACGTGTGCGACTTCGGGCCGTGTGCGTCGTCCTGATGTTCTGGAAACACCATCGGGGATCACCTCGTAGGTAAGTAGGCCGACACTTCGTATAATCTGGTAGTGTCCGATATACCGTCGCAGGAGCTTCTCACTGAGCCCGCGTCTTCGAATGGGTGTCCAAATCGAAACACGATCCCCTGGGTGGTCCTCGTCTTCTTGGCGTCGGAGGTTGTAGCGCCTGGCGTCCACCAGCTGCTGGTCCGTTGTACGAACTCGAGTGAGCTGGCAGGCCCCCTCCGCACGCTGAAGCTATCCTTGGACGTCGGGGTTGAGGTCGTCGTCTTCTAAATGCGGAAGCATGGCGTAAAGCATCGGACTCGGCAGTATTTCATAGATAAGCTTGAACGGAATCATTTGCGTAGTTTCCTGGATAGCCGTGTTCTACGCAAACGTCACATACGGGAGCACTTCGTGTCAAGTGCTATGTTCAACGTCGACGTACATTGACAGCACATCTGCGATTGTCTTGCTCAGACATTCCGTTAGTCCGTTCGTTTGGGGGTGGTACGCCGTCGTTCTTTGTTGATCCGTGTTGCCGTAGCGTACGATTCTTTACATAACGCTGCACAGTGAAGGGCGTTCTTCGATCCGTGATTAGGACTTCAGGGGCTCCATGTCGCAGCACAACTTCGTTTATGTAGAACTTGGCGAGTTCTTGTGCAGTTCCCCTCAGAAAAGCAACGTTCTCTGCGTAGTGCGTCATGTATTCTGTCGCTACAAGAATCCAGTTGTTCTGTGCTGGTGACGTAGGGAACGGGCCTAGAAGGTCCAGTCCAATCTGTTGATAAGGCCCCCATGGGACGGCGATCGGTTGCAGAAAGCCGGCGGGTCTTGTCGGCTGCGTTTTTTGTCGCTGGCAGTCCCGGCAGCTCTGACAGTATTGGGTGACATTGTATGTAAGGCGGGGCCAGAAGTACTTCGCCTTAATGTTTGCAACAGTGCGAGCTGTGCCGAGATGTCCGGAAGACGGGTCGTCGCGGCACGCTTCCAAAATTTCGTCACGGAGCTCTGCGGGGATGACAAGTAAATAATTCGTTCTTGTTCCGGGGCTGATATTCTTCTTCACGAGGACGGAGTTTTTGAGGCTGAATGCTGGTAAGTTCCGCTTGAACGCCCTAGGAACGGCGACATTGCGTCCTTCGAGGTAGTCGATTACGACGCGCCAGTCGGTGTTGGCACAATGCTGGGCGGCTAGGTCGCTCTCTGTGACGACACCGAAGAACGCGCTGTCTGCATCGGAGTCTTGTGGAGCTGGGTTGACGGGGGCGCGAGACAGGCAGCCGGCGTCGGAGTGTTTCCTGCCAGATGTGTAAACAATTTTAAGTCGAACTCTTGCAGGCACAAGCTCCACCACCCAAGACGGCCAGAGGGTTCCTTCAAATTGGCGAGCCAACACAGCGTATGGTGGTCTGTTACAAACTTGAACGGTCTTCCATACACGTATGGGCGATATTTTGAAATGGCCTATTTAATTGCGAGGCACTCTTTTTCAGAGGCTAAGTCATTTTTCTCCTCCTTCGGCAGATTAGGTCTGGCAAAGGCGATTACTTTTGCGCAACGGCTTTGCTTCTGGACGAGAACGGCACACAAGCCTATATCGCTGGCGTCGGTGTGCATTTCCGTTTCGGAATTTTCGTCGAAATGCGCGAGCACGGGCGGGCTTTCTCTTGGGCATTTTCTCCGCTAAAAGGGGTGCTATCTTTTGTCAAGCGCGTGAGCGGCTCTGCAATGCGTGGGAAGTTTGCGACGAAGCGCCGGTAGTATGCGCACAGTCGGCGAAATCTTGGGACGCCATTTTGGTCTTTCGGTTTTGGGAAGGTGGCTTTCGTCGGGTCAGGCAGGACTCCCGCGGCGTTGACGACGTGTCCCCAAAACTTCAGTTCCTCGTTAGCGAAGCGGCAATTTTCAGGCTTTAGCGTTAACCCCGACGTGCGAATAGCCTCGAGTACAGACTCCAATCTTGCAAGGTGTTTGTCAAAATTGCGTGCGAATACCACAACGTCATCGAGGTATACGAGACAGGTGGGCCACTTCAGGCCAGCTAGCCCAGTGTCTATGTTTGGCATAACCTTGAACTCATATCGACTGTCCGGGATTATAAATGGAGTCTTCTCCCGGTCTCTCTCGTACACTTCAATTTGCCAGTAGCCCGTCTTCAGATCCATCGATAAGAAGTACTTCGCGTGGCACAGGTGGTCGAAGGCGTCGTCGATTCGTGGCAGGGGGTACACGTCCTTTTTGGTGATTTTGTTCTGTTTCGGGTAGTCAACGCAGAACCTTAGAGTGCCGTCTTTTTTCATCACGCGTACGACCGCCGCAGCCCACGGACTTTTCGATGGCGGTATAATGTCGTCGCTGAGCATGACGGCGATATGAGTCCGGATGGCTTCGCGCTAGTGTGAAGAGACGCGGTACGGTGACTGTCGGGTAGGTCGGGCTCCATCTTCGGTTGTTATCCGGTGTTTCGCTAGAGGTGTCTGACGTAATTTTGAGTTCGACGAAACACCTACGCTGTAGTGACGCAGCAAATCCTATAACTTGTTCTTTTCTTCTAGCGGTAGCGCCGGATTCACGTCGAACCGATGCGGAAGCTTGAAGGTATCTTCGGGTGGGTGTTCAAAGTCGGCGACTGCGATCACGTCACTTGCTTCTTGCGTTTCTTCAAAGAACGCAATTGCAGCTCTCTTGTTTAAACGCTGGTACTCCTCGGTGAAATTGGGGACCAAAAATGTGGGATTTGCGTTGCCTTAACCGCGCAATGCCTCTTGCGACAGACACACCACGGTCGAGAAGCAACCTTTTATCACTCTCCACGATAGCGTCGACTTCACGAGCAGCACCTTCACAGTATACGGTTGTCATGAAGCTTGCGTGGGGGGGCAGGGTGACAATATCTTCGGCGATCTTTACAGCAGCACGGTGTTCGGGATTCCGCTGCGGCGTCGTGGAGGAAAAAGTTATTGACTTGGTCTGAAGATCAATTATTGCGCCATTGTGCGTCAAAACGTTAATTCCAAGAATTACGTCGCGGGAGCAGTTAGACAGACTGACCAACCCAGCAGGGTATGTGGTGCCATCTATGATCGTGCGCGATGTGCACATTCCACTTGGTGTCTCGAGATTGCCTCCTGGTGTGTGTGTGTGCGGACCGTCCCATATGGTCGTCACTTTCTTCAGCTTAGATTGGAATGATCCGCTCATTACTGAGTAGTCGGCTTCAGTGTCTATAAGGGCGACTACATCAAGGCCGTCGATGGACAACGTGACATCGGACGCCGCCATACTCGAGTTCCGCGTTCGTCGGGGCGTTGCATTTCGGCTTGTGCGTGTTGACGGTCGGGCACTGCGCGTCGTCGTAGTCGTCGTCTTCTCAGGGGCAGGCTCGTTCATGTCGGGTACGCGTCACGCCTTGTAGGTAAATTTGTGCTCGGGAGTCACGTCAGGGTTAGGTCACGTCGTCGGGATGAGAGCATGTCGTTAGTCACAGTCTTCGGCGAATCGTTGCGTCGTTGAAGGGTTTTCGTTTTTCCGCCGTTGTGCAACTTCCACTTCAGAACTTGCTGCCTTTAGTTTCCCCCGCGTGGGCTGGGGGACCTTCCACGTGCAAAGTCGGCACTGCTACGCCGGTCCGGTGACTGGTACGGGTAGGGCAGTGGCGAACGGTTGAAACGGGCTGGTCCACGGCTAGTGTTGGACAGGTATTCTTCAATCTCAGATGGGCGCTGGCCGGGTCGGGGCGTGGTGCGTCGACGGAGAAACCACGAAGTCCGAGTTTCTTGTATGGGCAAAGATGGTAGATGGGGTCAGCCTTTCCGCAGTGGTAGCACAGAGGACGATTTTCCGGTGTTCGCCGTACGTCAGTTTTCCTCGGCGTCTGGTTTCGTACTAGAGGGGTTGGGGCGGGCGACAGTGGGTGGCGGTTGGTTAGTGCTTCTTGACCACGTGTTGGAGCAGGGTGGGGTCGTCGAAGAGTCACGGAGTAGGTCATAGCTTGGGGCTCACAGTGTACTTCGGACGGCACAGAAGTTCCCAAAGCGTTTTGAACTTCTTTTCCTAATATATGTAAATGACCTACGAGATAACATATGCTCTACCATGTGATTATTCGCCGATGATTGTGTAATATACCATGAACTTGTATGCCCTGATGACCCTGATACTTTGCAAACTAACCTTGATGACATTTCTTCACTGTGCAATACCTGGTTAATGAAGCCTAACGTATCTAAATGCCAATCAATCAGGATCTCTAGTAATGTATCAAAAGCTACAACCCCCTCGTACTTAGCGTAAAACAACGTTTCTTCTTATAATACCTCGGTGTTGTCATCTCTAATAACCTTTCGATGCAGGCTAACGTTCATTACATAATATGCAATGATAATCGCAGTTCTGGCTGTTTACGTCGAAATTTTTCGATTGCTCCGGTAAGCCTAAACCATCTTTTTAACAAAACACCAGTGCGGCCAAAACTTGAATAAGCTTCATCCGGTTGGTATCCCCACACTAACATGCTCATAGATAGCATTGAATCCATTCAGAATCGTTGTGTACGTTTCGTAATGTCATATTACTTTCGGACTGCAAGTCCGACATCAATGAAAGCAAATCTCCACCTGCCTCACCTATCCCTACTGTGAAAAAATTCACGCCTGTGTCTCTTTCATAAGATCTATCATTCTAACAGAGCCCTCTCCGATACATTGTTTGTACCCGCAACCTACAAATCATCACGCAGGGATCACCCATACAAAGTTGGCATTCGTTTCACAGATATGGACCTATATTTCATCTCTTTCGTCCCCAAGATTTTTAGCTACTAGAACCGTCTTCCCGCCTTCATCGCAGGAATCACAGACGCCAATGCCTTCAAAACCGCCATTTCTGGCAGTAAATTTTATCGCATTGTAAATATTTTTTTTGCTTATTGTTTTTTTTTTCGTTAGCCTAATGCTCTCCGTAATGCCCATTGCCTTGAGAGAAAATAAATGAATTGAAAGGGTCCCAAAAGCAACATTTATGTTTGAATGGCAGCACTATATGGGTCGTAGCCAGCTCAGGAATAATTTTTAGCGAACATCTTAGTAGTAGTTTTTACCGAGAACACGCAGGACGTGAAGGCTAACGAAGTTGTACATACTATGTCGAGAGTAACCGGATTGCTTTAGAGAAACAGTGACCTGTTTGCAACGAAAGCAAGGCTACTCATTTATTACTCGCTCTTTCTGTCGTCGGTAAACTACTGTTTTCTTTTAGGGGTACAACAATGGCTGAAAATATTTTTAAAGTCTCTACATTTCACAATAAACTTGTTCGATTTATGCTCAGCGTTGTTGTCAACTATCCAACTAGCAATTTGTGGAATTATTTTGGTTTAGTTAGTATTACTCATTACTATGACTACCGCTTATGGAATGCGTTGGTTACTGCACGTATAAAAAATCACCCACTCTTCAAACTATGTCCTACATAACCGTTAAAGGTTTCCACGAGTCGCGACGGCCGGAATGAAGGACAATCCGTCCCAATAGGACAAATTAGGGCGACCAAATGATGCAGAATATTGTCCCAAAACTTTTGAACGACTTGATTAAAGTGGCATTGTGCCTGACAGACTAACAATAAAAGATGTGCTTCATTTATTTTACAGCGTCGTGTTGCTGCGCGATTGTCGGTAATAATGTACTGTTTTTAATTGAACTGCTTTGTTATCTTGTTTTTTCGTTTCTACTGTTTGCGATCCCAAATGGAACTGCTGTACAAGTGTTTGTAAGCGGCAAGTGTTTGGTTTTTATCTTTTATTCATAGCTATGCTTCAATTACATATGGTTTCACTTCTGTATGTCACATTTCTTTCTGTTTTTGGTCTAAGTGTGAGAACTTGAAAAGTTCAGTTTGTCATTGAAGCAACCCTTGACTTCTTTCCTTTTTCCACGTGTGTTTTTTAAGTGGATGTTTGTAAGCACGTTCATTCGTGCGTTATAAAGCTATTAGGGTTGAGGGCATTGTCAAGCTGCGAAAGCAGCTTTTTTGAGACTCCTCATGTTCTATTTGCAAACATGACATGAATTCTCTTTGTTTATGTTTAAGTCTAACACTGAAAGGTAAATATCCGACCTACCTGACCATAGCCTCTTTCTGATAACAAGTACGATGCAAAAAATCGCATAGAAACCTTCGAGTAGACGCACCTCTACCCGCGGTTTTTGTTCAGGTACTTGTTATTGTAGCTAATGAGTTAAAATACGTTATAAAGCCTCCAGTGTGGTTAGTTTCATGCGCACAACAAATGTTTCTCTCTTTTAAAAAGAAGGACAAAGTTTAACAGAGTCCTCACCCTTGTTGGACTCTCCTCTTCTTTTCTGTGTAAGCGCAGTAGCCAAATACATTTCCCGGAACACACTGCTTACAAGGGCACTCCGGTTTGCATGGGCGTGAGCCAGCTACACCATACATGCACTAAAAGAAAGAAGAAAGGTCGGAAGAACAAAATTATTAGTCTTGCAATGTTCAAGGTATTTCTTTATTATATTTAAATACAGCACTTATTGGCGCTTTTTTTAAAAAAGAATAAGTGTAGCTTTATGCCTCTGTTTCATAAAAATTATTTAGGCTTCTCTGTCGCGTTGCACAGTAAGCTGAATTAGCTCTTAAAATTCAGAGGCATGCTGTGTGAAGGTATTGGTACTTTCAAGAACAAGTAGCGACTGTATAACGCTTTGGTCACAGAGGGAGGAGAAAATATTTAGTTGCTAACGACTAGTCCTAGAAGTGCACAGCACCACTTAGGCTAGCCGGTACTGCTGTCGAAGCGATTTTTCAAGGTACCCCTCGCCACAAAATTTTTATCTCACAACTGACATGCCCGTATTAATAAGCCTTTCCCAAGCTATGGAGGGAATTTTTTATGAAGTGTGGTTTACTACTACTGCATATATGTGAAGAGTGCCACCAGCACTTTCCGGAAATGTGCTTTAGGAGCGCGTTCGATATTCGGAAGCGCAGTTAACAGGGTTTTTGGTTATCGCGGCGACGCGTATTTTGGCTGCACGGTGAAATATACTGGAACGCATGTCGACCTCGTCTATTTATAACACGGCATTATAACCGGAGACGGAAAGACGGCGAGAAACATACAAGGTTTCGTCAAAAGAACGAGAGGCCTTTCAACCCCAGGTCAAGTAGTTGTTGCGGGATGACGTTATACAGCCGTATAAAAGACCGTGGGCATCACCTGTCATTCTCGTTGCTAAGGAAGACGGTACCCTCCGCTTCTGCGTCGACTACCGAAGACTTAACAAAATTACCAAAAAGGATGTATATCCCTTGCCACGTATGGATGGCTCCCTCGATCGACTTCGCCATGCCAGATATGTTTCTTCCATCGACCTGCGTAGCGGATACTGGCAGATTGAAGTTGATGAACGAAACCGGCAAAAGTCTGCCTTTATTGCCCCTGACGAATTGTCTGAGTAAGTGCTGCCATTTGGACTTTGCTCTGCACCTGACACTGTAAAGACACGCCCGAGTGGCGCGGACGCCACTAGCCGGGCCGAATGTGGGCGTGAAGCCCGCGAAGAATGACGCAACCACGCACAGTTCACGAACAGCAAAAAAGCCCCGTTTAATCCCCACCAATGCCTTTATACAGAGTGGGGGCGCCGCCTCCCATTTACTCGGGGCAACAGGTGGCGTCCTCTACATCCCTCCTTCCGGAGCTCTCAAACACAACTGCTACAAAAGAGCACCACCAGAAAACAGTCCTTGCAGAGTCCCAGAAATCCAGTCTGCGAGGTGGCACCACGCGCCAGCCGTATCGTGTGCAATGGTGGCCTGGCGATCCTGCAGCAGGTGCAGGAGCCGGAGTGTCCGATGCGTCACCGGTTGCTGCCCGCTGTGGTCCTGGAGACAGCGCAGATGTCGGGGCCGCAGGGGTGGGGCTTCCCGTGTCATCTGAGGGGGCTGACTGAGGATTGCTGCAGGGGACGAGGTGTCTGCGGTTTCTCACTAGAATGTCACTGGGCGTCTTGACGATGTACGAGCATGGTCTCTGAGCTGGGCTTAGGACCGTCGCCCTTGACCGCGTGTCGCGTACCCATACTTCCTCCCCATCGTCGAGAGCACGAAGGTCATGCGCTGCGTGCCGGTTATTGTAGTCTCTTTGTTGTCTTCGTCTCTGGGCGGCATCCCTGTCATAGAATACCCTTTCGTGGTCGGGAAAATTTGCCGTAGTCATTTACCCAACCAAAAAATCTTAACACAGGTTCCATGTCGTCAGCCAAAGAATCCTCCAAGAAAACGATCTACCCTAAGGCCCCTCACCGCACCTCAAGGTATGAATGGGCATCACCATCCTCGTCATCATCATCACCACCACTATGATCATCACCCAAACTACACCCACTGCAAGACAAAGGCCTCTGTCATTATTTTCCAATTACCCGAGCCTTTGGAGATTAATATTAGAGGCATTTGTCCTGCAGTGGGCATAGATAGGACGGTGATGACCCCGGTCCAGCGCCAACTGCTTCCAATTTATATCTTCAAACTTCTTGATTTCATCTGCCCATCTAACTTTCTGCCGCCCCCTACCACGCTTGCCTTCTAGAGGGATCCACTTTGTTACCTTCAATGACCAACGTTTACTTGCCTTCGCACAACATGCCCTGCTCACATTCATTTCGTCTTCCTAATTTCTTCTGGCATGTCCTTAACACGTGTTTGTTACCTGACCCATTCCGGTCTCTTTTGGTCCCTTGATGTTACACCTATCGTCTTCTGTTCTATTGCGTGCTGAGTTGACGTCAATTTAAGCTGAAAGCTCTTGGTGAGCCTCCAAGTTTCTGCACCGGAGGTGAGTACCGGTAAGATGCAGCTGTCATACACTTTCTTCTTCAGGGACAATGGTATGCTGCCATTCATTACGATAAATGCCTGCCGAATGCACTGCACCCCATTGTTATCCTTCGAATTAGATTATATGCCCTTTCCATTCGAAAGAATGGGCATCTAATTGACCGCAAGCCCAATCCAGGTTACCCTAAGCCATTCAATGGTCATTGAAAATGAAAAGCTGCGCCACAGTCTCTCCGAACTGCGTCCACAAATGGCGGTTACACCCAAAAGGAGTAGCCGTTATCGATACATTGCTGATCGGTGGTCAACCTGGAAGGACCTGACTGTTTAAACTCAAATTCTCAAAGCAGTCCTGTACAAGACGCAAGGGTGCATAGGAAAACATTAAGACCAAAAGTATTTGTACCCAAGCTTACGCCATAGAGCTGCCGTTGGTACATTGAGGCTCTCGATAGCAGTTTGAAAACAACAAAGGCTTGGAGAATGCGTGCAGTGAAATTGTTGCTCTCCAAGTGCCAGTATTCTCTCTTAAGATTGAAACTACACAAATTCGCGGAAAGATTTCGGAGGTGTTTCAAACAATTGACCCACAGACGGAATGAAACAAAAAACGAACTAAAACAACAAAAAAAATGTTTTTGTCCCAAACTGCAACCCTAAACTCCAATTACCCGATTTATGATACATTCCATTTGGCACAGCCTACAGTCCATTTGGCAGTCCATACAGTCCATTTGGCACAGCCATTTGGCACAGCAACAAGGCCGGTTTTGAAATCTCAGCACGCCACCGTAAAAGCTCTTGCTCGGCATTTACAAAAAATTGGGGGACCTTGTAACATCTTGAATTGAACCCGTTTGTATATGCGGCTATCTCCACACACGCACGCCGCTGTGCTGGACAAGCGCGTTTCCCTGGCGTAGTAACAGTTTATGTCTGTGCTTCTTGTCAGACAGTGCAGCGTAAGTGGGACAAAGTAAGCAAAAATCATGGCGAAGTCGAATAGCAACAGCAGTTCCACCTGTCGGAAACAAATCCTTGCAGTGTCGCATACTACCCCCTTTGTAAATGGTATGTTGCAGTTCATGTCTTAGATCAGTAATTTTTACAGGACCTATTTTGGAGAAATTGTATTGCAACGACGCAGCGCGTGTCGTGGCTACCCTTCCACGTATCCTCCCGTCAGGCTCCTCAAACAGGGACCTGGATTTAGCTCGTGAACCTCAAGACCTAGACGAGTGGTGCATGCGATTCGCATGCGACTGGTCATTACGACTAATCGTTAGGACCGATTTTGGCGTCGTTCTCTGGTCGGAGAAGTCCACCACTTGCGCCTGTCAAGCCAGATGCCATCGTGCCATCGCTGCAATCGCCGTGCGGCCACAGCCAATGAGAGCCTGAAGGTGTCATCACAGAGAAAGTTTCCTTAAAAGCCCCGAGGAGGTGCCAGTGGCAATTGCCACAATTTTGTGGGGAGCAGGTCTAATACGCCGCCTCCGCCGTCCCGGTGCGCTCTCCGCCTGGTAGACACATGTAGCCAGTGGTATATACAACATGAACGAGCGGAATCATGGGTGCTAAATTTTCCCACACCACTGTACTGAACCTCTCAAAATGGAATGTATTACGTAATAGCACTAGTGATTTTCACTTCAAGTCGATAAATTTTTTCTTTTCCTGCTCACATTGCTCTTCAACCTATCTAAATCGGTCGAAGTGTGCCTAACCAGAGAGGCAACCATGGCGCAAAACCAACGGTGGGAGTGGCGCCGACGACCCATCGCAAGCGTGCATCGGACCATGTGCCGAGATTTCACGCGCTCGACTAGCCGTGGCGACAGTCGTACGCCACGATCACTCGCATGCGAATCGCCTGCACCAGTCGTCCAAGTGTCTCGAGCTTTACACCCACGGAATGAAACCGGTGTCTATACGCGCATAGGCCATCAATCAAATTTGAAGTTGCACTAGTAGGGTTACCACCTTTCCCCGAAAAAAAACGGCCCTTCAGGGGAGGGGTGTGGGGGGCGTGTTTAATTTCTCTGGAAAAAAAGCAACGTTTGTGCTGAAAGTGATTGAGAGCTAGGTTATTACTCTGTATGTGCAAAGTAAGGGCGATTGCTGACCGCGGCGGCAGCATTTCGTTTTGTTCTTCCCTTAGGCCTCCCTCCATCTCAGACAGCGCATTACGCTTGTAAAACGCCAAAACGGACATAATCACGGCACAAATGCCAAAAAAACAGCCAATGACCACCGGTTTCAAGTGTGCACCGACAGCCGTCCCGCTGTTCAAAAACCGGTCAGGCCGGTCCAAAACCGGGCAGGTGGCATCTCTATGCACTAGATGGTTTCAAACTCTCGCCACTCCTGGAACGGTCGAAACGTGCAAGGGTGTTGTTTGCACCTGGCCGAGGGATCGCAACCCTGTTTTGTTCTGATAAGATTTGCAAGCACCAAATAATAAGACAATAGACATAAGGGACGATGACTTGCGCTACAGAAAAACATTAAAAACCGTTGTCTCTTTAAGCCTGCCAGGAATTACCCTTTCAAAATGTGGCATAACAATTGTGCTCAAAACGGGAGCAACCCGTGAGCATGTACATATTTTTCACTTTTAGATGTACATCCCACGAACCTACTGGGCGTATGTTCGGGGTATGTAAAGTCACAGTAAATCAAAAAAACTGCGAACAGAAATTCCACATTCATTCTTAAACCACCCTGGATCACACGCATATGTGGCCTTTTTAGCACAGGTTAGCATCAGTTCATACGGCGAAGAATAATAAAGATCTGTAATGCCAACATACAAAGCATTAAAACCCACTGCCAAACCACTGTCAGAAAGAAACCAACCAGCTCCGAATTCCTTGTTGTAAGAAGGTCATCTACATCAAAAGAATTCGGAGCTGGTTGTTGAATTCCCGAGAGAGAATTCTGCAGTGGATTTGAAATCGTCACCTGTCGATATTAAATACGTGTATTTTTTTTTCGGTGTTACTTGAAGCAAACCTGGGTTGAAGATGCCACTTTTTGCTTCGTCGAGGGCTATTTTAAAACGTATGTAGAATTTCTCAGCGTGGTTTTTTGAATTTTCAAAATTCAGCATACAAAACGTTTACAAGAAAACAACAAACATTCAACAACATTCCACAACAACAACAACATTCCACAAAAATTGAACAACAAAAGTTCTTGAGCTCTACTCCAGATCAACATACGTCAACTGGGGTGGTGGGGTGTGCATGAAAAAGCAAGGAGCATGAATAGGCTCATGCGTTTTCCCCGTTTCAAGCTACTGTGTCAAGGCACACCTTGACAGGTCAATTGCGCAGGCTAGGAGCGACAGCGGTTTTATTTGTCTTTCCTTCTTGCATGTCTCTATCCTATTTTGCGTGACCTGTCTAAATATTTGGCGCTTGAAAATCTATTCATGGAGTACCAACTAGCTGGAATCCACAAGTTGGGTTTTCCTCTCAACAGTACCACATTTTTTACTAGTCGTACTGTGCATCACGTAACATGGACTTAATTTACAGAAACATTTTCTGCTGACATTTTGTAACCTTTCTGCTTTTGTTGTGTCCATTGCCTTGCCCGAAACACTGCAATGGAAGCCGTCACTAGTGCGGTGAAGGTTGGGTAACCTGACGGACACATGTTTCATGTAGAAAAGGCAGAGCACTTTGCCCATCGTTACGTACGGGCGCTAAGCTACGCCATCATTATGGCAGCTGAAACATCATAAGAACCTCATTAAACTACACCATTTCAACAGTAAACGCCAAAATCCGCACAATCCTTGTCAGCAATTCGGCCATAAATTGGGTCTCGGACGTCTATGGCGTGATTTCATAACCTCAATGGCCATGCCAAGAAACAGGAACCCTAGAGAACACGCATACACCCATCAAATTGTACAGGGACGCTCAAGAACGCTTTAGGTCCGACAAAAAAAATTACATCCTGTGTGTACAACCACAATATAAGGAGTATAGTGTCCCAAATAAACCCCAATGGACGCAGAGATTAATCTTACTGAGCTCAATGCAGCTATTGACAAATGTACCGGAAACAAAGCACCAATACCCTACACGAGAATGACGCTCTGCTCATGTAACTTAGTGGAGACGAACCTTCACACACTACTGGCTGGAGATAAGTAACGTATGAACGGTGAAAAAACCGCTGCGTCCAGCATGGTGACAGGTAGAATTATCCTCATTCCTAAACCTAGCAAAACTGTCAGTGCAAGCATTCTATGACCAATCAAACCCACTCAAACGTGGATAAGGTTAGAGAACGTTTGATGCTACAGCGCGTGCAAGATCAGTTAGAGAAGTTGATCACATTCCGTACAGCATGGTAGGATTAAGACAGCGTCTATCAACACAGGATGTACTCCTAGTACTGCATCAAGACATTACTGCTTAACCAAGCTTGGCACAACTCAAGGCCGCTCTTCCAGCCGCCCTCAAGAAGGCATTTGATTGCGGGGATTGCAACCTAATATTAGAGGAGTTAGGTGCAGCAAGCTGAGCACCAAGCAATGACAACTAAGTCAGCGTTTTCTTACGAGGACGCCAGTTTCCTCATTCCAAACGACGCGTAAAACTGAGAGAAGTACTGTATTCCAACCCGTTGAATCTTGCACTCCTAAGATTCAAGGGTGCTGGAACCAGAGCGAGACGTTCATTATCTAATGCACACAGATGACTTCTTCATACAAGTCGAGACTGGTTTTCGAACAAGAGCGCTCAATGAAACCCAAGCAATAATCAAAACAACAGGCTTCACATGATACACACAAAAAATGGAAGTACTCAAGATCACCGAAAGAGAATTGAAACTACCTCCTATTCAGCTTGCGCTGCAGGCGCACTATCTAAGGAATATTATTCCAAATGTCACATGCAAAAACAACTCCAGGCTGCCATATGCGGCTTTGACCACTTTCTTTCACAGTTCGAATTACGTCTATCACCAACAAAATAGAGCTACCTACCGTAGGCGGCCAGTAAAACAAACATCCACATCAATGTACTTCTATCAGGATCGGCAATACTCTGCTGGATTCCCACTATGCCACCATCCGTCTTCTCAGAACGATCATCAGCCGTTGAAATACCCCAAAATAATTGTTAATGTGAAAACCAATGAAAAACCATGCATTGCACACCCTTTGCAATCCAATAAGCTTGGTGCCGCCGTCAACAAGCTTGTACATGGCTTGGCCGTACAATACCACACGGGCGATTCCCTTAATGCTTTTCGGCATATGACCGATGTAGAGCTAACGTAAACCATGTTCATATATTAAATCGGCACCTTCTCCGTACAATCACTAGTCTTTATTGATCTCGTGGGCATGCTTCGCCAAATTGCACCCGTCCTCTCCCCTTCGGTACCATCATAAAACAGACCAAGCAACGGGATCAGGAACATCTTATTCATACCGCTTAAGCCAAGGTTATCGGCTCATAAAATCACATGGAGAGAAAACTCTAACCCAGCTGTCGAACATTTTTTCTTTCACCATGCAAGCGGCGTGCGATTGGTACCCCTCTGCGTACCACTATATCTCAGCGGAAGGCGACAGAACGCCAGCTATTCGTCGGTAGAATCCATAACGGGAACACATATAATTAAGTGGACATTTAAAAGACGCCACAATGCGCGGCACCTAGCATGCAGTCTCATACACGTCTGAACAGTTTCCGGTCGATCTTTTACCAATATTGCCTGAGTGAAGAAGCCGAACTTATGGACAATTGCGCGCTGTCCACGCCATCCTGGAATATAGTGACTATCTCCCAGCCCGGACCGAACGGCTGTGTGCTACGCGCTAAAGCTTGCTAAACGGTATTGTCCCCTGTATTAATAATATTGATAATAAAGAGTAGGTTCGCACGGGCACGAGGGCACGGGCATGGCTCGATGGTTGCGCTCGTGGCGGTGGCTCGTGTTCTGCCCCAGGAATCGGGTGATCGGCTGCTTGGCGTTTTTCTCTCGTCGATTTCCGCGACATTCTGGTGCCGAAACCCGGAAGATGGAACCACGAGCAGAGTCTACTTGACACGGCGCCGACGCCGAGGTTCGCTAGGCTAGGGATTCCTTACAATCCAGCTAATTTGAGAGACCTCGTCCTCGAACGCTGCTCACCGCTCGTGCTCATTGCGGAGCCACCCGGTCGCCCGGCTTCACTGCCGTTTGCCATGGAGGAGTTGCGCCGCCGCCGTGATTTTGTGAGGCGATCCGTCACAAGGGGCGTAGCTGCAATTGAATCGTTGCTGGAGGATGCAGACTCACCGACCCAGTATGTCCATTCGCACCTGCTCGCCGTCAACACCAAGTACAATGAGATGAAGGTCTTTGACAAGCGCGTTCATAAAATCATTGATTTAAATGAGTCGGAAGCTGACTGCCTTACCAGCTTTGAATACGACGAAAAGGTGTACTTGATACGCGTTCACGTTTCCTTCGCCCGACCATCCACGGTTCCTTCTCAAGTTGCTGCCTAGAGTACCGTAGAACGGAGCAGTGATTTTGCCGTCACCCGGCACGGCAAGACTACTGCGCTCCCCGGTGACAGCAAGACAACCGCGGAAACCGACAATGTGGGGAATGTGGACGCTGTGTGTGAGCTGCGCGTCTGCGATCAACACGGCCGCACAGCCAACGAAGACTGTCGTCGCCCTGAACAACTGGCGGAGCTCGCGCCAGGTTACCTTGATGGACAAGTTGGTGTACCTACAACTCCGCCTAGCGACGACTGCGACGTCCTCACGGACGGCCAGGGCATCAGACTTTCCAAAGACCTGATGCCTACGACGTGCAAGGATGCGGCCGTCCTAGAACCACCCAACTTGATTTTCTTCGACGGTTCGGACGCAGGGGGCGCAGGTGGACGTTTTCTGCTAAACACAGCGTGTGTGACCGTCGCGAGCGGGCGTCGTTGCCACTTGAAACACGGTGGTCGTGTTTACCCGGCGCTGGCATTTCCACGGGCACCTCCGCAGGCGTTTACGCCTGCTGGTATCAATACCGCAGATCGGAGCAACGGCGTCCCGATCTGCATTGCGCGAACTGCCAGATGAACCTGGTTGTGGAGCCCTCGTAAAAATAAACCCGGCACTCCCAATGACGTTATTCGACAGCCCCCCGAAAGCGCTCTGGAAGCTTCCCTATCAGCCGCAGCAATCGTCGCCACGGAGGCACTGTGGCGGAGCTCACTATCCTGATCCGCGCTGCAGCTCACAAGTGACCACCTATGACAAGCTGCCGCCCATGGTAACCTGCGCTGGCTGCGCGAATTCATGCAAGAAACACGCTTTGGAGATCGTTAACCGAAGACTACACCAAGCTGGGAGCATTTCCGTTTCATCCTGGTGGCTACGGGAGGCCAGAAGGTGACCAGGGTGCCGATCGACGTACCGAGCATCATCATCTTGCCAGCCGCGACCAGATACGCTGCCTACTTACCCGCGCAACTACGCCATCAACTAGGACAACATCTTCAATGAGGGTGGTGAAAAGAACGCCGCAGCTGAAATGGAAGCTTGGCGCGGAAGGTAAACGAGATGACAGCAAGCAGCCTGTTCCCGCGGTGCCTGGTGCTCTGATTGCACCAGTCATCTGCGGCCCGAAGCTCGTCTTTATGGCATGACTGAGACTACATCGCCCTACGATTCATCGGCGAGTAGACTGTGGACTACTTCGTGGTGCGGGGATCCTGACGTTTCTGCTGCGTCCGACTTCCACAATTTAGAGCTCAAGAAGGGAGTGCCGTCATCGGGCGCGCAAACGCCATCATTTGAGGCCTTACACTCGTGGTTGTTAGATCGACATTGAAGTCGGATAAAAGTTGTGTCCCGCTTTCTGAACTTGAACATCCTGAGCCGTTTAGGCGACCTCGACAGGCGGGGCGAGATGATCAGGCTAGTATCAGCCCTACAAATACTTTTTCTTCCCTTTGGCTCCTGCATTTCCGTCGCCATCCTACCCCTCAACTTTGTACTGCTGCCCTCAAGAACCAGCTTCTCTGCGTGTCATGAGCACATTTTCTGTTATCGGTTGGCGCCAACTAGTCGCTTCGTCCTGCTCGATCACCGCATCTTGGCGGCGGCGGAGGTGTGTTAATAATAATGGTAATAAAGAGGCGGCTCACCCGGGCACGGGGCAAGGGCATGGCTCGCTACTCGCGCTCGTGGCATTGGCTCGTGTTCTGTCCCAGGAATGGGGCGATCGGCTGCTTGGCTGTTTTCTCTCGTCGTGCACAAACGGGCACGCTACCAACACAACACATACAACACTACATAGACTGGCTTCCAGGCACGCCAAAATGCTAACACTGCGACCAATACCCCAACAATGAACACACCCTCTGGACATGCCCAAACATACAAAGCACCGTGAGTTCTTTCTTGCAACATTCCTGCCACAAAGCGCCCTAGTTGCTGGAAGGCATGGGTAACACCCCCTAAGGAGCTTGAAGAGCTCTATTGGACCACGCTGGTGCACCAAGTTGAAAACACGCCAGGACTATACATAGCCAGGACTATAGTCCCTGCAACCTAACCAAGAAGCCGAGCAGTCCTTTGGGCACAGGCTTCAAAATAAAGTTTATCTCTCTCTCTCTCTCTCTCTCTCTCTCTCTCTCTCTCTCTCTCTCTCTCTCTCTCTCTCGTCGCTTTCCACGACACCCGGTTTGCAACTTGACACGATCTCAACTTCCTTTCATGTTACCACAGGCTCCAGGAGCTTCATCACTATGTGCCAACACATCAATGTCTCACCATATTATTAAGGTCACGCTTACTGAAGCGCTACAGAAGACGACTCAGTTGACGCGCCCTCTATGGTGAGAGGAAGACCAAGTACCTATCGGACATATTGCAATATTCGCAGAGCCAAAGGCGATACGCACCATGATAGCGACGTGAAAAAACGCTAAGCAGCTCATCGCTTCACAGTCGAGTACAAAAGAGCGCAAGCCGATACCTAGCACTGCTTATTATCAAGGAGCCTCGCGTCACGTTCTGAACTATCCGGACTGTACGGAACGTACAGAGAAAACGCTAGGTAGAACTACTCCAGGAGTACTGTGGTAACAAGCGCGAGTAGTTGAAACAGTAGCGAGTTTTAGCTGACGGTTGTTCACGGTCCGCTCCGCTCCGATAGCCAGTGGCAGCGCCATTGCGCATGCGTGGCGCGCCTGCACGCGAACTGCATTGGCTCCGGTTTCGCTGAGCGCGCCGCCGATACCGGCGCGGACCGTCAAAAACGGTCAGCTAAAACTCTCGAGTAGCACCATCTGAAACTCTGAGCGGAATTTTACTACGAACCAATTGGAAACCATGAAAACGCGCAGTGCTTAATTATTCGTGCTAAAAATACGGCAGTCGTGGTGAGAGCTACGCGGGTGTGGCTTCTACTTCCAATGAACCACGTGACGCCATGACGGAGCTACCGCTACGACACAGCGACCATCACCATCGACTTCGAGGGCTGAACGGCGGGACGCGCGCGGGGCATTCAAAATCGGACTTCATGCGTGGAGCATTCAGGATGTGAGCGGAAAATTTGAAGCCGGGCGCTGCCAATAAGCATCATCATTATCATCTTCAGTCTCAGGTAGTGCTACCTATGAAGGAGCGGTAGAGGCAAACCCAATCGTGCAACCTCTTTGGGTGCAAGTGGCACCGTCTGTCGAAGAGTTGAGAAGCTGTAGTTTCCGAATAGCACCATCTTAACTTATTGATTACTTACCACTTCTAGTGACCGGTGACCCAAACGGCCTCCTCATTTCGACCGGAGGCTGTGAAAAAGTGGCTTCCCCGATCGGCCGCGATCTAGCCAGGGACTCTTGGGTATGAGTCTGGCGTCTATACCGTTTCTCCACAGAGGCAAGGTATTATTATTACGTAAAAAAGGTAGAGGTGATCTTTACGCTGCGCCGTCACCACTTGAGCCACGGTTGCCAGCCTGCGCTTATTGCTGCGGTATGAGCGGCCAATTCTAAAGCTGGGGGGCGGTGAGCGACGTTCCATACACGTTACTGTTTAGCGGTGCCCCGTTGTCACAGACAAAATCTATTGTTGTACGGAATTCCGCCTGCCCGGGGTGTGTCATGATACGAAGGGAATAGAAACATCGGCCAAAAATATATTTGGTAAAATAAAAGACGTTTCGGTTTCCACACGGGAGCCTTGTTCACAATGAATTCGTCAGTACATTACACCACGTTTTATGTACGTGTAAGAATGTGACGTAGGCAGTGGAGTAAACTGGAGGCAAATTGCCCTGCATCCGATTCAATGTTCACTCTGTTGTCACAAACGCTAACGTTAAAAGGCCACGCAACATGCTGGGAACTGGGCGGCTAATTCTAAATGGCGGAGCTTCGGTTTTGGAAATTGCTGCACACACTTCTTACTGTTTACCGCGGCGCCGTTGCCACAGACGCTGCCGTCGTTATGTTGCATGCTAGAAGACAGCAGCTAAAAAGAAAGTTATGCAGGCATGTCACTGTTTCTAGGAGCAGCATTGCTGAATGCCATGAGAAAAGCGGCTAAATGGAAATTATTGAGGTTGCATTTTGACTTCATTGCAGCCACATGTTCTTTTTTAACCAGCGTTGCCATGGGCCACACTGCATGGTGGTATGCGAGGGGTCCTTGTAGTATTTAGAATTAGTTCAGAAACACCCAACGGAATCGATCTCCTTTCGAGTTGCTCAAGTGGAAGCCAGCGGTAAACGCAAAATGGCCGAACACAGGTTCAGGAATGCCTGCAATGGCTACGTATCGAAAGAAATTCAAAGACAGGCACATGCCATAAATGTCCTGGTCTCAAATTTGCTTTATTTTGTTTGGAAATGCTACAAGTGTGGCCACCACCTCCGAAGAGCAGTTGTTGCCATTCCCTCTAAGAGTGATGAATTCTTGCGTTATACTTCTAAGGTTTGAGAATGGTCAGATGTGAATTAACAGAGACTCGTCATTCCTTAAAAATCAAGGACAGATTTTGCCGTCACCTCAAACAATAAATTGGTGCCCTTCAAGAAGTTCCTAAATATATTAGGAGAAATGACGCTTTAGTTGCGTGCAAAGCCCAAGGAATGCTAGCTGCGAAACAGGGGTGCGCCTTAATTTTTCTGTCCAATGTTTAACCGTTTGATCCGTGACTGCAAACTTCAGTCTGCGCCCTTATTTCTGTTTTCCAATTATGATAAGTGCTGCTATCCCATCGAACGAACGTGGGTACAAATTCTGCACAAAGCGTTGAGCGGTGTGATTGGTTTCAAGCATTTGCGATACTGTTACATGTTTAGAAAAATATTAAAGCTCTCTGAGGCGGTGTCTCCTCTCTCCCCTTACTGTATGGGCGAGTGAACGCAATCGTGCACGTTTAAAAACTACCGAACAATTTTTTTTCTATTTACAGCGAATGCTTTGCATTGACATATTTGGTAGCAGGATCCACTCAGGCTCAAATTTTAAGACATGAAGGATTGTTTTATATTTGTTTTGGTTCGGCAGTACCGCAATCACGACTACTCTTGTCCTCGTGTTCTTTTTTTTAGGTTAATAGAGCCAGACCGTTTAGAGGCAAGCGTTTTATAACATTGCATTTTTTACAAATATTGGATGCCTTTAGCACTTGGAAACACAAAGCAAGACATAGCCTGTTAGGTGCAAGGCCGAGAATGTTCGCAAACATTTGGTAAATCTTGATCTTTTGCTAAACACAAACCTACCAATTGTGGTATGCCAACTTGTATGGCATGGCGAGCAGTTTTCATGGAATCGTTTTGCATTTACCTTCGTGGGTCACTGTGGTTAATTCTCCAAAGCTCAGCAACACCGAATACCATAAGAGACAAAAACCTTTCACAGTGCGCTTTACCACACAAAGCCTATAAGAAGAAGTCAAGTTCAATTTCGTACATAATAACGCTTACAAAGAACCGTCATGGCAGTACGAAACTGAAACGATTTGCGCAGAACAAAGATGACACATTTATTGCTTTTGCAGAACTAATTTGTTTGCGGAGATCGGACACAATGCCTCAAACCTCCTCGAGGACGACCACTTTTTCCGTTATGATCGCCGCCCCCTCCAACGGCGGTCGTCAACCCTCATGTTCTAATTGATCAGCCAATATTGATCACCGTTAAACGAGGGCGGGGCACAATTTTGAGGTTCTTACTGCCCTTTTTCAGTGATATTGGGCCCGTTATCACACCCCCTTGCACAATCACGGTTCGTTATCTCGGAGTCTTATTACACCGCATAGAAGATGCAGTACTAGTACAGTCTTCTTTTCGCGCCTCCGAGGAGAGTGGCTGAGGAAGAACTCATCGTCACGGTAGCATCGTGCGACGCTCAATTTCATATTTAAGTCGATACGCTGCGCGTCACTCGTCTGCCGTGATCTGACGCTCTGAAGATACCGAGAGCGCCCTCTTTTCTTAAGACAACATATACACTTAGAGCGTTGCCGATATGCGCCAGACATAACAAAGTGGCGGAGGAAGCGCAGGGTAACGATTTCTCCGAGATGCTCTTTTTATTAACATTCTAACTTCGACCATTCACGACTTAGGAATTGACCGATTAGTCATACTTATTTCTTTTTTCTGCGATAATTTCATCTCGAAATCTTGTATTCTGGCAGTGTCCACTCCTCAGCGCATACCTATTTACGCTCGTTATATAAAAATGGTATATTGTGTCACTGTAGTAAGCGCTTCTCCTTGTCGGGGCAAGGGAAACGTACATAATTTTACGCCAACCCCCATTGATACAAATATAGCCAACTCCTTGACTAAACTTTTCTAAAAAACATTTGTAAAATGGCTGTGTTTCAAAGAACAAGTACAAAGCAATATTCGATTGCGAATATCAGTTTTTGCGATTAACTGAAAAAAAAAACGTTCACTCGCTAGATTTAGCTCATTAAATTTCTTCAGGCTTCGTTTAATATGATTCTTTGTGTTCCTAAACGACAGGCACTGAAGCATCGAAATTGTATTCCAATTTGCTTAGTGAATGCAAATACATTTTTCAGAACTTTTCGACCTCCCTGTTCACGCCATCAATGAAAGCAACCAAGACTGCTTCGAAAATCCCTTGCGCTTAAAATGTAAAAAACTAAATTCCAGATAAGGCCAATGCAAGGACCTCAGAGCAGGTTATCGAACCGCAAGGGAAACGAAACCGAAAACCGAAACCGAACCATTAATTTTGCCCGGAACCAGAACTGAATGGTAACTGTAGTGTTTCCGCCATTTTTGAACTGAACGCGAACCGGAACAAATCGAAGCAACCCTTCCGAAGTGCTTCCAGGGCCTCAAAATTGTGATTTCTAGTTTCCCCTTTTTGTGCACTACCTTGCATATGAACATATTTTGACCACTCGCCAAGCATAACCACAAAATAGTTTATATCGTCTGCAGTTCGCACGACCCATCAAGTGTTTTTTTTATTATTACCTTCAATTAATTGTAAAGTTTTCCGTATATGCTCTCAATTTGCGCTTGGTGCTGCCCTTCTTCCCAATTCTCTTTTACATTTCGAAGAAATTAAGTAAAGCCCATATTATGAGGCACCATATTATGAAATATTCTTCGTGGTGTCTATCTGCACTGTGTTTAAATTCTGTAAAGATTTCAAAGTTGTGTTAATTCGAATGCATCCCCGTCCGCTTCTGAATGTATTCAGGGACACCATCAACAACGTATCAATTTATTCCACTTCTTTAGTTTGAACGGGCAGTTATATAAACCATTACTGAGACACAAACACTCGCAGTTATCTACGTCACCGTTACATTTTCTTGTACAGTGCCGTTGTGCACTTTGGTTACGGCTGTAGTAGCGCATGAGAATTGAAAAAAGGGACCCCGACATGCCCCCGTGGTAGGGGCACGAGTAAATGTAGAGCATTAGCGGCGTTACGCGCGTGACGGTGGCGATGGGTGTTGTAATGGTGGTTGTAGGGTTGTTGTTGTTGTTGTTGGTATGATTGGGGAGAGAGATAACGAGACGAGTATTAGGTGACGTCAAGTGTTATTATTATTATTTAGTGCGGCTGACGCGCCGACACCCGGGTTTATATTCCCAACGAACGCAGTAGAGGGAGAGGAGGCGGAGAAAGAGAGCGCGCTATCACGCCACCGTCCCGCCACGACGCGCCCGCACCTGCTGTTGCTACGGTGCTTGCAACGCCGGAGCGCGCGCTGCACCTGTTGTTGCAAGCGTGTTGAGGGCGAGAAGGAGTGGGGGAGAGGGCGCAGCTGCCGTGGTGCGGACGCCGAGTTACGGACGCCTAACATCGTGAGGTACAGAAATGCTCTGCATTTAAAACATTGTGGGCCTTCACATTTCTATATTTAAAGTAGATGCCATACCACTTTCATGTTATCTTGCATCTGCTCAACCTGAAAATTGAGGGGCGCATGGATTGAAATTTATTGATGCGGATTAGGTGGTAGACTGCGGTGAATTAGTGATGGTATTGAATGCGTTCAACGGAATCAGTTGGACTGGTTTGTTGATTAGTTTGGATCTGAGAAATTAGCGGGTCAGTTACGGTAGAGAACAGAGTCGGACAAAACATAATATCTTTGGTGTCCTGTGCGTTTGAAAATTTTGGTGCGCTCTTCTCTCGGCAAATAAAGAAATGTAGATACTCACAAAATAGCCGGAAAGTTATGTGACGATCACTTGCATGCTACAAAATGTCTTTCTTTATGCGGGTAATGCGCTGTTATGTTTTTTAGCGCAACATTGACATATGGGCTAAGAGATATTTTATAGTCATCAAAAGGTTTTAAAAAAAGAATATATATATATATATATAGATACATACATATATATATATATATTGAGAGAGTCGAGGGACCGTGGTGAAGGAAAGTGGTTTATTCCGAGAGCCGAGGACCCAGGAAGACCCCGTCAGGAACTGGTGCACATGATGCCTGAAGACGAAATGATGGAGATGAAGCAATGACGATAGGGTGTCCCATCGGAGCACGGGGATTGTCCCAGGACTGTAGATTCTGCTGGTGCTCACACTTATCTCCCCCCTCTTCGAAAGCGGTCTCCCGGCCGCGGTCGAGGTTGTGTCGGACCGCTGGAAACGTGGACGCGAAACGTGGACAATGTCTGTTCCACGGCAGCGGCGATCGGTTAAGGCACTGTTTGGAGCCACGCGATAATTTACAGAAGACGTTTGCTCGAGCACTGTGTAGGGCCCGATGTACCGGGAAAGTCACTTTTCTGATAGGCCAGGTTGACGCACAGGAGTCCATAACAAGGCCGGGTCCCCTGGGTGAAACGTGACGTCGCGATGAGATTTGTCATACCGAGACTTGGGGGCGTTTTGGCTGGCTTCTGTGTGCATACGGGCGAGACGGCTGCAGTAAGCGACACGGAAATCGAATTGTTCAGGAACACTGGCCGTGCATTCAACAGGTGCCGACAAGAAACTTGAGTCCAGGACGGAGGGAGGCGGGCGGCCATAGACAAGAAAGTAGGGCGAGAAACCTGTGGTGCGCTGAACTGCGGAATTATATGCGTATGTCACAAACGGAAGAATCGTGTCCCCATTGGTGTGATTCGGTCGGATGTACAGAGAGAGCATGTCGGATAGTGTTCGATGAAAACGTTCCGTCAAACCATTCGTTTGAGCTTGATAACTGGACGTTGTTTTGTGAAAGAACTTCCGCAAGAGTAGCCGACAGAAATGTTTTTCCACGGTCGCTCAGAAGAACTCGGGGAGGTCCCTGGCGAAAAAATATGGAGTGCAAAAAGAACTCCGCTACTTCTACAGCGCAACCAGTCCGCAGAGGGGCGGTTTCGGCATAGCGCGTTAGATGATCAACGGCGGTTACAACTCAAAGATGACCAACTGTAGAAATGGGGAAAGGACCATCGAGGTCTATGCCGCCGACTTCAAATGGTGCTGACGGACAAGGTAGCGTTTGCAGCATTCCAACAGGAGGTGACGTTGGCTGTTTACGGTGCCGGCAGGGCGCGCAGGAGGCGATTTTTGTGGCGACACTGGTTGCAAGGCCAGGCCAAAAGAAACGACTTTTCACGCAGTGGTAGGTCTTGTGAAAACCTAGATGTCCGGCAGTAGCGTCGTCATGAAAAATCCTCCGGATATGCTGCTGTAGAGGTCGCGGAACGACGGCAACCCACTTGTCACTGGTAGGGTCGTAATTATAATGGTATAAAACACCGTCAAAATGTCGAAATGTTTGCAGTTGGCGCCGCAAGCGCTTGTTAAGTGGCTTCGTCGAACCAGTGAGTTGATCAATTAGATTTCTGCAGTACCGGTCGGCACGTTGAAGGGACGGTAGACCCTCGATGCAGTCGAACTTGATATCATCCAAAGGTGCCATTGGTAAGAGGACTTGGGCCGCATTAGATGGCGAATCATCTTCTGGAGACAAAGGCAGCAGGAAAAGGCATCCGCATCCATTTGCTTCTTGCCAGACTTGTATGTCACAGCAAAGTCGTATTCCTGTAACTTCAAAATCCAGCGACCAAGCTGTCCCTTTTGGTTTTTGAGCGACGAAAACCAACAGATTGCATGATGGTCAGTGACCACAGTGAAATGCCGTCCGTACAAGTATGGATGAAATTTCTGTACGGCCCAGACAACTGCAAGACATTCCTGCCCAGTGATTGAGTAGTTTCGTTCAGCAGGTGTCAATGCGCGACTTGCGTACGCCACAACGTTCTCCAGAGAGGAGGCGTTGCGTTGTAACAACACAGCACCAAGGCCATGTCCACTGGCGTCTGTGTGTAGTACAGTGTCTGCGGTTTCGTAAAAACGATGCAGCACTGGTGCAGATGTTAGGGCATGCTTGAGCTTTTTAAAGGCGACTTCGCAATCATCAGACCACACAAACAGGGCAGCGGATGCAAGAAGTTTGTGGAGGGTTGAAGCAAGGACAGCAAAGTTACGAATAAAACGCCGGAAACAGGAAGCGAAACCAAGGAAGCTGCGGAGGTCTTTTTGGCGGGCTGGGCGGGGAAAATTGCCTACAGCATTAATTTTTTTCGGGTCAGGGCAAATTTCGTCTTTGCTCACAACATGCCCGAGCACCTTGATGGACTTGCTCGCGAATCGGCATTTTTTGGTGTTTAGTTGAAGTCCGGCGTTGGTAAGACAGGTGAGGACTTCATCCAAGCGCTTCAGATGGTCGTGAAAAGTCAAGGAAAAACCGACGATATCATCGAGGTAACACAGCCAGGTTCTTCATTTAAGGCCGTGAAGGACTGCATCAATCATTCTCTCGAATGTGGCTGGAGCATTACACAGCCAGAATGGCATCACGTTCAATTCGTAAAGACCATCGGGTGTAGCGAAAGCTGTTTTTTCTTTGTTTGCCTCGTGCAAGGGAACCTGCCAGTACCCACAGCGGAGGTCCAGGCTCGAGAAGTATTCGACACCTTGTAAAGTGTCTAGGGCATCATCAATGCGAGGCATTGGATAGACGTCCTTGCGTGTTTTTTTGTTCAGCGCCGTATAGTCCACGCGAAATCGTACAGAACGGCCCTTTTTCTGTACCAAAACGACATCAGAAAACCAGGGACTTGATGAAGGGCGAACAATATTTCTCTGCAGCATGTCATTGACGTTCTCCTGTATTATTTTTCGTTCAGACGTATACACACGGTTTGGACGGCGACACCGCATCTTTGTCGATGCGGTGTACCGCTGCAGATGTCTTCCCTAGGACAGAAGAGTACGCGTCAAAAGAACCCTGGTGTTTGGTCAGCAGAAGCAGCAATGCATGCCTCTCCTCTGGCGGAAGGTCGGAGCTTATGGCGGTGTGAAAAGCCGAAGCTGGAGTGGAAGATGGGGAAACGTGTTCATCTGTAAAAATGGTTGACAGCGCAAGAACACAGGCTTCTTCATCGCCGAAAACTGAAGCGCTGGTGGCACCTTTTGGCACTAAAATTGCTTCGGGAGGTGTGTTCACCGCGGCAAAAAAAGCCTACCCACATGAAAAACGAACGAGACGGGTAGGTATGACCACTCCTTTGAGAATGTAATTGCCAGCTGGTGTAATGAACACGTCGCCATAGGTGACTCTGTCAGACGACATGGAAAAAACCGTTTCTTCGCCTGGAGATAGCACACAATCAGTTGTTGCAACCAGACGGTCCGTTTCACTTTCCGACAAACTGGCAAGGCAGGGGTCAGTCGTGTGAATGGTGGGTTGATTACAGGTGATGATTGCCAATGCTGATTACAGAAAATTCCAACCCAAGATGACTTGATGTGCACATGGGCAAAACACCGCGAACTCTATGTGGTAACAAATGCATCAATGAAAACACGCGCAGTGCATAGTCCAGATGGTCAATCCTTCCATCGCTTGCACCACGTAGAGCAGGACCATCATATAGCGTTGTCACCTTGCGTATCAGAGAGCAAAAATCTGCCAGAATGACCGAAATGCTAGCCCCAGTGTCAACTAAAGCTTCAACCCAAACGCCTTCAATGAAAACCGGTAATGTGTTCGATGGTGGCTCAGGGGATTTTGAGATTTTTCCTGTGACGAAGTTCCCCCAGAAAACTGCTGCTTTCACTTTTGCGGGTATCGGTCAAAAACTTGTGATGCGGGTCGGAGAGGGGACGAAGGTTGGCGAAAAGGCGAAGGCGAACGGCGTCTGGGAAAACGCGGACTTCAGGGCCGGTTATAGGACCTTTTTCCAGTACCGGTCCCTCTAACGGCCGCCACGGCGAACTAAAAATGGCAGTAAAGCTCACCCCCAAGAAAGTTTGGCTTTCGGAGAACTCGTGCACAAAATATCCTGGTCCTGCAGCCCCTCCCGCACTGACCAGTCACCCGCACCTTTCACATGAATGTCACGGTAGCAGGCGAACGTTCTCATGACTAATCTGCCGTGTTCGAAGCACCACGCCCCTTTTTTTCGTTTTTTTAACCCCCTCACTGGCAGCCATGTGCTGGAAGCGTGGTCAGTCTCATGTGTTTTCGCCCCTTTTCTTAGAAAGCCATTATTGTATGCAAGTACGAACCCACCACGAGGAGTCCAAAGAGAAAAAAAAGAAAACGTGCAGATTATAGCCACTCTCTAAGCAGGAAACTGAGGGGCGCGCTTTTGTTTATTTTGCCCGAGGCGCCTGCCAAGAATGGCGGACCGGCAGCCCGCAAATGCGCAGATCGCTACTGGAAAAAGGTCCATTGGGAGCGCAGAGCGAGGCACAGGAGGCGCGTAAACACGCTGGCGAGGGGCGTAGTTGAAGCGGTTATCTCGCTCGTATGGGGCGTAGCCGTGGCGCTCGTCCAGCTGTCGTCGACGGTAAAAGCGAGAAATGTGCCCTCGGATGCCACAGTAGTAGCAGACGGGTCGGTCGCTAAGAGGGCGCGGTGCTCGCCAAGTTGAATGGAAAGGCGGTGCGGCCGCAGGTGCAGAAAGGGCGGTCAAGTGGCCTTGCGAGGGCGGGGACACGATATGCTCCATGGGCACAGGTGATCTGGATATGGCCTCGGAGTAAGTTGACATGTGAAGAGGAGCACTATGACATGGCTGAGGAAGAGTTGTCATGCACACCAGCTCCTCTCTAATCATATCACGCAGACCAGGCGCGTGACCGTGGTGGTTCTGAGCGCAGGGTGTGTCACGCTGATGCAACTCTTCAGGGATGATGTCGCGAATCAGAGTACGGAGCTCGGCATAGCCAGAGGGGCAGGCAGGCAAGGTGTCGTGTTGAATCCGGATGAACTGGAGATGGTCGAGCCACTGGCAGATCGTTCGCACATCGGCAATCGTAGTGGGATTCTGAATCGCCATAGCATTAAAGGCAAAATGAGCAATCCCTTTCAGTATGTGGCGTACCTTCTCCGTTTCAGGCATGTCCTTGTTGAACCAGCGGCATAGCGCGAGGACATGTTCAATGTATGAAGCGTAAGTCTTCTCCGGGCGTTGAAATCGGGCATCAAGTTTCTTTTTGGCTGCATTCGAGCGAGCAGAGGGTGTTTAGAAGATCTTACGTATGTCCTCTTTGAAGTTCGCCCAATTAGAGAAGCCGTCCTGGTTAAGAAACCACGTCTTCGAGACTTCATTCAGTGACCAGCAAACATTCTTCAGTTTGTGTGCGTCGTCCCACCGGTCGAACGCGCTCACTTGCTGAAGCTGGTCAAGCCATTCCTCACAGTCTTCGCCCGGAAGGCCACCGAAAAAGGCCGGTTCGCGGTGGACGCTGCTGACAGTGAAGGTGGGCTGGACGGGAACTGCAGCGTCGTTGTCACCATTGCTGCTCTCGCGATCCATGGGGCTAGTTGGTAAGCGCCGACCTTATCGAAGCTCAAGATGTGCGATCGGGAGAGGTAGACGGCAGGATCGATGGCACCATCCACCATTTGAGACAGTCGAGGAATCGTCAAGGAAAGCGGTTTATTCCGAGAGCCGAGGACCCAGGAAGACCCCGTCAGGAAGCGGTGATGATGATGCCAGAAGATGAGATGATGAAGATGAAGCGATGACGATAGGGTGTCCTATCAGAGCACGGCGATTGTCGCAGCACAGTAGATTCTGCTGGCGCTCCCAATATATATATATATATATATATATATATATATATATATATATATATATATATTTATATATATATATATAGCAAGCGTTGCAGGGGGCGGCAGAAAGTTAGATGGGCAGATGAGATCAAGAAGTTTCCGGTGATAAATTGGTCACAGTTGGCACAGGACCGAGGGAATTGGAGAATAATGGGAGGGACCTTTGCCCTGCAGTGGGCGTAGATAGGCTGGTGATAATGATGATGATGATGATTATGATATATATATGTATATATATATATGCCCAGGCGGCACAGAAAGTGTGCCCCAAGACCGGCCCGTATATGGCCGCCTTCTGGAATGTGCGGCCAGCATCCAGGTTCTGGCAGCCACTGATCATGCGTTGAACGGCCAACATTCGGCAACCAGCGCTTCTGTATTTTTCCGTCGGCCCGTGTACGGACGCACAACGGCAGCTAACCGGCTTCCAGATAGGCAGTTCTCTTACGGCTGCCGATGTTGAGAAAGAGAACGGCCGAAGTACGGCCTTAGGGCATCCGTTTTTTCTTCGGAAAGCGGTAATCGGCCGAAGCACGGCAAGCGACCGCCCACAGAATATGCCTATTCTTGCGGCAGTTGGTGTTCGAAAGGAGAACGGCCGGAGCGCGGCTGCCGTGCATTCCTTGTTTCAACGGTGAACCGCGCGTCCGGCGGTAGAATATTCGTTTTCTTCGGGCAACCAGTGTTATGAAGGATACCGGCCGACGTACTATTATGAGCAATATGAAAGGGAACACGGGAACGCATAGAAAACACCCTCAGACCCAGATATGCGTGATAAGCAGCGGCCGCCGTCGGAAACAAAGTGGAAAGGGGGACGCTGTTCTAACAACTGTTCCCATTCCCGCTGTGCCGAATTACGGCAAGCGAAGGGCCACAGAATATTTGCCAACCGGTGTTCAAGAGGAGACCGGCCTACGTAATGTATCTGGTTATACGTCAATTTTTCGGCAAACGGCATACAGCCGAACAACGGCACGCGCCTGGGCGCCGAGAATTCATGCACAGACGTGTTTCGAAGGAGATCGACCGGTTTTTTCCTGGGGGGAGAAAAAGCCGTTAGGGAGCCGAACGACGGGGACGCGTTTTTCATCCGCTCCGTGTTTCTACGTTTTTAATGAACAAACATCGTTTGTCAAACAGTAATGAGTGTTCTCGGTGAACGGGCAAGGTGCAAGGACTCACTGGAAATTAGCAGGGAGCCTTTTAGGCCATCCAAATGTCATTTTTACCACAAGAAGACTGTGCCACACCGACGGGTGAGCTAAGCCTCGCCAGTCATCGCCTCTACCACGCCTCTGCCGCCGGCTTCGTCGACGCATCAACTCAAGGCTATTCGCCCCCTCAAGAAATGGAGAGCATTGGAGACATCGACCCGGCAGAGATGTCCGATCCGAGATGGAGATGGTTCACCAAAATAACTGGCCTTCAAGGCCGTCGAGCTAGCGGCCACAACGCAGGAGCTAAACCGCCACCATATCAAGGACTCCCCACCAAAGAAAGGCAAGTGCTAGCAAAACCGCAAGTTATTCTGCTTACAACTAAACTGCAACAAGCAATGTTGCACTATGTTGTTTGGGATAAACGTCTCATGTGCGATCAACTTCATGCCCTGCACTGTTACTTCATGGAATTTTACGACTGCCTATTTAGAAAAAAAATATTTTATATTTTCGATAACAACAGAGCCTTGTCACTGACGAAGCCTAGCTTTTAATTTAGTTCCGGTGTTTGAAGGTGAGCTTAGCTACTCCTGGGATATGACTCATTTGGTTAAACATAATCGCCAGCATCCTAGCAAACACGGATTTTGTCAGGATTTTCTTGCTCAACGCAGATTGTTGAGTTCACGCACGATTTGGCTCTTGAAATAGATAAGCTTAAAGTGGTTGACTGTATATTCTTGGACAGCAAAAAAGCAAATGATGGTGTTCCATATCACCTTCTGCGTAGTACATTTCATCCTATGAACTGAATGAATCGGTTTTCGCATTGTTATTACTATTGGCCCTATAGCTTTGTTCAAAAGTACTGTGTAGTTTACCGGACTATAGCGAATGAACGTGATTCCGTATACCTGCAGCTTTATTCGAAGTTAATAACATCCTGGTGTGCTAATTCAGAAAGGTTTTTAGATGTTAAACAGTGTGTTAACGGCACCTTTACAAGAAAACCTTCATTCCAATTGAATGCGTATACCGTAAAGTATGCTGCTGTGACAACGAGCGAGGAATATAAATACCTAGAAGTTTATTTAAGGAGTGGTTAGAGGTTAAATAGGCGGGTTCACACCGTAAAAGTTACGGCTGCATATGTTTTTGGCTTTCTGAGACTACATTTCAGTGAGCCTCCATTTAACTGAAAAGAACAACCCTATTATACTCATGTGCGCTCAATCTTGGAGTACGCATGTGTCTTCGTGGATCTCTACACCAAAGAGCTGCTTGATACGCTCGAAAACATACAGAATATGTCAGTGCGATTCGTATTAGGTAATTGCACGCTCAACTTAGCATGAGAGAAAGTAAAAGTAAACTGAAATGGCAGGACGTGAAATATCACAGACGAAAGGACAGGTTGAACTTTTTTCGTAATATCTATCATTCGAAAACTGGAGTAGAAGGGGAGAAGTATGACCAAGCGCCAAGTGGGACCGCTAGCTTAAAGCAAATTTTATCTTTACTTTAAAGGTGACGCCTTGCGCGATTCATTTTATTTTACATAATACTGCAGTGTAATTATCTTCGACGTATGAGTGCATTACCTGTTCATATTGACGATTTTCAGCGCGATTTGTAGAATTATTTTGGTATTTTGTCTCATATTTATTGCTTAGTGTTATGTATCTCCCTTCTGTAATGCATGCAAAGGCAAGCAGGCATCAAATAAATAAATAAATAAAACAAGGAATGAATAAATGAATAAAAATAAATAAATAAACAAACAAATAAATAAATAAAAAAATAAATGAATGAATAACTAAATAAATAAATAAATAAAAACTTCCGGAGGCGCAAGTTTGCCTCCGACGGGTTCAGAACCCTACGCATTCAACATTGACCAATAAAATATTTATTGCCCTATTCGTTGCAGTATGCAAGGTATCCTGTATGCATGCTACCATTGCTATGTTATTGGTTTGAAACAAATTATGTAACTCTAATTTTACGCCTTTCCTTGCGTGAACACAGAGGGGTACAACTGCAGCCACCTGAAGCAGGGCGTCATTTGCAACGCGTTTAAAATTTTTTGAACGTAGTATGACATTAGAAAAAAATTAAGTTCTTTTGGAATATTAAGTGGTGTGAACGTATACTCATGAAAACAACATTAAAATAAATTGAAAATGAAAGTACCTGTCCGCTCCGTCTTAGGATCAGTCCTGCGGAAGATCGTCAGAAAAGTTGATCGAGTAGAAAATGTCTTTGCAAGAAAAATGGGCAAAAACTGGACATACTTTTTTGTGAAGGAGTTATATGAAATGCTCCTGAGTGTTTTGTTGAGAACCAAAACGCTTCGTAAAGGCATTCCCGCCGGTATTATATACATCAAAATTGGTCAAGCAACTGTTATAAAAATAGTTTATGTAGTCATAGCATGAAAGTGTTCCGGAATATTGCCCTAAAAGAAATTGGCTAAAAGCGGCGCAATTTATCTGTCTGAAATTCAACCCACTGAAATATGCGCCCTCCGTCCCCTCCCCTCCCCTTTCCCCGTTTATTACAGGTAAGCCGCCCCACAGAGGATATCAGGACCTGGACAATACATCTATTCAAGCTCTACAAAGAACTGAATATTTTCTGTGTTCGGCAGTAAAAGAGCGACAGCAATTAAAGGAACGACAATTTGTGAGCACTGTTGAATTTAAATGAATTTTGCTGTCAACTGAGGCTGGTAATTAAGCAAGGCTGCGCTGAAAGCTTGACGGCTGGTGGTTGCGCTCGAGCTCACTTTGATGTGGCTGCATTGGACCCAAAATGCTGGGTTTGTGCTGCTTCTGCACTGCGCGAATGAGTCATCTGCTTGCGCGACATGCAGTGACCGGCCTCAGTACAATAACGTACTGTGGCTGAACTCCAATGCCCGTAGCACCGCCGTATTTCCGGTAGCTTTAGTCCGGCTGGAGTCCGGCGACCGCATCGCGGCTGTCCTCCGGCGGCCGTACTTCGGCCGTACACGGGTTGCTTTGGAATGGCGGGAGCCCTACGGCTGGAATCTGGCCGTATGACCGTAAGCCGGTCGACTGGCCGACGGACACTGGCCGATGGACAGCCATGGGAGTACGGCCGTATACAGCCAAAAGACCCTCATTTGGACATGGGCCGAACATGGCTGCCGGAAAACGGCCGGACAGAAAATCACCGGCCAAAGTACACTGGCCTGTTTTAGGCCGAACAGTATTGTTACCAAACGTAACATGTTTGGTGGAGTGTGCGGGTTTCTCCCCGTACTGTCCCCAGCATCACTAGGTCTAGGCAGCGGCGGAAACATCGAGGGTACGCGGGCCGTGTCGGGCAGCCCCAGCCCCACCACGATCACCCCATGACGATGCTCCCGCCCCGTGTCCCGAGCCCATGAGAAGCCGATCAAGAGCCGACACCGACGAGACGTGACCAGCCAAGATGTGTCGCCCATGCCGTGTCCAGAGCCTTCTCATCCGGCGCGGTTCCCTGCACTCTCATCGTTTCGGCGTGGCCTTCTGGGCGTCGATGTTCGGGTACCAGTCGACATCGGAGACCGCCATCGTCATTGGCCGTGGAAAGGACTTCAGTGTTTATAAGCATCGCATCTCACCCAAACCGCATCTATCCATTCACGGTGACCGAGCACGACCGAGACGGTCTTCTTTGGGGGTTGTGATGTTACGAACAAGTGGACATTTCCCGATGTCCCACCATCGACGGCGACGAGGAGATGGCTGACGCGCAGCCGTTGCGATCACGGTGATAGCCGCCATGTAAATAGTGTACGATACATCGTCCGCATCTCATTGTTCATGTCCTGCGCCACGTCAAAAACTCACAGAGAGCGCGAAAAAATAAGGTTAGTAGATACAGACGCACACGAGGAGGACATAAAAATAAAAGTTTACTGACGTTTCAGGGAGAGGACTCCCTTTCTTCAGAATACAAATTAGGTAGGTTGGTTTCACAGTTATATATATATATATATATATATATATATATATATATATATATATATATATATATATATATATATATATATATATATATATATATATACAAAAAACGTAGCAAGGGCGAGGGCAAGGTAAGAGGAGGGAGGAGAGTTTGTACAAATGGATCATGGTTGGTGGGTAGTAAAAAAATGAAGAGAAAGCGGGAAAATATATTATAAAAAGGATAATAACAACACAAGGTCACGTGGTATGAACAGGTAAAAAAAGAGAGAAGAACCAAATACAGAGAAAAAAATATATATAAAAAATTAAAATAAATAAGAAGGTAATTTTCTTCTCCCGTGGCAACGGGGGTGAGAGAGGGATCAAAACAAGATATGCCAATGCACGTGTTTGACATGGGCAAAATAATTAGTCACGCGGAACGAAGACGTTCCAAAGAAGATATGCAAATGCACACAAAGGGCGAACATCTGCCCATACACACCCGTTCTAGGAAACCGGGTAAGGTCATCAAAACAAGAGACACGTGGCTTCTGTTGGTGGGATGCAAGGGTCGCGCCCAAAAGCAGTAGGACAGGCAGTTTCGACAGGAAATGAGTGTACATTGGTATACAAAGAGCGGGGAAAAAATTAACACGGTAATTTTCCCCTCCCCCATTGCAACGGGGGTGAAAGAGGGGTCAAAACAAGATATACCCATGCACGAGTTTGACATGGGCAAAAAGATTAGTCGTGCGGAACAAAAAAGTTTCAAAGAAGAAATGCAAATGCACACAAAGGGTGAACATCTGCCCATTAACACACCCGTTCTAAGAAAAAGCGTAAGGTCATTGAAACATGAGACACTTGGCTTCTGTTAAGGGGAGGAAAGGGTCACGGCAAAAAATAGTAGGACAGGCAGTTTAGGACAAGGTCAACCAAGTCATGAAAAGAAAGAAAACAGGCAGATGCAGGCGTGTGACGCGACAGCAGGTGGTATTCATCTGGCCGGTGCATGGGGCCAGTTCAGGGAATGCCTAGGCGGTCAGCAACGAATATTAGAAAACAACAATACGAAAAAGAAAGAGGGCACGAAAGCAATCACACACGCTCGCGTTCACAAATTAATTACACGGTGAGAATATCAAAGCTAAAAATATTGCTGCAGCCTTCTACCCAAAAGACAATGTCCAGACTTGTTCATAAAATTTGGTTCAGTGAAGCCACTGTCCTAAACAACGTCGTGCTAGCACGAAACTATACCCAACTTCGGGAGCTCGCCAACTAATGGGAGAATATTATTGAGGGAAAGAAATGAACAGGCATAACACTAGCCTGAGAAATTCAGCCGAAATTTATTCGGAGGAACGACACCTTAATTTCCAATAACTTTCAGTTATGCCAAACGACGCTGATTTAATTAAAGGAGCCATGAAGACAAAATGCAAGTTTGTGTTATTCGAAAGATTTCGTGTTTTATAGTGCCCCCAACGCTTGTCCGCATGCAAACGATGCTTTATTCACTGAGATATTAATGAATTTAGGTAAAAAGTTTGATTTTGCCGCTCAATCGTGCGTTTTCGTGGTCCCAAATGACATCACAGGACCCGACCGCTCCGCAGCCTAGGGTCCCTTGATTCACGCATCCCCCGTACAGGGTGCAGACACGTATAAGCTGGCGCCGCCATTTGGTCCACTCGCTCTCTGCCTAAACAAGTCATTGTATTGAAACCGCGCTAAAATTATCGCCGCAACGGGGTTAACTGGCGATGTTTGAATCATCTTATCTGTTTCGCGTTGCTGGGTCTCGTGGGAAACGAGAACAACGCGTTGTGCACGTTGACCCAACTGCAGCGGCACGGGACCGTTCAAAGGGTGTCTCCACCCTGTACGTTGGCGCTGGCACTGAGGTACTCGCGCGCTTGTTTACGGTACTGAACCTAGATGGCGCCACCATACCGTGGCGTGTCGTTTTCCGCCGTTTTTTCGTTCTGGGAGAAAATGGTTTCGTGGAACATAGTGCTCGCTCGACAAATATGTTCACGTAAGACACCGTCGCGTCAATCAATCGGCCAGTGTCGTCTGAGACAACCCCAAAGCTCTCCAGTTCTGCGCAGCTAAACAAGCATCGTGCGCGCAGTACAAACAACAGCAGTACAAAGCGGTACTTCTATGTTTACATGTGATTTCGTAGCTTACACTTACCACCATTCTTACGGCTTTAAAATGAATGTGCTCTAAATTTAAGCGCAAATGGTTCGTTCGGCAAGCTTGCAAGCTCTGCCTAATTTGCGTTTACTTTCGCCGGCCTCCGCCAATCGTAGAACTGGCTCGAATGACATCATTGGTTCTGTTGCGGGAAATGAGCTTGTGGGTCGCATGACCATTCCCTTTTTTCCTAATGATGTAGCTTATTTGAGCGAAGTTTACGTTAAAAGTGGTGCCAGTATGATTCTAACGAGGCAATCTTTTGAATGAACCAAACTTGAGTTTTCTCTTCATGGCTCCTTTACACTTATACATAACGTAGGACTCCCGAACCTCGCGATTGTGATGCGTTTTAAAACTAGATTCAACAATTGTGGCCTTCAGTTGTTCAAACGAATGGCGAGGAGTGTTAACATGCGTTGATAGAGGCAAAGAAGGGCAGGGTTTTGCATGAGAGCGGTGAATGTTAAACCTCAAACAAAAGGGTGTTTCAGTGTGGCCCATGTATTGTTTGCCGCAGAGGGTGCATTCCAGCAGGTATACGACGTTGGCGGAATCACAGTTAAAGTTTTAACATATTAGTTTGAAGCTGCGGTGGCGGCGTGCTGTGTGGTGGTCATTTGTGGGCATACCTTACACCGTGGTTTGTTGCAGGGCATGCAAACAGTAGTCTGTGGTCGGTTGATGCTGAGTTTAGTGAGAACGTCGCCCAAATTTTTGCTGCGTCTATAAACAACACGTGGCGGCTGGGGGAATATTCTCTTTAGGCGTTCACTTTGAGCAAGGATATTGTCATGTTTCCTTAGTATGGATGCAACTTTCGGAGAAGATGCCGAATCGGTCAAAACGAGGGTTGTTTGTTGATTGGGTTTTGGAGCTTTTTCTTGGAGAATGTCGGTGCGGTTCAACTGGTTAGCTCGTGTAATCGCGTCATCGATCACATGCTCTGGGTATTTTTATTCAAGAGCGCGGTTTTAAGTTCTCTGCAGTTAGAATCGAAATTCGCCTGGCATGTGCAGATTCGCCTAAAATGGTGAAATTGGCTATAAGGTATTGCAGTCTTGCAGTGCCTGACATGGCTGCTGTGGAAGTGTAAATACTGGCGCGTGTCCGTAGGTTTCCTGGTGAGATTAGTCTGAAGTCTGCCCTGAGAAACTGTGACAGTAACATCCAGGAAATTTATGCTGTGCGCATAGTAGGAATGAGAGAGAGAGATGGTAGGATGCGCAAGGTTAAAAGCCTCAGTGCTGCCAAATCATGAATATATCATCTATATACCTTTTGTAGTACAATGGCTTCAAATTTTGGGTTTCGAGGAAGTTTGACTCTAGACATCCCATAAAGATGTTCGCGTTGTTGGGCCCGATTTTGGTTCCCATTGACGTTCCGCTGACTTGCACGTAATTGACACCATCTAACTCAAAATTGTTAAGTTCCAGTATAAGGTGAAGGAAAGTTTCAAGGATGAGAGAATTGATAGGTTTATCACCCGCCGACCCCTCATACGCACATGATACAGCGGTGATCCATCGGCATGGGGAATGTTAATGTATAGCGACAGGACATCTAGGGCAACAAGTAAGCAGTTGTTAGGAATTTCCATCTTCATGATATTCGAGGGAAAATCATTTGTATCCTTAATAAAGGATGGAAAGCTGGGGGAATGTCGCAATTGAGAGAGTCGACATAGCTCGAGAGGTTCTTGGTGACAGTGGGGTGAAAAGAGACAATGGGGTGACCTGGGTTGTTATTTTTATGAATCTTAGGAAGAAAGTAGAATCTACCGACTACTGGGCTTAAGGGGATAAGAGAACGAGCAGTTCTTATTATCCTTTTCATAATTTATTTTCCCGCTCTCTCTTCATTCTTTTGCTACCCCCCAACCATGATCCATTTGTACAACCTCTCCATCCTCTTATCTTGACCTCGCTCTTGCTACATTTTCTGTGTATATATTACTGTGAAACGAACATATTTTGTACTCTGAAGAAAGGGAGTCTTCTTCCTGAAACGTCAGTAAACTTTTTTTTTATTTTTATGTCCTTCTCGTGTGTCTGTGTCTCTACTAACCTTATTTTTTCGCGCTCTGTGTGAGTTTTTGATTCCAGACTATCTACAAACCATGAGAGCTGCCAGGACAATGAAGACAGACGCCATCCGGCAGTTCCCGCAGACCGCCACGTCTAGTGTTGTAATCGGCGACTCACAGACTATGTACCTTTTTGAAGATTTCGACCCGCTCTGTGTTGGAACCCCTGCTTTTATTTCGCCACCCGGAGCATGCATTTCTCACACATCTTACTCATTGACTCCATACCTGCTTGCTCTAACACAGTTTTTCTGCATGTCAGTACTAATGACCTGAGCTCTTCTTCTGCTGAACGTGCTTTTTGTGAATACCGCTCGCTCACTGACCTTATTCTTCAATCTCGGCCTAACATCTCTACCATCTACGCCATCTTGATTCTTCCGCGCTCCGCTAACCGCCGCCGTGACTACCGCATCTCCCGCTTTGCCATTGGCTTCAACGAAAAAGCACGACGCTTTAAGTCTCTTCTGCGCGAATTCTGCCGCCACTCTTGCTGTGTCCGCTTCATTGACCACGGTTTCCAGCACCTTCCCGCCCACCGAGTCCTTGCTGCTGACGGTCTGCACCCCAGCTTTGAGGGTGTGGCGGTCCTTGCTAGCCACATCCGCGAGCTTTGCTCCACGCAAAAGCGCTGCAACCCTCCTGGATGCACCGCCACCCAAGCTCCTGCAGTGTCCTCATACGACAGTGAATTCCCACCGCTGCCTCTGCTCCCCTCCAGCTCAACACCCTCCCCGATGTCCCCGGACACACAGGTCAACGGGCCAGCCCCGCATGCCACCGTGGCCACGGACCTTGCGCTGAGCACCAGGGACCTGCTCCCGGAGTTCCCGGACGCACGCCGCAGTCCGCCACCCATACGTGCTCCTAAGGCCACGGCCACGGAGCACCGACGCATCACCTGCAGCCCAACCACGAGAGTTCGCCGCTCCCAGAGTCTGCCGCGCCCACCCTCGAGATCGACAGCAGCCACCGGAGCCCCAACCACAACCGAGCCACGGGAAACCGCCAGCAGCGAATCCGCACTGCCTTCGGACGCACCGAACCCAGCCCATCCCCATTACAACCTCCGAAAGACAGTGTCGTCTGCGCCGACAAACTGTCTAGGACTCGGAAAACCCTCTAATGCAGCTTCCTACCCAGTATCAAAATAGGTCTTAAAATTAAGAAAGATTACTGAAAAACGCATACGTTCCCAAATGCAAGTTTCCGCTCTTTCACAGTATTTGTCTGCCGATTTAGCTCCCATGGGTTTGAGGGTTAGGCTGAGGCCTGCAACTGCCGAACTGTCCCCTTCCAACAAGAAAAAGTGGCAACAAGTACTAGACAACGCATCCTTGCAATTAACGCAGATAATTGTAGATCACTACGAGACTATGTCCCATTCCCTCAGGCAGGAGAGGAACTTCTTAGTAAGGAGCTAAGCGAAACAGAATCAGGCCTTCTACGCAGCTACGAATCCAAAAAGGCATCCGCTATATCTAAAACAAAAGTCCGTAAATTTTCCCAAGATAATATCCCTAGCAATGACTACACCCGCAAGAATAAAGTTAGCCCCATTACTAATGGCTGTCAATTATCTGGGATTGCACATGAAAATCACCCCTTAAACGCGCCAAATACTGACCATTCAAAAGCTCTCATTAGTGCCAGTACTAGTGAGTCTGCCAACGCAAACCTAAGTTTTTATTCCACTTCTGTAACCTCTCCCCAGGCTACTAAAACTAACAAAAATCTCACCGAAAATGTGATGAACCTCTTTAGTATTACCCTGTCACCAGATCAGATGAGCGCCTTGTCAAAAGGTCTGAATGTTTGCCCGGCAACTGGCGGTTTCAACGAATTTCAACTTTTTAAGGACTTAAACAACTTCGCCAGAAATATGAGACTGCGAGAGTACTTCCATGACCGTCCTCCAACCGACGAAGCCCGAACCGCATTGCATAGCCATAAGCACTGTACCCCTCCCACGCAGCGCGATGCATGCCTCGATATGTACACTAAAGCCGTTCATCGCGATGTACGAGCAGCATACCAAAAGCAAATCCCTTTCCGCTGTAACATCACAAACAAGGAAAAGAAATCCCCGGAGGAACTCGCAGGTTGCCCCGAAATAGTAATCAAACCGCCCGATAAAGGAGGCGCCATCGGGATCCTCGACAAAGCTGACAATGTCAACGAAGCTCATAGACAACTATCAGAATCTGCGATCTACAAAGTACTCCCTAGCGATCCCACTAATGATTATAAGCTAATGGTCAAAGAAAAACTCACTGAGCTTGTTTAAAATCGGGAAATACCTTAAAGAACTGCTCGTTCTCTTATCCCCTTAAGCCCAGTAGACGGTGATTCTACCTTCTTCCTAAGATTTTTAAACATAACCACCCAGGTCGCCCCATTGTCTCTGGCATTGGTACTGTCACCGAGAACCTCTCGTGCTATGTCGATTCTCTCATTCGCGACATTCTCCCCAGCTTTCCATTCTTCGTTAAGGATACAATTGATTTTCTCTGGAATATCATGAAGATGGAAATTCCTAACAACTGTTTACTTGTTACCCTAGATGTCGTTTCGCTATACACTAACATTCCGCATGCCGATGAAATCACCGCTCTAACATGTGCGTATGAGGGTTCGGCGGGTGACAAACCTATCGATTCTCTCACCCTTGAAACTTTCCTTCACCTTATACTTGAACTTAACAATTTTGAGTTTGATGGTGTCAATTACGTGCAAGTCAGCGGAATGTCAAAGGGAACCGAAATCGGGCCCAACCACGCGAACATCTTTATGGGATGTCTAGAGTCAAACTTCCTCGAAACCCAAAATTTGAAGCCATTGTACTACAAAAGGTATATAGATGATATATTCATGATTTGGCAGCACTGAGGCTTTTAACCTTGCGCATCCTACCATCTCCCTCTCTCATTCCTATTATCCGCACAGCATAAATTTCCTGGATGTTACTGTCACAGTTTCTCAGGGCAGACTTCAGACTAATCTCACCAGGAAACCTACGGACACGCGCCAGTATTTACACTTCCACAGCAGCCATGTCAGGCACTGCAAGACTGCAATACCGTATAGCCAATGTCACCGTTTTAGGCGAATCTGCACAAGCCCGGCGGATTTCGATTCTAACTGCAGAGAACTTAGAACCGCGCTCTTGAATCAAAAATACCCAGAGCAGGTGATCGATGACGCGATTACACGAGCTAACCAGTTGAACCGCACCGACATTCTGCAAAAAAAGCTCCAAAACCCAATCAACAAACAAACCTCGTTTTCACCGATTCGGCCTCTTCTCCGAAAGTTGCATCCATACTAAGGAAACATGACAATATCCTTACTCAAATTGAACGCCTAAAGAGAATATTCCCCCAGCCGCCACGTGTTGTTTATAGACGCAGCAAAAATTTGGGCGACGTTCTCACTAAACTCAGCATCAACCGACCACAGACTACTGTTTGCATGCCCTGCAACAAACCACGGTGTAAGGTATGCCCATAAATGACCACCATACAGCGCGCCGTCAGCACAGCTTGAAACTAATATGTTAATGTAAAAGGGAATTTTTAACTGTGATTTCGCCAACGTCGTATACCTGCTGGAATGCACCCTCTTCGGTAAACAGTACATCGGCCTGAATGAAACACCGTTTCGTTTGAGGTTTAACAATCACCGCTCTCATGCAAAAACCAGCCCTTCTTTGCCTCCATCAAAGCATGTTAACACTCCTGGTCATTGTTTTGAACAACTGAAGGCCACAATTGTTGAATCTAGTTTTAAAGGCATCACGATCGCGAGGTTCGTGAGTCCTACCTTCTCTATAAGTTTAAATCAGCGTCGTTTGGCATAAATAAACTTATGGGGAATTAACGTGTCTTTCCTCCAATTAAAATTTTGGCTGCATTTCTCAGGCTAGTGTTATGCCTGTTCATTTCTTTCCCTTAATAATATTTTCCCATGAGTTGGCGAGCTCCCGTAGTTGGGTATATTTTCGTGCTAGGACGACGTTTTTTAGCACAGTGGCTTCACTGAACCAAATTTGATAAACAAGTCTGGACATTGTCTTCTGGGTAGACGGCTGCAGCACAATTTTTAGCTTCGATATTCTCACCTTGTAATTAATTTGTGAACGCAAGCGTGTGTGATTGCTTTCATGTCCTCTTTCTTTTTTGTATTGTTGTTTTCTAATATTCGTGGCTGACCGCCTCGGCAGTCCCTGAACTGGCCCCATGCACCGGCCAAATGAATACCACCTGCTCTCACGTCACACGCGTGCACCTGCCTGTTTTCTTTCTTTTCATGACTTGTTTGACCAATTTCTTTTTTTTTTTCATACGAAGGTACACTCATTTCGAGTCGAAACTCCCTGTCCTACTGTTTTTTGACGTGTCCTTTCCTCCCCTTAACAGGAGCCACGTGTCTCATGTTTCAATGACCTTACCCTGTTTCTTAGAACGGGTGTGTATGGGCAGATGTTCACCCTTTGTGTGCATTTGCATATCTTCTTTAAAGCTTCGTTGTTCCGCGTGACTAATCTTTTTGCCCATGTCAAACACGTGCATGGGCATATCTTGTTTTGATCCCTCTTTCACCTCCGTTGCAACGGGGAGGTAAAAACTACCTTGTTAATTTTTCCCCCGCTCTTTGTATACCAATGTACACTCATTTCCTGTCGAAACTGCCTGTTCTACTGCTTTTGGGCGCGACCCTTGCATCCCACCAACAGAAGCCACGTGTGTCTTGTTTCGATGACCTTAGCCGGAGTTCTAGAACGTGTATGAATGGGCAAATGTTTGCCCTTTGTGTGCATTTGCATATTTTCTTTGGAACGTCTTCGTTCCGCGTGACTACTCCTTTTGCCCATGTCAAACACGTGCATGGGCATATCTTGTTTTGATCCCTCTTTCACCCTAGTTGCCACGGGGGAGGAAAAAACCTTGTTCTTTATTTTTTTTATTTTTTTCTCTATATTTGGTTATTCTCTCTCTTTTTTTCCCATATTCGTACCGCGTGACTGTTTGTTCCTATTATCCTTTTTATAATTTATTTTCCGGCTCTCTCTTCATTATTTTGCTACCCACCAACCATGATTTTTTGTACAAACTCTCCCTCCTCTTACCTTGCCCTCGCCCTTGCTACATTTTCTGCATATGTATAGCTCTGAAACGAACCTATTTTGTACTCTGAAGAAAGGGAGTCCTCTCCCTGAAACGTCAGTAAACTTTTATTTTTATGTCCTTCTCGTGTGTCTCTGTCTCTACTAACCTTATATATTTATATATATATGTATATATATATGAGGTAACACGGGAGGAAGCTACCAAACTGAAAGGAAAAATGAGTAACGACCAACTGGTTTGATGCGAAAGACACACGATAGCATTCATCAGTAACTTCCCTGTCTTTGTGCCACTGTTTCGCTGCCGTCCAGCGGGGTAGAATGCCGACCCTCGAACACAGCGCCCTCCAAGCTGAGGAAGCAGCCGTAGCTCGTGCGCGCACCTAAAGCAGAGCCGAAACTATCCTAACAGACTCTTAGCAGGGGTGACACAACTTTGCCAGCAGTGAATTTCATGTTACCAATCTTACAATGATCAATCAGAGACCACCAAAGAGACCAGCGAAGATTGTATGGGCGCCAGCTTATATTGGCATCCCGTGCAAACAAGATGACGAACGTTGTGGTTTGATATTGGACCCGCTTAGCCAGCCCTGGTGAAAACGAACCCGAGCAATTGATCCTGCAGTAACAAACCACGAAATTACTCAGCCCTATAGGCTCTTATGTAGAACGTATTGCCCCCCGTACATAAAGCTACCAATGACCCAGAAAAGACTATTCCGCGCCCTGAGGGCTAACGCGTTCCCACACCCCACCAGACTTCACCTGTTTAACTGGACACCGCTACTGTGAAGAGCCCATGGCAACCTCATACACATATTTGGCGGCTGCGACAAGTCTACCCTATAGATGCACCGAACCTCAAACTTTCCAAACAGATTTCGGAGAGAGACCCCTGGCCAGCTCCGGCCGCGAAGATCAGCTGCTCTTGATGGGGACGGCTGTCGACTCGGCCCCTTTGAATGAAGATGCCTCTCTGAATAATTTCCTCGATTTAATTAGGTTCACTTTTCCTTTCCCTGCGATGGATTAATACTGATACTTGCGTCTTCGCTGAGCTGTTATCTTTCATTGAGCCCAGTCGCTGTCGCCTGTCGATGAAATGCCATTAGCCAGTTCACATATCCGCTGGTTTCTCATCCCATGCCGTCCTGTACACGCCGTTTAATTAGTCATTATAGCCGTTCTTTTTTTATAACCGGTCTGCTAGCAGAGCGACAATTAGTGCCCTTCCCGTATGTGTAGAAGGATTACCTGCAAAGCTGGACGCAGTCCGCGAAACAAAACGCGTTTATCATAATATGTGATTGAGCATATTTCCTAGCCAATTAGCTGAATGAACCTCTGGTGGTTCCAATCTTTGTTCTTTCCGATATACGTGGAACGGCCTGTGTCCCTCCCGCGTCGGAAGCATTTTCCTGTTTAGGTAAAGCCGTGTTCAGACTACCTTGAACTGTCGTACTAACTTTAAACAATGACGTAGTTTCAAGCCTCAGGCAAATGAATTTAGTGATATCGCATTTTTTTACATCCATAGATAACGATACGGGTTTTGCGTCGGTAAGCTGAACACAGCCTAACACCCAAACCCAATCCGCTCTACCCCGAAGAACTCCGGACAGTCCGTTTGGGCTGTTTAACGTCGAAGTGGATTTGAAGTGGATCTACTTGTCGAAGTGAATTTGAGGTGAAACGGCGGCGGCGGGTTTTGGTAGTTTTAGGGGAGAGCTCTTTTTGCAGCGGTTACTTGGGCTTCGCGGAAGCGGCGTCTGTTTATTGCCGCGTAATTGAGTAAGCGAACGCAGCAGCGAGAAAAGAAAGAAAACCGAGAGGAGCATCATTATTAAAACGGGCTCAAGAACTGAAACCCTTCCTGTTCCACCGAGGTGTAACGGGGAAATAAATACAATGAAAATGAATGTATAGATTTTAAATAAAAAAAATGTGAAAAGGTAATTAAACAAGATAATTCCGCAGAAAATGACGTAATAAAGAACAATGGGAAATACAAAAGATCTAAGGGCTATTATCGCGTTATTTGCCGCTGACATTGTTTCTGCATGTGAGTGAAATTGTGACAAAATATTTGAGCGGTTGTATTGTTGAATATTAGCTTTCCCTCACACATGTTTCATGTGTCGCAAAGGAGGAGCGCCCTTCCCTGACACTTTCCCCAGAGCTGTTCGATTCTCCGCTAATCCAAACCGCGTGACATTTCGCGGGAGGTTCAAACCCGATATGCAACCAAATGCTCTCTGCTCCCTTTGGCGGGGCTATTCCGAAATATGTGACATTTGCGCGGGAGTTTCAAACACAATTTCAACATGCTTTCCGGCGACAGCAGCGCACTGCGAGGTGGCAGCAGAGTAGCGCACGCCGCCCTCATCACGCGAACACTTCCTGAGACGCAACAGAAAGGAGCCGTGACGGTGAAGACTGCAGTTCGCGCTGCGCACATATTTTATATTATGGAGTGTAGTAATTGTCAGTGCATTTTTTTACGCCCATACATGGTTCTGTTTATTTTTCGCAATCACCTGATAACTGCACCACTACCGTTATCTGCCAACTGCACAACTTGCCAAAGGGGTATCGGTGGGAGCGAGGGGAAACATTATTGTGAAAGGGGTGTCCGCGGTGGTGAGGAGGAGCCCCGGAGAGGCGCGAGTAAATCGATAACACCGGAATGAAAACTGGGGGGGATAGACATATAGTGCTTTGCAGTAAAAATGAGCAGATTGAATTATCTTTCAACACCACCTCCCACGCTTGACAGACGGAGGTTGATGCTGACGCCAGACTGTTTTCGACTTTAATAAACGCAAATAATTTCGTGTTAAAGCAAAAGGACCATTCAAACTCAGGAGTACATAAAAAGCGTAGCATACCAACCATATTATTTACAATGCCAAATTTTAGCCTCGTTGTGCGGATTAGGGCGCTCGTACGAGCGTGGAGATTTGATGGATCCAAAAAAGATGGTGGGTGCGCAGGCTCACCTGCATGCCAAAAAGACTGCCGGCCTAACAGTAAACTACCTCCCCGCGTACCTGCCTACCAGGCAGAACATTCCGGTGAGGATACCTGATTTGTACACAAGGGCCGGCCGTCACGAGCCGTCCAGAGGGGTGGAGGTTAAGGAGGGTTGAGGGGCAAAATGCCGCACCACGGCGACGCGCGAGGGTAAAAAAAGCGATTGTGGACGGACCAGTCGTCTACTTAGTAGGACGCGGATAGGTAGCCTGCACGGAGGTTGCCCTTTGCCGAACATTCTGGCGAGGAGCACAAAGGGAGAGGCGTAGGAGGCACCGGGGTGCAGGCCACAGCACAGGAGGCAGCACGTTTGCCTTCTAGAAGACTGTGGCGAGGACACGTTCTTTTGGGACGAAGTGCGGCACGTCACTGGTCGGCGAATGGAGTACATCACAGGGCGGCACAGCGGCTTCTACGTAGAGCCATGTTTTATTGAGCAGTCCTTAAGTACCCGTTCCTGTTGTTTCGCGTAGTCTCTCAGCGTCTGCATCGTTGAAACCGAGAGAACGAAGACGCCTTTGAAGATAGAGCGAGCAGAAAAGCGGAGGTTGAAAGTGTGACAAAACTATGAGAGGGAGGGCGAAATTCCGTACCTTGCGAGAGGTGCTCCAGGTCGGCGACGCCTTACGACGCCTCCCGCCGCACACCGCTGTCCGGAAACTGAGAAAAATATCGCCCAACGCGCGGCAGCACCTCCTTTGTTGTGCACGGCTCAACGTAGTGGATATCGTGCGCCATCGCGCATTTGTGGATGATGCGATCACTAACTGACACACCGCAGCTATGCGCCATCGCCGAAAAGGCCACAGTTCGCGCTGCTCTCAAATGTTGCATTAGCGAGTATCGTAATTATCCGCCAACTTTTTTGTTTACTACAGAAAACAATGGCGGGGTATAAGACAGCAGTGTTATGAAGCAAGAACAAAATCAAACTAAACTTCAAAAATTAACGAAACTAAATTAATAAAAAGGAACTTGCGGCAATAAAGGGCAATGCTTTCACATTCATACTAATAGGCAGCCCTAAGTGTCCCAGCGAACATTGTATTCTCCTTCAGTGTGTACTGTACAATCTACTGAAAACCGTTTTTAGTAGGTTGTACAGTAAAGGAACTCTTCAGCGCTTTCAGCGCTGCGAAAGCTATAGCTATTGCCAACACAGAGCAGCAGTGCGTGGTTTGCTCGTCGCTGCGGGTATGTCTTCCGTTCCTGCTTCGATTTGGTGGCCTTGTTTTTCTAGAGGCTATCAAATGCGTTCTTTGATGCAAAAGGACAGCCACCGAATAGTCGCTACACCTGTGTTCTTCTACTACATTCTAGCGGTAGAAGAACGCCTAGACCAGGAAAGATATAAATATGTTAAGCAAGTTTCTATCTGATGCGGAGGGAGCAGTATTTCTTGGCGGAGGCAATTTTTAACCCCATATTCTAAGTACTGGCCGTGTTCATCGGCTACGTTCTGCAAGAATTCAACATTTAGAAAAAAGTTAAAGATCTACGGCAGGGTCGCTTTAGGTTTGCAAAGACAAAACATGTGCATAAAGAAACCCACATTATTACTTTGTTTCTAGAGCAACTTATTAGGAAACAAAAGCTGAGCACAAAAAACAAACTTGATAGAAAAAAACATGCTTGCTTTTTTTTCTCCTATTACGTTTGAAACCGTTCGAACCGGTTCCAACAGGTTCGAGCCAAAACGGATTGGTGCTTCAGAACCGAACCCGGAACCGACCCCAAAAGTCTTGGAATCAAACCCGAACCGAACCCCAAAAAAATCCGAATCGATACCCTGTCTAAGACACTACCGTGGCTCATTTTTCATCTCTACTACCTCAGAAGTTGAAAGTTGATTCTTTTCGTATGTAGGGTGTACATGTTTGTAAAATTCTATATTGGTTTCGAAAGATTCCGTTGTAGTAACCGCCACCTCTACCATCAGAAGAGAGCTCTAAACTGTCGTCGGTGGGCGGAAAATTGGGCGTTGACATTCCTCGTAATGTTACTCTTGTTAATCTCCCACTGGGTACCCACCAGTCATGATGCTTATCGTAAATAACACCACCATGTCATTAAAGTGGTCAGCTTCATTTCGGGAAGCAATGGCCACGGTCTCGCTTCCGTTATTCTTCCTCTGTATTTTGGTGGCTTGAATCACGAGGCTCGTGCTACAAAAGCGACCACTGTCGTCTGCTCCGGCTAGAGGTTCGTCAAAAGTATTTAATGCCCTCGCCTGGCTTCCGCTACCTACGCGACTACCGCACGTTACGTCGGATTGGTTTTTGGATTACATTAATAAATGTGTTCATTTGCATCTGGAAATTATATTTATTTTTAATAGTCGAGCTGCTTAGGCTTTTACCACCAGTATATATTGTTACCACAGAAACATACCAAAACAAAATACCAAGTACACGTGCGCATGCGCCTCCTAAGACGCCCCCCGCGTCGGTCTGGCTTGTGCGTGGGTGCACTGGAAGTTCGCTAGCAAATATGAAAAAAATTACCGAGCGCACGTCAGGGTGCGCCTCATGGGAAGCGCCCGCCGTAAGCCAGTTCAACAATTGGAAACACCCCGCCCGGCGTTCGTAGTGTATTCTCCCGCATGCTGGTCTGGTCGTCCATTCATGTACGTTCTCCCCTGACGTGTAGAGCACACACGTCGAGTTCGCGCTACACAAGCCGAGTTTCCAAAGCCCCTTTGCGCATGTTGTAGCAGGTGCCAACGCGGTCCACTTTCGGAGAACTGCGAAAAGCTGCTGAAAAAACATTCCGGATTGCCTTAATGGAGGACTTTCAGCGGAACGTTCATGTGAGGTGCAACAGCATGATCACTGACGAAGGGAAAGTGCCTGCCACCTCTGCTCTTTCTGAACCCTTCCATCACTAGTAAAGCTGCGTCAATTGTACAAGTAGAAATAAGCGGCTCGTTTACTTTGAAAATGGACACGCATACGCTTTAAATTAATAATACCACAAGTATGAAGGCCGACACTACTCCGTCCGGCGTACAGAAGAGACCATGAGCGCAGTTGAGCGCATGCCTTGCGGCAACCACCCGGCGCCTCGAGCACGGGGCGCCGTGCAGCACCTTCGGGCAGTGTCTCTAGCACAAAATGCTGAACGCACGGGAACAAGCGCCATGCGGCGCCCTACCGGCGTCGTCCATAGTTGCACGGTGGCTTACGCCAAATTAGGAGCTCACCCGTTCGTCTTCGTCATCGTGTAGCCACCTCCAAGCCACGGCTCCGCCGCGCAAAGACAAGGACGACGAATTACTAATCCATCGCTTCACTGGCCACACGTGGAAGACCACTGGAGAAACTGACGAAGAAGTGGATGTCTTTAAATGAGGGGACGCGCTACCAGGGGATCTTCCGTACGCGGCTGTGGCTTCGAAAGAGAACGAGGAATTGGATGACGACAATTGCTACAAAATAAAACAGCGCACCTACTGTAATGGTCCTTGCTTTACACTGCCGTCTTAAAAAGCTTTGCACAGTCTGAGTACCTTTGGTTCCTCTCTCCTGAGATCCTCTGCCAGTCTACGAAGAAGCTAGGTGGACCCCCAGTTGTACTGTTTCTCAAGCCTTTCACGACTAGTGCAAGCAGCAACAATTTTAGTGCCTAAAATGAACTGCACTGGGTTAGACGAAACAACAAAAATTACGCTTATTCTTCGCAATAAAGGACATGCATCTCTTAGTCCCCATTTTTTATATTGCCACTTTTCTCAAAACGTTTTACTTCTAGCACAGTAACAGTTTCTCTTAAAACCAAGTAGTACGTAACCACGCGACCATTTTAGGATGTGCTTCGTGTTTTGTCAAGTTTTTATCGAGAAACTTCCAGGTCAAGATCACAATTCTTCTCATAAATCAGGTATCGTCATTATTTATAAATTGTCTGGACAATGTTCCAAGGGTCATTTTTAGTCAATAAAATCCAAAGAGGTTGCGCACGTTTTTTCTTGATTATGATTGTAGGGTTTAACGCGCCGACGCAGCGCAGGCGAGGAGGCGCGCCGTAGTGGAGGGCTCCGGATTAGTTTTCACCACCTGGGGATCTTTAACGTCCGCCGAAATCTCGTACACACGGGCGTTTTCGCTTTTTGCCTCCACCAGAAAAGCGGCCGCCACGGCCGGGAATCGAACCTACGACCTCGTGATCAGCAGCGCAACGCCTTAGCCACTGAGCCACCCCGGCGGGTGCACGTTTTTTCTATATTAGTGGTTTGGAACCGCATTCCATAAATGTCATTGTTTGGCTTCACACTCTCAAGATTGCAACAGTTGAAGCTGCTTATTCATTGAATGAGGCTGCATGACACGCCCATAATTTGGAAATATGTTGAATTGAACCATGGGTGAGACACCAACTTGTTGCTGAAGGAGGTTGACCAGTAGCGAGGAGAGTTTGTGGACAGAGCTGCAAGCTAAGGGGGCAGCGCAGAAGTAATGCTGAAAGCGAAAACGTGTCTTCGATGGTGAATACTAAGACGGTGCTGTTTTTCTCTCTTTTATTGCGTTCAACTCGGTTACCTCAAAAACGCTTCCTGTTACATGGTTAACGTTATTTCTGGTATCTTTCAGGATAACCAGTTTTTTCAGTTTTTTCTCTGTCATCTTGATACGTTCACACAACTACTTTTGAAGACTTAAAAATGTGCACGTATTGTTGTTTTAGTACACATTTTTCAAAATGCAAATGAAGCCAAAAGTTTGGTATCATGGTAAAGAAATAATAAAAAGAAATTTCAGTCCAATGTTATATTAATGGTGCAGTTAAAAGATCACGATCACAACAATTAAAAAAAATCATATGTGCATTACGTACTTACCTTTTTTAGACTCCGACGAAAAGGTACCGCCAAATAGCCAAAAATGCATTGAACTATACAGCTGACCTTGTGCATATCAGATGCTTTCTTAATGGGCACGCTGCAATTCCCCTTTCTTAGCAAGGAGGTTTCGGTGGAACTTACCATAGCACCACATTTTCTTGGGGTACGTGGATGGCGTGTGGTATGACGGATGCTTTCTCTGTGAAAACAAATAGAATTCACTCTGGCTACCGCAAATATCCCATGCAGAATACAGGGGTTACCTAATTTGGCTGCTGCAGAAGTGCAAAAAAATTAGGTATACTCTATCGTAATGCGTACTTGTACAACGAGCAACTCGTTGCAAATGTCTTTACTGTGTGTGTTAATTTTAGTTTAATTCTAGCCTCTATCATCATTTAAGTATTGACCTGCAGTAAATTATATCGCCGTACAATATACCGTTTATGTATAACTTAGTGCATTGGCTATATTTTGCAAAATCTCTCCATCTTTCCCTTTGAAAAGTTGTTTAAGATTACCTGTAACCACTCAGTGTATTCTCGAGAATATTTAGGTAAACCACATTCAGCGACGTCTTCTGATCGTAGGTTCCTTTTGCAATATCTCAGCAAGGAATAGTATCAGTGAATACAAACATTTTTATAACCATCGTTATAAAGAAGTCGGAGACTTTTTCTAAGCCAACGCTCTGCTATGGAGCCCCGAAACACAAGAAATATATATCGGGAGGCATACGTAAGGCAAGTGTATGGTCAAACACAGAAATTCATACTTGAATTGTAACACAAGGCTAAATGCAGAAAACAAAATTATAACGAATGCGCTACCACAGAGAATGACACATATTCATTACCTAGATTACATGTTTTTTACATAAGCAGTATATTTCTTAAAAGTTCGCTCTAATTGTTATTATTTTCATGATTTTTCCAGTATTGCAACAAAGAACAACATACCCATGTCAAATTGCACATTTCACAAAAGATGGGAAGAAATGGTATTTGAAGCTTCTGCTCTGCTATAAACGGGCAACATAAGTATAGTTTTGGAAAAGGTAAGCTAAGTTTAGACAAGGGGAGTTAATAGTTTTTAAACTGCTGAATGAAATTGCCAGTTTAACAGCGTAGCCGTTGAAGTGTTGGCGCTGACGACCGTCTCGGCTTTCATCGCGTAGCGCTCTGCCTGGAGCAGGTTTTTTCGCCGTGCCAAAGCGGTTTGAAGCAAGACAAAACTAGAGATAATTAAAAATGCTTAAGGCTTTCTTAATTTTATATCTTCTATGGTATCGTTCGCCAAAAAGGGACACCGGAGGGGCACGAGTAAATGCAGTGCATTAGCGGCGTTACGCGCGTGGCTGTAATGGGTGTTGTAATGGTGGTGGTAGGGTTGTGGTTGTTTTTGGTATGATTGGGGAGAGAGAGAACGAGACGAGTGTTTGGTAACGTCAAGTGTTATTTTCGGCTTCTCGTGCGCGTAGGTCGGCGTCGGCAGCACGCTTACGCCGCTTGCGCTCGGCGTCGGCAGCCCGCCGCCTAGTCTCCCGCCGACGATGCCGTTGATCCCGAAGATGAGGATGACGATGGCACGATGTCTTGAAATGGTGCCGCGACGCTGAAGTTGGATTGCGTCGCGGTACTAGTTGAAGGTCTTGCTTCCATCGCTTAGCAACTGCGACAACCGCGACGAGAAGAGAGCGAAGCAGAACTTGAGTGCGGCTGACGCGCCGACACCCGGGTTTATATTCCCAGCGAACGCAGTAGAGGGAGAGGAGGCGGAGAGAGAGAGCGCGCTATCACGCCACCGTCATGCCACGACGCGCCCACACCTGCTGTTGCTACGGTGCTTGCAACGCCGGAGCGCGCGCTGCACCTGCTGTTGCAAGCGTGTTGAGGGCGAGAAGGAGTGGGGGAGAGGGCGCAGCTGCCGTGGTGCGGACGCCGAGTTACGGACGCATAACATCGTGAGTTAAAGAAATGCTCTGCATTTAAAAATAATTTTGCAGTAATGCCTTTGTGCTTAGAGGTGAATCCAGGCTTGAGTAATCGATGTAACCTTGGTGTTTGTAATCTGGCTATCGCAATTTGTGGATCGCACTCTGAAGTAAGGCCATCTACCTAAAGAATAGCACGGCAGGAAACGGAACTGACTCTTGCGCTATCAAAAGCTTCTCGAACCGAATTATACGGTTAATGTCTGAGACGCCCCTACCATTCCGAAAAACACCCTCGCTGGTGAGCTTTCTTCCGAAAAAGGAAGAACACTGATTACTAGGAATTACAGGTTTGTGAGAATGAAAGTGCACGAACCTTTTGGAGAACAGTGTGGATTAAGTCATCACACTGAGAATGTATTATTCTTGAGACTGTTCTTGCAGGCACTGATGCAGTGTTACTAGGTTGATATCCTTATTCCCGCCGAATATCTCTGGTAGAACAAATCATCCCCTAACTTCGCCGCATGCCGTAACGACATGAGGGCTCACGAGAGGCGCTGCTCTTGCGAATGATTCACCTTCAGAATGAGCATGACCATGTACTCCCTCATCTCGTGCGCAAATATGTAAAAACGGGCTTCTTGTAGCCTAGAATGCTCCCACAGAGAGGGTTGCTTCATTGGGAATTTGCAATGCCCATCCATACCCACTAAAACACTATTGACTTCAACTGCTTGGAGATATCATCCACTGCAATAGGTCAGGTCAAATGATTCCCAATCGCTTACCCATCCATGTTCCGCCCGCGATTAAACTCACCGTGCCGATGCTCATTTCATCCCTAATGTCCTTACCGAGCGACCCATACCCTGCAACGCGCATTTTCCCCACAACACTGCCAGAAACCCCGGCCCGTTTGTCACGGGGCATTACATTATGACGACCACTACATTGCAAGTAGGTGCCACCTGTCCCGCTATGACGTCGCCTTTGCAATTATAGTAAATCGCGAACCGAACGCTTCCACCTTTCTACTGTCACCCTACCCAAGGCTTCCCGGTGGCAAAAGAAGTGGCGACAATTACCCTGCCCCTACATAATTACAAACAATTTTCAAGGCTCTGCCGCTCTGTTATTATCAAGAATTCGCAAATGGCCTCTCGGAATTTCGCCAGAGGTCTCATCTCACTTTCCGTCGTAAGTATTTACCAAAAAATACACCTGTTGGATACATCGACCTGGACGCATGCGAAAAGAAGCTTCAGTGGACACAGGTTATGAAGACGGTGTGAATAAGGAATGGGAAATCCTCGTTTGTCAAAATATTCGTAAGAGTGTAAGTACTGGAAGTAAGTACTTCCAGTACCAACGTTATATTTCATTTCGGTTAACGTTTTGAGAGCGTTAAAAAGGACACTGAAGTGATTCGTAAATATTGTGGGATTACTAGCGCAAATTGTATTCCGGAGTTCATAGGCGATAATTTAACCACTCTGAGCGCGTTTATGCGAACTAATTTAGTAGAAAAACAATTCGAAAATGCTCTCCTCATCTCTGCACCCTCGCTTATTTTCTGTGGCGTTTTCCTGTTACGTCAGGAGAATGTGAGGTAGCAATTGGCTGCGCTACTTCACGGCAGTCAGTCGGCCCAGTGTTTAGTCCGCCGTCCGCCGACGGGTCATCCCAATTCGCTCGCTCATTTGAAACTAAGACACAACACGTTCGTCAATGAAAGAATGTGCCTTTCTTTACTTTGTTAGTTTGTACACTGTATCAAGCTCCGTGTCCGGGTCGCTCCACACAAGCGCTGCACAGGTGCACATGCGATGATTCGCTGACTGGTACGCTTGTAAGAAAATCTAAGGCAACTTGAAGGCAGAAGAAGAGTCAGCGAAGTCAATATAGGTATAAAGAAATACAATCAACCTAAAGGTTTACTGTACAGCGCAAAACTAGGAAGCTGGAAGCACTTTTTTGCCCTGGGTGAACCAACACAGCGGTCAGCAGCACGACCACACATCTGCAAAAGCTTTTCCGTCTAAGCAATGCAATTGCTAGACGTGAGATATTGTCGAAGTTTGAACACGCTTATTGCACGAGCGTATACAACAAATATTCACCTAAGGTACTTGAAGTGGGAAAACAAAATATAAGTATAAACTGGTAGTGCATTATATATCTTATATATCCAACTTCGCCAGCGCTGGCTCGTTCATGACTTCGCGCAAGAACGCACGCACACGCACATATGGCATTTCGGAAGTTGAAACTAAACAGTCTGGAATAACATCACGTAGTAGGTGCAAGCCCGACTACGTAATGTTATTCCAGACTACTTAGTTTGAACTTCTGAAATGCGATGTGTACGTGCGCGTGGGTTCTTGCGCGAAGTCGTGGATGATTTTAGAATTTTGAGGGTTAGGTTTTCCTCGCAGTATTTGATTTGTGTACCGCGGAAACGTTTGTACAAAGATATGGTTGATGTGTGTCTACCTGTTCCGGTTTATCGTCAGTTGTATGCAGTGGGTTCCGGAAAAGACGTTCTAAAAAGAGTGAAACGAATGCCAGTACGTTCATCTGTTAAGTCTTCCTTCTTTAAACTTCATAGCGGCAAGCTACCGGTAAAACCGTGGCTGCAGAAAAAGGGTTATATGTACACCCAAGGACACCTAACTGTCGACTATGCAAAAAGGTGAAAACAATCGAGCACACTTTTCTGGACTGTTCGGATGAGGTGTTCGAATATGACATCCTCCAACAAACCTTGAAACAAGACTTGCCAATACACCTTATGGCATTCGCTTTTTGCCCGTAAACAATAAGGGAGGTTCATGATATGTTCATGGCACTTAGTCTGCATTCTATGTGAAAAACTCTCATGGCTGTTCAAAATGCAGAAGAGGATGCTCGCACAGTATGACAGTACTTCATTGAAAGCGTTGCTCATATAAGAGAAGCTTATAGAGTCATGCCGGAAGAACCTGAGTGGTTACCCCTTCTGAATGTTCTATTCAAATTTAAAATGTTTTAAGCCACTCCCTTCAGCTGATTGGTGGCTGGAGCTAGCAGTTTGTGTACTGGGCAGTGTGCTTTTGTTGTCGCCAAGCAGGCTATAAAGAAAACAAAAAAGCTTCTGGCCGAGTGGTCTGAAGCGGCACGAATGTTGTTTTGCAAGTCGCAAGTTCGAATACCCGGAGGTGGGCGTATTTTTTTTAAGGTTGATTTTTCGTTTGTGGCCGATGTTTTCTAAACTGAGTTCACCATTTTTGGCCGGTAAAGTTCACTGTTCTATGGACCATGAGTCAGTTCGCAGAACGCGCGCAGACGAACACTGACGCGCCAGTGAGTTCTATTTGGCGTGCTGTTGCCAAAAGCACGGCCTACTTCCAGGCAGTGGGCACAGGCCAAAATCAGCGAACTCTTGGCCTGGTGCGAACACCCTTTTCACAATACAGGCATGGGTGAGGTAAGCTCCGAATATGCGGAAAAAGCGCATGATTTTTGAGCGTCTGCGGCTGCGCGGAGCGCGTTCATCCACTTCGTAGTCCTTGGCTAGCGATAATTACGATTCCAATTCGCCCTCGGAGGCTTATCTTAGGCATTTTACAGCCGACAACATGGCAGAAGCAAGGTACGACGATTACAGAGATTTTGAGACTGCCCATCCAATGATGCCGTCGGATGTCAAGGATGTTGTTTTACAGAACCGAAACTGAAACTTGTTTGAAGGCTAACCTTGGACATCGTGCAATCAAAGTGCATCTCTTTTTGTCGTCACAGCCTTTAGTTGGTGCGCCCGCCACCGACCACAAATGGTTGTTTTTCTTCTTTCCCGCTTTATAACATACTTACCGACTTATCAACCTGATAAACCATGAAAAGTGTGGCAATTTGAGACAGTCTATGCAGTGCAAGCAAATTCGGGAGCTTGAAAAATTCACTTCAGTGTCCCTTAGAGAAAAGAATAAATTTTTCATACTAAAACAAACATCTTGATTACCGTACGACCTTATATTGTTCGTGCTAAATGCTAAATGCTCGCACTATCAACAACTTCGGTCGTATCTACGCTTCCCAGTTGCAGTACTCTACGACGGTGCGCAGACACTTGAAAAACGTTTGCGCGAAATAAAAAATGCAGAACTGAAAGGGTTAACGGTGAGTTCTGGCGATTCCCCAAAAATGATATTTGCTGTGACTGCAGGAGAACGTTTGTCACTTCCGAGGTCCCGCGGACGGAACTTGAGGTCTGTGTGGATTCTTTCGTACGATGGGTAATGCAGCATTATCTGGGTTCCTAATCACAACTTTAGGATGTCAGCCGAGTTTTCCCTTACTAAGCAGTAGTGCTGACCTAGACTCGTAACCAACAAAGAGGGGTATGATATTGTTCACGGCGGTAAGACAGACATAAGACGAATGAAGAGGTGCTGCGAAGCCATCAATTTCCGTTTCACGAGGTAGCCATCAGATAGACTGGTACAGGCCCTGCGCCACCCACAGGTTTGTCACCTTTTTCTTCTTATAATTACAAGGCTCCTATCAAAGACAGCCGTCCCAGGGAAAGAGCAGTGGATGTATGATGACAGATAGAAGGATGACAATGAGCGGTATTATCCTACGGCATCTCAAGCACAGTGGCGATCAATGCATCTCAAAAAAGGCGCAGGCTGCTGGCAACGCACCAATGCTTTGGGCGGTGGTCGTGGCATCATGGTCAATTTTGTTTACGGAGGTCCCGTCTCTGTTGTTCGTGGAGGGACATCGGTTGCTCTTAGGTGGAAGACAGGGTGCACGAGAATTGTTGTGTTTATAGCTGACTGGGGTGGACATGCCACGCAATTCATAACCCTAGATGAGACCTCTTCATAAGCCGCCAGGACGCAAGGCTCAGGGTCCTCATGGGGCCAGAAGGTGGGACTCCGCGCCTTACGAAATATGTTACGACGAGGCAGTAGACTGATAAGATTAACGAGGCGATCGGGCAAGCTGTTCTATTTAAATTATGCACAAGCAGCAAGTCGTCAGAGAGACTTGTCAAGGCAATGCCCCACCCCCGGACGGTACTCGAGCTACTTAATGTGAAGATATTTTGTTCAGCCAGGTACGGGATATTTTAAAAGAATGGACTCCAGTAAGCGAAATTTAGAGTGCGAAAGTGGCGTTATACCGGCTCTTTTAGAGAAGCACTATGTTTTCTGAGTAGAATGGATTTCTTGTAGTTGAAAAAGGTTCTTGTGCTATCGAGCGCAGTCGTGGTTTGACAGCTGCTATGCTGGTAGGAGCATTTCAACGGTTCCCGTCGCGATTTCCAAACAGAAGTAGCAATATATCAACATTGGGGTGACGGGAATAGGCACCACATTGTTACAAATAAGGTTTACCTGCAATGTTTCAACTCTGAGTGTTATTTTTTAGCAGGTCACTCCAACGTTCAATATTTATTTTTCGATTACCTCACTCTATTCGCTTGCTTGAAAATTTTCTACTGATGATACTTCACTTGCTCACAGAATGTACGGAAACTCGGCAAATTTTTGCCGAGTGACGTAAAACCATGCAGCACACTTTAAAACAAACTTGTACCTGGGTTCGGTATCTCTCCACTATTCATACCTCTTTAAATCGGTTTATTGTGTCCTATTTATGTGTCCTTGGGTAAAACACCTTAACAACGTCAGTATGTAGAAAGAAAATTTTTTACCCAGGGTAATGGTTTTAACAGAGAAAGACCACATCCAGTGGGGTGCAAAAAACGGGTATACGGTATTTTTTAGCGTTTCATTCGTCTCAGACTAGGTTCCCGAAGATGATTATGAAAGACTAGCTTCAAGATACTCACTTCCGTGTATAAACAAGTCTAAGTCTTCATCAAACTTTTTTTTTCTCTCAGTTCTCTCTATTGTTGCCTTACGTTCTATTCCAGTAGACCTCGAAACCGTAGAAAACGTTTTTGACCACTCATGGTACTTCCTAAACATGCCCCGAGCAAGTGTTTGTATTAGTACCTGACATTGTCTGAGCTATAGAAATGAACTTGTTCCAAAGCGTTCTAGCATCTAGAGTATTCTTGTAATGCTTTCGAAAGCTGTGTGTCGTCGTCGTTCACTTTTGCAAGCTGCGTGATATCAGTCCACATCAAAACATCTTTAATATCAAGCAGTGCCGCAGATATTCATGTGGTATTAGACTGCGGCCGTCGAAAAACTTTTCAACTATTTCGATCGCCTCCTTGAAGAAATAGTAATGCGGTCACTGACCAAGTAAAAAAAAGTGAAAAGACATTTGCGAACCTATAGGAATTCAGCGTTCACATTCAGGCGAAATAAAACAAGTTCTCGATTTTAAATGTAAATTTTGACCCGCAATGACGGATGTATATTATTTAGAGCATTTCTTCTTTACGGTTCATCGTATCCGAGTGCGTTTGTGTGAAAAATGACTCCAGCAAAAGGCGTGATCCCAGCATTTATTCTTTAGACAGAACAGCAACATTGCCAAAGCGCTTATTGTGCAGGTGCTTCCGCGCAAGCTCGAAAATTTTATTGCAGGTAACGTTTTATTTATACGCAACGTTGATGCCCTTTTACCCTTCAACGTACGTGTGGCCTACGCTCTCTTCGACCAACTGTTATGTGACCTCTTGCTACAGATCGACTTCACTCATGTTTTTGCAACACAAGTTGGCGAACCATTGAAACTATCGAAACCATGGAGGACACCTACAAAACAGAAACCTACAAAGCCACCGTTGAACCGGTGAAAACTTTGACAGAAGAAGTTGGAGAGAGGAACAAAAAACTGAAGGATCAGTAAACAACAGCGTCGCTGTCTGCGTAGACATCTGCGCTGAGTCAGCCTGCAGCAGCCGATTTCGGAAAGCAGGTGCAAACGATGAAAGACCTGGTCGCAAATACGCATTTACCAGTGATGCACCACACCGACCAGATTGAAGAGGATGTTTACAGCTTCATCACCTGCTCCACGCAAAACTTACTCGGGCTCTAGATCTTCAAGGATCAGGTAAAGCTTAAAAACAAGAAAAAAAGCCACCTCAGCCAGAAACTTTGGATAAATAACTAGCTACAGGAAATCCACCTAAGGAATCACCGACGCTCAGTTCGGCTGGGGCTGCCTCACTTTCGCTGCTTGAAAATGATGTCGCGATATGGCTATATAAAACAAAGTTTGGGTTCCATACTTTTAAAGTGGCCAGCGACGTAGCCATCTTCTTATCGTTTTCAAGTTGTACCGAAAAAATGTGTGTGGATGAAACCTACCTGAAAACTTCGGACCTCGCCAACGGGAATACATCCAAGGCAGTTTTTGGCAACCGCGACAAACTTGATGATGACGTTCAGACAAACCATAAGATGTGCGGTTTCCGGCAGATTTCTGGATAGCCATGCATAGTGTTTGCCCTCTGCAAACTAGAGCTCATCAAGCAGTGCAGCTGCTACGGTGCAGAAGACGAGAAATGCAAGTTGAACCTTACTGCACTTTCACCCAAATCGAAAAAGCATGTCCCCAAAAAGACTCGCAACTGTCTGGACCTTGTGTTCGATACGACCCTACGCCTAAAGTTTCGTCATTTACAGGTAAAGTGCCCTCACCAAGAGTCCTTCTCGTGTGCACCTGTGCACAGTACACTGCCGCAACAAAAAAATCAAAGCTCATGACCTTCTCCCCCCAAAACAACGAACCCTCATACTCGTAGGCATCACGCGGTTGCCTTCGTCTCCTTGAAGGTCGAGAAAGACTGCCAAGATGTCGTAACCAGCGTCACCATCGCACAGTGCTGAGCGCTTAACTCTCAACAGACACAGGTATGTCGCGTTTACCTGGTCTGCAAGAAATCTGGACTTTTTGTCACACGCTGCCGATAGCCATTGACAGAGCTGTTATTTTAAATGGCAACAATGTTTCACTTTTGCTAACCAGAGAATCGAGAACGCAAAGCTTCTGACGCCATTAGGAGGTTTTCAATAGTAGAGCTTGCTGCGTTTCACACCGAATCTGGCTCAAAAAGCTTCGATGTTTCTATTCACGGGAGAACAATCACTTCACTTTAGGCTCAGAAGCATTAGGAGCGTAATGCTAATGAATGTTGCCTTGGCACAGCAGCTTCTGTTCTAGATCAAACCATGCTCCCTGCTTTTAAAAGGACTAAGCAAAGCGGTACGTTGGGCGAGTGGGGTGAGTGCTACCGCCTGAAAAAGTTGGTGGGAAGTGTGGTGTGCAGGTTGGGTTTTCGGCACCTGTGACGTTGTCAAGGATGGTGTGTAGGGTGAATAACCCTTTCACTAGCCCAGCTTAATCGTAATGCACACAAAATAGGTTTGTGGATTGTGCGATGGGGCAGGTTTACAGGATCCCCCTGCCTTACAAAATTGCTATGCAGGTGTCCCGATGTAAGGCGCAGAGAGCTATATGCGGCTAGGAAGGCGTTGACGGTGGCTGGCCACCTGGCTGATCACAGCTGCAGGTGCATGCGTTGCACCACAGATTTCCGCGAGACACGCGTTGTGCACAGGTCTTCCTCCCAGATAAACCAATCGATTGTTGGTGCCTTCTTCATAGCAAGAGAAGGAGAATGGTGCGTCAGTGAGCCATCCTTGGCGCTGTACGCAAAAGAATTCAATTTTTTGAGAGGGAAGATGGTTGCGCATGGGCGACGGATGATTGTTGTATTCACGTGTGGGCTTAATTTATGCAATGTGATACGGGCCAGCCTTTGAATGTGTACCGTAATAGGAGCGATGCAGTATTGTTTGCTTTTTCTCCGTTTTCATGAAAAAATCTGGACTAGCAATAGCTTAATGTGGGCCAGTTGGTTCGTCATGATCACAGGGTTTAAAGGCGCAAGAAAAAACGCGGATACTAGAAGAGAAAAAACAACCAAGGCAAACGAAGCGGCACTTCCAACTAAAATTTAATTAACAAACAACCAGCATTTATATGTTATCTAAACTTGACTTCACCACTGTGTTCGCTTATTAGGAATTCAATATCTGTTGCTGAAAGGGCAACAGATGGCTTGCTGATGCACTCCTTACCGCTTTTTCAATTAGGAACGCTTCATAATTTCCCTTTCAATCCTATCGCTGGCCGTGCGCAGAAAGGTTGTCTGCTCCAACATTGGTACACACTTGTATTGCTTACAGTGGTCAAACATGTGCCCTCCAGCTTTGTTTTGCACAGCCCAATTGTGCTCACGCTCTCGTTCATTGAAACAGCGGCAGCTCTCCCCGATGTAAACTATCGAGCAACTCATTGGGACTTCGTACACAACATTCTTTGTGCACTCAGTGTAGTGCGTCTCGTGCTTCTTCGTGCATAGTGGGGCCTTCTTTTTTGACATCATAGGGCAAATCCTAAACAGCTTGCCAGGCGCACTAAATACAACATTACACCGTATCTCTGCGCCACCTTCTTTATGCCGTGTGAAACGCGATGCCAGTACAGAATGACGTGCACCTTCTTTTTGTCGTTTTTTTGGTGCTCGCCTTCCTTTCACCTTCACCTCTTGCAAAAGTGACTCGGAAACACCAGACAATACAAAGGGCGGAAATCCTGCTTGTTTTATCCGTTCAATCTGGCATTCAAAGCTTGATTGTAGTCGGTGGTAACAGGATCGGTTCAACGAGGCTCTTAGCAAACCATGGCTACCGCTTTTTTTATTATTTCGAGTGTGTAGAGTTAAAAGGAATAACCTGGTTTTTGGCACGCGGGTGATACTGCCAGCACACGTGGGAGTCCTCGAACGCGAGTTGCAAATTGAGCAAACGCATTTTGTTTCGACAGGTATCTCCCACGTGAAACTTCATCGCATCAGACGATTCTCTAAACAAGTCAACGACTTTCCTCACTGTGCTTTCTGCGTCTTCTACCGCAACACCATTCACAATTACAAAAAATTCCCCGCATTTCCCCGAGGGGAAGAATGTGAAAGTGCGAATGCACGAGTTGAATTTGCGCGGTTCGGTAATGTTCGCGAAAGAGAGATCACACACACACAACTACAAAGAAAGAAAGATGCATTTATTCACAGACACCCATTTGTGTTGTCGCTGTACTTGATTGCTAGAGCGGATCTCAGCTTTGAAAGTTCGTGTCAGTACTCCTTGAAGCAGGTGCATTAGCCCTTCTCACGCCCGTTTCTTGGCCAATTCCCCACGTGGGTATGTGCCATGTCAGCGGCCAGGCAGCGCTCGCCCATCTCCCCCCGTTGCCAAAAAAGACGAGGAGATTCCTGGCCAATCCCCCACGTGGGTATGTGCCATGTCAGCGGCCAGGCTGCGCGCGCCCATCTCCACGTGCGCGAACATCGCCGGTGGACCCAGGTTCAGGGTCGCTTAAGAAGTGCATTCGCACTTAAAAAATCATCCACATATCTCATAATTGTGTAGTCGCTTTCATGCCCTAGCCTGTAGCTTACACGCTGATCGAGGGCACTCAAATACATGTCCGATAAAATGGGCGCTAGCTCAGACCCGATACAAATGCCACTGCCTTGCACAAAAAAACGTTCATCAAACTGAATCACTGTTCATTGCAGATGCAATGAAAGCAGTTGCAAAAAACTAGCACTGTTCACTCCAGTCTCCCCGCCAAACTTGAGCTCACCGTAGGCATCAATTCTTTATAGGGAATGTTGTAATAAAGGTGTTCTACCTCCAGGGAAAATCCAAAAATTCGTTCCCTCCTCCCACTTTTCAATTCACACAACATTTTCCGAGCTCCTCACATGGAAAGGGTCGTTCAGCGATAAACGGACAAGATGCCGTGGCAGGTATCGCACAACTTGAACTTCCAAGTGCCTTTACCGGACACAATAACCCTAAACGGGCAATCCGGCTTGTGCGTCTTCCCGGTGTAAAAAAACATCCGGGACTCCAACCCCTGCCTTGTTCGCTGCTTTCATCACGGAGTCTAAATGAGGTCTCCCAGCAACCTCAGTGCCCTTGCGGTTGTTTTCTTGGGATTAAAAGCCACTTGGCGAAACGTTTTGATTACAGAACTCTCAGCTCTCTCCTGCAACGCGCCAGAAGACAGTACGACAAAACCGCCTTCTTTGTCCACCTGAACTACCGCCACATCGTTGCGGCGTAGGCCAGCAACAATGCTTCCAAAAGGAGATTTTGTGACAGGTCTTTTACTCACAGTGCGGACAACGGTAGCGACTCCGTCTCCTACGGCTCTGTCCCGTTGCTGCTAGAAGCTGGTGCCTTTTAGTCGGGGGCTCCACACTGTGTTTGGGTCCCTTCTGTAGAAGATTATTCACATTCTCTGTGAGCACAGCTTGCTCAAGGACAGTAACTTTGAAGAGGGCAGGAGCACGGCGTTCTGGTCTAGGCAACGCTAGCCTGACCTTCTGCCACAGGGATTCGCCAGCTTGTTCAGCCAGCTACCTGTACTGTACGTATTTTTGATGACATCTTGTCTTCTTCCCTTCGTGGGCCAGGACCCACAGCCAATCGTTGTACCTCCGAATTTGGCGATGTTTTTCAGAATTAAAAATCTTGCATATCCGTGTTGCATGTCCCCTGGATGGCTCCAGACAACCGACCAGGGATTGAACGTCAGGAGGAATCAGGCCATACAGTAGGTAATACGACAAAACCTGAGACTGGCATGTGGTTACGGCTATCCGATTACCACACGTAATTAGCGGACTCGAGATGACGTAAGAGCAAAACCTCGGCAAAAAGAAGGTGCACGCCATTCCGTGCTGGCATCGCGTTTCACACGGCATAAAGAAGGTGACGCAGAGATACGGTGTTAATGTTGTATTTAGTGCGCCTTGCAAGCTATCCAAGATTTGCCCTATGATGTCAAAAAAAAGAAGGCCCCACTCTGCACAAAGAAGCACGAGACGCAGCACACTGAGTACACAAAGAATGTTGTGTACGAAGTCCGAATGAGTTGCTCGAAAGTTTACATCGGGCAGACCGGTCACTGTTTCAATGAACGAGCGCGTGAGCACAATTGGGCTGTACAAAACAAAGCTGGAGGGCGCATGTCTGACCCCTGTAAGCAATGAAAGTGTGTACCAAGGTTAGAGCAGACAAGATTTCTGCGCAGGGCTAGCAATACGCTTGAAATAGAAATTATGGAAGCGTTCTTAATAAAAAAAACGGGTAAGGAGTGCATCAGCAAGTCATCTGTACCCCTTTCAGCAACAGAGATTGAATTCCTAGTAAGCGAACGCAGTGGTGACGCCATGGTTGGATAACATATATATGCCGGTTGTTTCTTTATCAAAATTTAGTTGGAAGTGGCGCTTCGTTTGTATTGGTTGTTTTTTCTCTTCTAGTGTCCGCGCTTGTTGTTGCGCCTTTAAACCCTGTGATTATCAAGAAACTTTCCAATATCATGTACATTTTAGTGTTTCCCTGTCTCGGTGTTATAAACTAAGTCGAAGTCTAGCGTGTATTCCGTCCCCTCTTTAGCTTGGTTTCTGTCCTATTGTTCGCTACTACGAGGAATTACTAGCGACTAATTAGGCAGGCACTCCATAATTTAAAGAACTTGACTGGAAAAGGTACTGATGGTGGTCGCTGTGTCGGTTGCTGATGCTGATTCCGTCAAACGTTTATTGTTGTCCCGTAGCTTGAAACTGAACGACTTGCTGAAAAAAATTGAAAGCTAATATGGAGTGTGGTACAAACACATTGCGGGTGCCTGAGCCTCAGCTACTTTGGAATATTAAGGTTGTGAAGGGACCCACATTAGTCTAACATTGCGAAAGCTTACAAAAATCACGTTTTGTAGCACACGCTATATGAAAAAATTGAACAAGATCCGAGCAAACTGATTTTCCTTGCTCTTCGAGTGACATTCTATATTTTCTTGACGAAATGTTCCACGCCCCCTGTTATATTTGCTCATGGCATGACAGTTGTGTTGGCTGAAGCAGTCCTCGACAGCACAGTTAGAAAGCAGTGCCAAATCAGCTGGGAGTATATCTTGCTGGAGTACCTTGCCATTCCCCAAAGATACAGAGCAACAGCCTACTCCCTTCCGTGAAGCTGAACATCACACCTTAAATTTGAATGGCATGTCATTCAATGTTGGGTGTGACTGTAATTCATTACCAGCTCGAACAACCGAAGGAACTCCTTTCAGCCGATTGAAGGGCACTCTACAGTTTAAACAACTAATCTCGTCATTGGTAGAGCGTTCAGGACGGCACGTGGTTGCAAATACATCGTCCTCGCAGTAATGGCAAAACTGTTTGCAGTATAGAAGCCTTGACGTTTAAAAAATTTATTAAACGTCGAAATATTCTCAAGCTGGGCCGGTTAGAGCTAATATTTAGCGACAGTGGCACACGGATGATGGCAGAATGTACGGAAGCATTTGTTAGGACTGTCGAAATAGTCATTTTGAAACAAAATGTTATCACCCATCTGCGAAGGAACTTTCCGAGAAGAACAAGACATTCAACCGAATGACCAGCATGCTGACCGCCAAATCCAAAAACGTAGCTGATACATTACCATAGGTCGTGTTTTGTTCAAGCACGTGCACTGCGGCACCGTTCGGTTGACATCTCTTCTATTGTTAACGGCAGTGATTTAGCAGTGACTCTTGACACGAGCTTCAATCGTAAACAATGACTTCCCGACCTCCGGAAATTCCTAAATTACTCCGCGATACAACGTGCCTGACCGAAGGTACGCGAAAATTGGCACCACAAAAAAATTAAGTTGGCGAAAGGACGGCGGAAGTGTTTCTTCGACAGATGCCGCAGTAATAACCCCGGCGGAAAAGACTAGCTCGTGCTCCTAAATACAACCCCGTCCAGATAAGAGCTCAGCGGAAGCTCACGTGTACACATCTCATCCAACTACTGGACGGTTCGTGCCGCGAAATAGTTCAGGCGAAAAAGTTAAAGCCAAACCTGTCACCCTCTGCAGAGCCTTTGCAGCCGTGTTTTGAATCAAACTGAATGTTTTTCTTCTACCGCCTGTACGGTAATGTTAAATGTAAATCTGAGGATATTTTGTAAGAACCACGGAATGCGGTGCGGTGCAGCATGTTTATGTAGCTTAGGGGTCATTCGCATATATGTGCATTTATGTGCAGTTGTAACTCTGTGTCTGTTCCCACGCTAGCTCTCCGATAGCTGTTGCCATGGGTCTGCACGGCTGGAGGCACTCGCTCACGTCTAGCCTTTAAAAGGATGAATATACAGTTCTGCGAATATAAAGGTATTCAGCTGCTCTGCGTTGTCAAAATATATCCGCAATATTTACACTGGAAAAAGCTCCGCGATACTCGGCACCTGCTCAGCTGAAACCCACCTTCTAAAAGTCTGCATTTTACCCTCTTCTCTGGAATCATGGCGATTGTCGTCATTGTAAAGCAGTTTGAATATATAAAATTTTTTTACAAATATTCTCAGATCACACGTTAAATGCTTTCCAACGTTTTTAGTTTTAATGCCAGCACAAACCCCATTCTAACTATTTTTTGTTCACAATTGACCGCTTTTGCTGCGGCAACGTTTACCTGCGGCCGCTAACTGCCGGGTATGTTAACTCTATTTTAAAACCATGGCAGCAGCTCAAGTTCCTCATTGAGAGCCGTCATATCATTTACCCGGCATATAAGAGGTCGAATAATTTCAGTGTATTCATAATGAAAATCCCCACAGTAGCTCGTTGGCTAAGCGCTAGGTGTAAAGCGATATGGGTTTCATAATAGCGCGGTACTTGTTCTGGAAGTATGCGAATAGGGCAACCTGTAGCGCAACCCCATAGGGCAAATTGGTTTCCTATTTCACGTGAAATATGTCACAGCCAAACGGGAGCCTTTGTGGTTTTCTATGACTGTAAAAACTCATTATAGCCAAACGGGAGCCTTTGCGGTTTTCTATGACTGTAAAAATTCATTATTGTACTACCTCGAAGTAGGCAATAAAACGCAATGTACCGTTATGCGGTTTTTCTTTTAGTTGGCATAACAAATATAGTGCATAGATTGTTCTTTGTGCACTTTACACTGTCTTTTCAGTTTGAGTCCAAACCTGTGTTGCATGTACTGCCTTGCGCTGGGAATCCGGCCTGAAATTTTAGTCCTGAAGTTATGACATCCAATCATAGGTCAGCCTCTCTTATATGTACTAAAAACAAAATGGTTTTTGAGCAATTATCCTATCTATATTACTTAAATTTTTCACTCGCCTATCAAAAAAAAATAATTAAAATGCCACTACTCACACAACAGCAGCGTAGATACAGTATATAAAAATGATTAAAAACGCCTTCATAGTTTCTTTCCTAAAGCGCAAGTGTATCCGTACAGTCGTGTGACTGCCATGACACAAAATATTTGCTCTGTTACTTCAGAAAAAAGAAAATAGAAATTACAAAATTGTAGTCCAGGAACAATTGTTCTAGGAAAATTGCGACAATACAAACGCCTGCATCCCGTTTTGACAAAGAACTACCAAGGATATTGGGAGTTCCTTGGAGGACACAGATGTTAACTTCGTCAGCTTTCACGCACTATCCGCTGCAAAAGATTACGGCATGTGTAGTGCAGACCGAAGCTGCGCAATTCTGCATTGATGCGCCATCTCCAGCCATAAAACGCCACTTCGTTGCTCAAAAAACTTGCGCTACTGGTAATCTTTGTGCGTGTCTCTTCTTACTTTTTTTATATAGGATTTTTCGCCACGTGCGTCCCCGTAATATGCTCTTGATATTGGCGGTAGCCGCTGTGCCGCCGCGTGACAATTGCTGCTTGTACGACCTCACTGGTGCATCGAAATACACAGCTCGCGGCCGCCTTTTGAGCGGGGATCAAATTTGTCTGTATAGATGCTATCTCCGAAGTGATGTACGGGACAAACACTAAAATAATTACAGCGGAGCTGTTATAGGGTAGGCACTGAAGAAACCTGCGTACATCGATGACGTGCGTGGCAGCAACGCTAACCTTCGGGCTAATGCTATGTAGCTCTCACATGTGTAGATAACTTACAGAGTCAATCTTAAATGCAAAGCAAGGAGGACTGCGCGATTACGTCGATTTTTGTTTATTTTTTTATCTACGTAACTCACAGGAAAGTTTTAAATATTGCAGAATTTTCTTCTGCATTCAATACACGAACTGGACATCTAAACACAACAACTGCGCCTAATTGGACAGTCAATATATGGTATGGGAAAGAAATCGGCATCACTATGTCCGCTTGCTACTTCGTCTGTAGCAAGTATTTAACATTGAAGTATGTTTAATCACCATGTATAGACGTGTTTCGTGCAATTGTCCTATGTTCAGACCGGCTTGTCATCGTCCTTCACCGAGTGAAGGGGGAACCCACTTTCTCCCCCTTTATTTTTTAACGAAGATATTGCCGCGAACCATACATTGGGTTTGCTTATTTGTGTTTTGCTTTTACCGCCCGGCTGCGCCGGTCTGCGTTATCTCTGCGCCAAGGGAAGCGCGTGTTCCATTCTTTCTTTCTGTGCCGCATGCGTTATCTGTTGTGATGGGGAGAGCGTTCCGATCTAACGTGAACGGCCCAGAATGATCTTCTTGGATCTACTATGTTCTCGATGCGAATCGACGTTTCGAGAACCACGCGCGCCGAAAGATAAAAGGCCTGCAGTGCGGACGCCGGGGCATTCGATTCGACGACACTCGCCTGTGCAAGTCACTTTGTTGACCGCTGCTTCGCCGCCTCTGTATTCTTTTGAGTTGTTAGGGGAGCACAAGTTCGCTCCAATAAACGTGTTTCTCATTCAACACAACTGCATCGTCCCTGTCTTCGTGACATCTGGTGGAGGTGCTGGGTAGCGCACCCTTCATGCCCACTACAACCTCGAAAAGCCGCCAAGCCAGTCCAACAAGAGCCAGCCCCCGCCTGCAAGATTTACCGCCCGAGTTCGGTTTGATGCCAGAAGGGCCCAAGAAAAGGAACGCTGCAACCAACACCATGGTGCAAGAAACAACGTCGCCAATCGTCCTGCAGCAGCCCCGGGAACCGCCATCGTTCCGAGGAGCCCCCGCGGAAGACCCAGAAGAATGGTTAGAGAAACTGGAGCGCGTCCGGAAATTCAACAGGTGGGACGACGCAGAAACGTTCCGGCACGTTTTCTTTTACTTGGAAGATTCGGCTCGCACTTGGTTCGAGAACCACGAGAGCTCCTTGACAAACTGGGCTCAGTTCAAAAGCGAGTTTACTAAGACCTTCACTATCGTCGTGCGGAAAGAAAGAGCCGCCCTTTTGTTGGAAACGCGCACGCAACACCCCAACGAAGGTGTCGTGATCTTCGTTGAGGAGATGAAGCAGCTATTTCGCCGCGCGGACCCCGAAATGACGGAAGAAAAGAAGTTGCGCTTCTTAATGCGCGGAGTGAAGGAGGAACTGTTTGCTGGACTTGTCCGAAATCCGCCCAAAACCGTCGCCGAATTCGTGACCGAAGCCAGCACCATTGAGAAAGCCCTCGAAATGCGTGCTAAGCAGTATGACCGCAACTATGTTGGCGCGGCCAATGCGAACGACTTTGGCAGCACGCGGATCCCGGCCGACAGCCTACGCAAGACTATCCGCGCAATAGTGAGAGAGGAGCTGCGGAAACTTCTCCCAACGCCGCCGCAGCCCCAAGTCGCTTCCCTCACCGACGTGATTAGAGAAGTGCAACAAGCGTTGGGAACTTCTACGCCATCCGAGGTACCCCGAGAGCCACAAGCTATGACATACTCCGCGGCTGTTCGTCGACCCCGCCCTGCTCCAACACGCCGTCAAGAGGCCCCGCCGTACCGCCGCCCACTGTCACCCGCCCGACCCCCGGTAGCCCGAAACCAGACGCCGAGGAAGACGGACGTATGGCGAACTCCCGATAACCGTCCTCTGTGCTACCACTGCGGAGAGGCCGACCACATTTACCGTCGCTGCCCATACAAGAGACTCGGACTGCGTGGTTTCTCCGTCGACGCACCTCGCCCTCTCCCTGGCCAACGACCACGTGAGATCGACGAGTATCTATCTGAAACCAGCCGTTGCCCAGCGCGTTTCAACCGTTCGCCGTCGCCCTACCCCTACCAATCGCCGAACCGCCGTAGCAACGCTGACTTCGCCCGTGGAAGGTCCCCCAGCCCACGCGGGGGAAACTAAAGGCGGCAACTTCTGGAGGTGAAGTTGCTCTACGGCGAAAAACTAGAAACCCTCCAACGACGCAAGGACGCGCTGAAGACAATGATTCACGACATGCCCTCATCCCGACGACCCGACCTAACCCTGACGAGACTCCCGAACACGACGACAGCTACACGGCGCGACGCGTACCCGACCTGACCGAGACGTCCGTTGAGAAGACGACGACAACGACGATGCACAGTGCCCGACCATCAACACGTACAAGCAGAGATACGACGCCCCGACGAACCCGGAACTCGAGGACGACTGCATCTGACGTCAAGGTGTCCATCGACGGCTTTGACGTAGTCGCCCTCGTAGACACGGGAGCTGACTATTCGGTAATGAGCGGACCATTTGCGTCTAAACTGAAGAAAGTTATGACCAGATGGGACGGTCCGCACATACGCACAGCAGGAGGCCACCTCATGACGCCAAGTGGAACGTGCACATCGCGCGTCACCATAGACGGCACAACGTACCCTGCGGCGTTCGTCGTTCTGCCTAACTGCTCCCGCGACGTGATTCTCGGAATGGACTTTTTGACGGACAACGGCGCAATAATTGATCTGCAGACCAAGTCGATAACAATTTCCTCCAATCACTCCACGACGCCGCAGCCGAACCCCGATCACCGTGCGGCTGTCAGGATCACCGACGATCACATCAACCTGCCACCCCGCGCAAGCTTGATGATCGCCGTCTACTGTGAGGATGCTGCTTCTGACATCGACGCTATCGTAGAGAGTGATCGAAGGTTGCTTCTCGACCGCGGTGTCTCCGTCGCAAGAGGCATTGCGCACTTTAAGCAACGCCAATTTCACATTTTGGTCACTAATTTCACCGAAGAGTACCAGCATTTAAACAAGGGAGCTGCAATTGCGTTCCTCGAAGAAACGCAAGAAGCAAGTGATGTGATCGCAGTCGCCGACTTTGAACGCACACCCGTAGAAACATTCAAGCTCCCGCAGCCATTCGACGTGAATCCGGCGCTACCGCAAGAACAACGGAAAAAATTATTGGCTTTGCTGCGTCGCTATAGCGAATGTTTTTCGTCGAGCGCAAAACTACGTCAGACCCCTCTAGCGAAGCACCGAATAATAACCGAAGATGGAGCCCGACCTACCCGACAGTCACCGTACCGCGTCTCTTCACACGAACGGGAAGCCATCCGGACTCAAGTCGACGACATGCTGAGCGATGACATTATACAGCCATCGAAAAGCCCCTGGGCTGCGCCCGTCGTACTCGTAAAGAAAAAAGACGGCACATTAAGGTTTTGCGTTGACTACCGGCGACTGAACAAAATCACGAAAAAGGACGTGTACCCCCTCCCCCGAATCGACGACGCCCTCGACCACCTCTGCCACGCGAAGTACTTCTCATCGATGGACCTGAAGACCGGCTACTGGCAAATTGAAGTGGACGAGAGACCGAGAGAAGACTGCATTTATAACCCCAGACGGCCTATACGAGTTCAAGGTGATGCCGTTTGGGCTGTGCACAGCACCAGCGACGTTTCAAAGAGTCATGGACACTGTGCTAGCTGGCCTTAAGTGGCACACCTGCCTCGTATACCTCGACGACGTAGTGGTATTCGCCCGGACTTTCGACGAACACCTTGCAAGGTTGGAGTCTGTACTCGAGGCCATTCGTACGTCGGGGTTGACGCTGAAGCCTGAAAAGTGCCGTTTCGCATACGACGAACTCAAGTTCTTGGGCCACGTCGTCAACGCCGCGGGAGTCCTACCTGACCCGGCAAAAACTTCAGCTATCGCGAACTTCCCTAGGCCGAAAGACAAGAAGGGCGTGCGAAGATTTCTCGGGCTGTGCGCATACTACCGGCGCTTCGTCGCAAACTTCGCACGCATTGCAGAGCCACTCACGCGCTTGACGAAAGACAGCACCCCTTTCAGCTGGGAAAACGACCAAGAAAAAGCATTCTCCGAGCTGCAAAAACGCCTGCAAAGCCCGCCCGTGCTCGCTCATTTCGACGAAAATGCCGAAACGGAAATGCACACGGACGCCAGTGATATAGGCTTGGGTGCCGTCCTTGTCCAAAAGCAAAGCGGCTGCGAAAGGGTAATCGCCTATGCCAGCCGTGGTCTGTCGAAGGAGGAGAAAAATATTCTGCCTCTGAGAAAGAGTGCCTGGCTATTATATGGGCGATTTCAAAATTTCGCCCATACGTGTATGGAAGGCCATTCAAGGTTGTAACAGACCACCATGCGCTGTGTTGGCTCGCCAATTTGAAGGACCCCTCTGGCCGTCTTGGGCGGTGGAGCTTGCGCCTGCAGGAGTTCGACGTTACAGTCGTTTATAAATCCGGCAGGAAACACTCCGACGCCGACTGCCTGTCCCGCGCCCCAGTCGACCCACCACCAGAAGACTCTGATGAAGACAGCGCGTTCTTCGGGATCGTGACGGAGAGCGACCTAGCCGCCCAGCAGCGTGCCGACCCCGACTTACGCGTCATAATCGAGTACCTCGAGGGATGCAACGTTGCCGTTCCTAGGACCTTCAAACGCAGCTTACCAGCATTCAGCCTGAGAAACTCCGTCCTCGTGAAGAAGAATTTCAGCCCCGGAACAAGAGCGAATTACCTTCTCGTCATCCCCGCGGACCTTCGTGACGAAATTTTGGAAGCGTGCCACGACGACCCGTCTTCCGGACATCTGGGCACAGCCCGCACTATTGGAAAAATCAAGGCGAGGTACTACTGGCCCCGCCTTACCTCTGACGTCACCCACTACGTCCGGAGCTGCCGTGACTGCCAGCGACGAAAAACGCCGCCGACAAGACCCGCCGGACTTCTGCAACCGATCGCCGTCCCATCGAGACCATTTCAACAGATTGGAATGGACCTTTTAGGCCCGTTCCCTACGTCACGATCACAGAACAAGTGGATTGTCGTAGCGACAGACTACATGACGCGCTACGCAGAGACCGCCGCTCTTCCGAGGGGGACTGCACAAGAAGTGGCAAAGTTCTTTATAAGCCAAGTTGTGCTGCGACATGGAGCCCCGGAAGTCCTAATCACAGACCGCGGAACGGCATTTACTGCGGAGCTGATGCAAGGAGTATTACGCTACAGCAACACGGATCACCGAAGAACGACGGCGTACCACCCCCAAACGAACGGACTAACAGAACGTCTGAACAAGACAATCGCAGATATGCTGTCAATGTACGTTGACGTTGAACATAAGACTTGGGACGAAGTGCTCCCGTATGTCACGTTTGCGTACAACACGGCTATCCAGGAGACTACGCAGCTGACGCCGTTCGAGCTTGTCTACGGTAGAAGGCCGACTACGATGCTCGACGCCATGCTTCCGCACGTAGAAGACGACGACCTCAACGCCGACGTCCACGGATATCTTCAACGTGCGGAGGAGGCCCGCCAGCTCGCTCGAGTTCGTATAACGGACCAGCAGCTGGTGGATGCGGGCCGCTACAACCTCCGACGCCGAGACGCCGAGTACCAACCAGGGGATCGTGTGTGGGTTTGGACTCCCATTCGACGACGCGGACTCAGTGAGAAGCTCCTGCGACGCTATTTCGGACCCTACCAGATTCTACGACGTGTTGGCCAACTTACCTACGAAGTGATCCCTGATGGTGACTCCGGCACATCACGACAACGCAGGCGGCCTGAAGTCGTCCACGTGGTTCGCCTAAAACCTTTCTACGGACGATGACGAACTTTTATTTTCATTTGTTCGGACTGTCGCTTATGTTAGCATCGGGTCGATGCACTCTTAGAGGGGGGGGGGTAATGCCGCGAACCATACATTGGGTTTGCTTATTTGTGTTTTGCTTTTACCGCCCGGCTGCGCCGGTCTGCGTTATCTCTGCGCCAAGGGAAGCGCGTGTTCCATTCTTTCTTTCTGTGCCGCATGCGTTATCTGTTGTGATGGGGAGAGCGTTCCGATCTAACGTGAACGGCCTAGAATGATCTTCTTGGATCTACTATGTTCTCGATGCGAATCGACGTTTCGAGAACCACGCGCGCCGAAAGATAAAAGGCCTGCAGTGCGGACGCCGGGGCATTCGATTCGACGACACTCGCCTGTGCAAGTCCCTTTGTTGACCGCTGCTTCGCCGCCTCTGAATTCTTTTGAGTTGTTAGGGGAGCACAAGTTCGCTCCAATAAACGTGTTTCTCATTCAACACAACTGCATCGTCCCTGTCTTCGTGACAATATCATGTGTGTTCGTCATTTTCAATAGGTACACCTGCACGAAATCAGTCAAAATGGTGGGCTTGAAGTGGAATATTTGTTACGCACGTAACAGTTCTGGACTTTTGTTCAGATATTCAGAGGCTGAAAAAACTAGTTTTAAGTTTTAGTTAGGCACAGTTAACTAGTTAACTAGTAAGGCACAGAAAGTGTTTCCCAAGTCCTGCCCGTTTATAGCCGCTTTCTGGCTTGTCCGGCCACCATCCAAGTTCTGGCAGCCACGGATCATACGATGAGCGGCCAACATTCGGCAACAAGCGCTTCGGTATACCTCCGGCCGCCCGTGTTCAGACGCACAATGGCAGCTACATGGCTGCAGATATTCTATTCACTTTAGGTTGCCGACGTTGAGAAAGAGAACGGCCGAAGTACGGCTTTAGGGCATCCGTTTTTTCTTCTGGAAGCGGTGTTCCGCCGAAGCACGGCAAGCGACCGCCCACAAAATATCCGTGTTCTTGTTGAAGTTGGTGTTCGAAAGGAGACCGGCCGGAGCGCCACTGCACCGCATTCGCACAAGATCCCCACCAACGTTTGGTCTGGTAAATTCTGGAAGGAGTTGGAGTTTCTTTTTTTAACATGACAGGCGCAACTTTGGTATTTTATGAAGAATAATTCCTGTTGCAGTTGTTGAAGTTTTATGGTCTACAGAGCTACAAACGTAGCAAAGAGTAAATATTGAAAACAAAACGTGCGATGCGATGGAATTATAACTCTTCTGCCCAGAGTAGTGGTTCTTGTATCCTTTAGTTGTACTATGTCCGCTCTCCTATTTTGTCGCAGTGTGTCCACACAAGCACGAGATGCAACCCATTCTTATCCGCATTTTTTTTTTATTGCCGGGTTTCGACACTCTCAAGAGAACACACCAATCTTTATCCGTACATTGCCGGGGTAGAACGAAACATATCGTAGCTTCCTTCTTCATGACGCATAATAACTCAGTGAACTGGGCAGGAATTGGAGGCTTTACAGAGCCATATGTTCGTTTCATAAAATTTTGAAAACAATGAGTTTGAAACGTGAAATGTGTAGGTACTCCGCGACACCACGACGTGTTTTCATCAGAGTAAAACAGTGGCCCTCCCGCAGCGGAAAACGCTGATTCTGGATAATCTGTGGCTTGCCCCAGTCAACTTGCGACGTAACTCCGTAGGAAAAACAAGAGAAAACGAACGCAATCAACGACGTGCAATACACCGTGGAGCAGAAAAAAAGCAAGTGAAAGTAAAACCAAACACGAAGAAAGCGTTACAAAAACAATGTAGGAATAGACAAGCTGAATAAATATTTGAGCTCTAATAAGTGTTGCCCAAAAGTTCCTATAAAAGCACGTATAAGGAGCCTTCTTTCGAAATAATCAAATCCACCTCTACAGAATTTCAGACACAAGCGAAAATTTGTGACCGGGCCTAAATGCGACACGGTCAGAGGTAATAATCATATGTTTTAAATATCACCTAGGGGAAGTTAGATTCGACAGCGTTGTACTTAAACAAACACTTGTTTCTAAAACTCCGTTAGGGTGGACTTAACACACCTGGAAAAAAACTCCTCGTATGTTGACTTGAGTGTCCCAAGATGTTTTTATTTATTGGGCACATTGGAGAGGTCACGCACCTTCATGTGCTCGCTTCCTGCCATGGTTTTCCTTATGTTATCTTTTGTTTTTTTTATTTGGGCGTCGTTTGCAAGTGCCTTGTAGTGACTAGATATCGAAGAGAATTGTCAAAGTGCAAACAGAACTCTTACACTAAAGGAGTCTCCTGGTGTAACATATTTCTATCACGCCTGAAGATTACAATCTTAAATCTTTGAACACCACCTGAAAAACGTAAGATAACGTGGTGTCGGCCTGAAAACATTGTTTTATAGGTACCTTGAAGTGAGGCTTATGCTTATCTTTTCAAAATAAAACCATTCCAAAAAACGATACGCACAATACGATGGTAATTTTTTTTAGGCCTGCGGGTGTTCTCTTGAAATTGTCGGTATTTACCCTGAGAGACAACCTCAGTGGCACGAACGTTTTTGCAGAAACTGATTTTTATCCACAGAACAATCCCGGCCTCTGTACTTTTAATAGAACTTTCGTCGCGGGCTCTGTGCAGGCCGAAGATATTAAGGAAGTGCGGCGGTCTGAGAACAATTCTCTCGCAACTGGGACTAAAAGCATGACATTCATTCCACTTTTTTGGAGCTAGGCAGCTTGATCTGCACAATGCATATATGAACGCCATTGTCTTCCTTGTGCAAGAGCGACCACAAAACCAGACGGGTGTCTTAAAATGAACAATTTTTCATACGTTTCCTGAGCGATCGGCGCCTGGTCGCTGCTTTTTAATGGTGCATTGTTGTCTCTGCTCAGTTCGTTATACTTCTAGGCAACGCATAATAGGATCCAGGTCTTCCCACTTAAAAAAGAAACGCGCACCAAAAAAACTGACACAATCGCAGTGTGTTTTCTTGCTAAGCTTGACAAAGACTACGACGTCTTCTATCTCGGCCAACTAAGCTTATCAGAATATTCCACGCACGATAACCAATAGTAACCAATCTCGTCCGTAGCTCTTTACAGGACATGCAGAACATTTTTTTTATACTTTCGCAAATTACAAATTAAACCGCTGATGGCAGATATATACTAGATGTATTTTTCAATATTATCTAAAAAAGGCCAAAAAGGGGTTAGGCTGTTAAACTCAAATCGTGGTCGAAGTTCTAGCCAACGACTGGACAATTTAGGAACGCAGCAAAAACATTTCGCTAAGAATTGTGACGGGATACAGTATCCACGTCCTTACAGCGCCGCATTTACAGTATTCGGCAGAAATTGTTCTTTTTTCTCAGTGTTACTGTTGTATCCGTGTAACTTGTAACAATTCAATACAAGTGTCTTGATTGGCATGGGAAAACGCAAAACAAATATTGCCTGACGGTGTCTTGCCACCTTTGGGCTTATGTTAAATTTTGGAAACGCTATGTAAATTTTGTTCGCCACTTTCATATTTCCATTCCTGTTACGGAGGTGAGGAGATTTATACTTTGCTAGCTGAGGTATTATTCGTTTGGTTTAGCATTACAATGACAATCGCTGATTTTGGGTGCCTTGTGTATTTTCTGCGTTTATTCTTCTATCGGGCGGCTACTGTTTGGTTACCCCCTTTATTCAATTGTTTTGCCTTTTGTGTTTGACATCATTATTGTTGAAAGAGTTGGTGCGGCATTTGATTGGCTTGTGGTTCATACATTTTAATGTATTTATGGGCGTTGTGGCTTCATGCAAAAATAGAATTAACTGTTATTCTCGTCTCTCCGTGTTCTTGAATTGGTCGTTCTCTTCCGCGCAGTCTCTTCCGTCGAGTGTCATTGACCTTCTAGCCAGTAACCAAGTCATATAAATCTCAATGTTCACCGGTGGATGTAGCGAAAGACCATGCCGAAACTAGAAAGGCAGCAGCAATGAAACAGAAATTTCACGTATATCACAGTCTGGTAATTCGAGAGACAGGTGAAGTGGGGCCGCTCCCTCAAAGTCCTGTACACGGCCTGCCCACAGGAGCAGGCGCAGGCGAACTATGCACCTGCTGAACTGAAATTTGTAACTTTAAATGTCGGTGTCCTTAGTACTCAAGCGAAACAGATTCAGGCAACAAGGTATTGATCAGCAAGCACCAACATTTTATTGCTGTATATGAGGAAACAATTGGGAGTATGAAGGCGAGTGAAAGAGATTTGCGGTCATGGAGGTGGTTGTGTCACCGTCCTTTGGTCGCTCAGCCACTTGGTTTTTGCTGTTGGGGAAGCATGTGACCTCTTTGTGCCTCATTCTTATTGTAGATTGTGGAAGGTGGTTTATTTGTTGTAATTTGTTTTGCATGAAACACCACAGCACACGCTCATAGGTGTTTTCAAAGCGCTTACGGAACAAAGAAAAAACACTATCTTTGAATACTTAGCCAGCCCTCTGCACACTAACTGTTTTTCTGTTTGGATGGGTGACATCAGTGGCGTTAATTAGCCCTATACTATAATACGACGAATACTTTTCGGGAGCACTGCCTGAAGTTGTGCCCTGCCTTCTTGCGACTTCAAGGCTTTTGGATAGTGAACTGGTATTGTGAGGGTTGAGCTGGTAATCCCCTGTTTGGCAAAAGGCTTCTGCTCTTGTTGGCCAGATCTAACTTTTGTGAGCATTCTCTCCGGGCGAAGCCACACCCACGCTGCTTGATGCGATACATCTTTCCCGTGTAAGGAAAGCCCCCACTGAAGGCTGCGATTAATTGGAGCGCCGCGGCAAAATATCTTCAAAGTTCGCCTGTGTGGAATAAAAAAAACAGCACAACATCACAGGAAGCGTATTTTACCACCGCCATTGAGACCTTGTTTAACAGTCTGGGTTAGGGCATTGAGCCCTTTATTTCTTCGAAGGCAATTCGACAAATGGCTACGTCGTTGCTTAGCCCCCTGCAAATCTGTGCTCAACTAGCTGAGCGTACATGATACGTGTTTATATCAGGAACAGCTCTACCTCGAAAGAGGAAACCTGGGAAATTATATCTAGTGGTTAGGATGAAGATACACCTCTCGCGTTGAGTATTTATGCCAGCTTAAGAAAAACGTCATAAAAGGCTGTCCTCCGATGTTGCAAACTCATCATCGTAGCGCAAAAAGCGCCTCCGAGACTGAGGACAAAACTAAGAAATGCACAGCAATTGTGTTGCACCCTTTTTTAGACGACAGTCTTTTCTGGCTACTTAAACCCAGAAATGTTGGCTTGTCTTTACGTCTCTATTCCTGTTTCTATGTCACTCGATTCAGTGTTCCCGCAAATACTAAAACAAAAACATGAAGGAGAGCTGTGTATAGGCAAGACGTTCTCAAACTACGAATCCTGGCAACAGTCTTCTAGTCTGTCTCTGGAGGCATCTTTATTACAAACAACCACATAGGATTTGCGGTGTTCTTTGATAAAAATGTGGCTGCTTTATATCAGATCAAAAAGACGCGTTGAAAAGATCATTTTACATAAAACTATAAAAAGGAGACATTAAGGGGGGGCTGGATCTAATGGTGGTATTTCAAATAAAGCCGCAATGAAATGCTTCAATGCATGGCCATTAGGCGGTGAAACGAGCGCCTGTTTCTTCATAATTGAATCAACTTAAAATCAAAACCCTCGCTGCAGAGTCTATGTTTCTCATTTCAAAAGTTTGCAGGCATTATTGGAGATCCTATCAGGTCAAAAAGCAAAAAACGGGAAATTTTTACGGAAAGCAAAACAAATTGGAAGCCATGAAGGCACTTGCTTAAACCCGCATTACAAATCTGAAGCTCAGGGTTACGCCCTAACGGAGCCTCAAGAGCTCGCCAATTGTGATCGCTCAAAAAGTTTTCGACAACGAGAGACGCCAATCTATTTCAGGGCATGTGAAATAAGAGAGTGACGGCGGTTAGGCTCGTTACATGCGGAAAGAGAGTAAGCGAATACCCGCCTAACACAACATCGGTACCTTTTACCGGGCCACTCTCGCGGACTACATAAATGCAGGCTGCATTCGGCGCTGCATCCGACCATACATCCCGAACCGGGGCAGTTGATTAAGTGATAGCGGTTATATCACAGTGCCAGCTCTTGCGGGACCAAATAACCACCGCCAAGTACGCACAACACCACCACCCAACAGATAAATGTCTTTTCCAACAACTCCTGTTCATCAACAGCAAAACATTACACCCGGCATATGCCGGCACATGTAGAAAGTTCAATTTCGCCACTTTACCCAGTGGGCCTTACGGCGCAGCTCGCGGAGATGCCGAGCGGGTCCAGGTTTCAGTGGTGAACTAGGTCAGCGGTGACCACCCCCCATAGGGTGGCCTCCGGCCGCCAAACCCGTGATCACACCACCTTACAATCCACCACCAGTTTTGTTAGCAACAGTCAGCGGCTGCACTAGCAGCGTTTGCCCTCCACCGGAGATAAGCGCACCGGCCCGCACCAAATCAATGCTCCAGCCTCCGCCGAACCGCATATGGCACGCGTGGCGGTCCTGACGCAATCTCTGGTGGCAGCCCAGACAAAGAATATTAACAGGTGCCCGGTCCAAGGCGGGCGATGGGCCGGGAACTCCAAGGAAGGCCGACGACGATCTCAATGTCGGATTATTCCTGCCTGAATCGCAAGCTATGGAACTCGGCCGTAAAACTGTAAATGTTGAAATGCCAAAAAAGAATTACAACATCGCAAGCCATTGCACAAACGCGCAATTTACTCGCTCCTAAGTAAATACTGCGACAAGTAAAAAATATTGTTGCGAGGATAAAAGAATAGGGAAAACAACATATTCTAACTATTTACAGTATTTACAGTAGAGAGCAATGCAAGCCGCAATCCGACATTATCCTCGTATTCCTTTAGGAGCACAAAAACGTCTCTTGCCTTCGTCGTCGTAACTCCCAACACCGACGGGGAACATAGCCCATCCGGGGTTAAACGCCGTCCCAGCGCCGTTTACAGGGCTGTTAGGCTGGGCCAAAAAAATTGTTTGAGCCGGAAAACGTGAATAATGTCTATTGTTGGCTGTGCAGAAGAGCGCTGGAGAGGTGATATCTCATCGTAGTGACTTGGACGCACCACTCGATAAGGGCCAGACTAGCGAGGAGAGCATTTAGCTCAGAGGCCCACACTACGCGTAGGTATCCACAGAAGCGTTGCATTACCAGGATTAAACTTGGCAGGGGAACGGTGCTTATCGTAGCAAAGATTGTTGGAGGCCTGGGATGACGTGAGACGGGTGCATGCAATTTGACGAGCCACGTCGGCCTTGGAAATGGCGTCGCGTGCATATTAAGTGGGGCTGGCAGCAGAGGCCACCAAAATCTCCAATGGCACATTGTGGTTTCGACCATATAGCAGGTAACACGGGGATTACCCCGCAGTGTGGTGGCAAGAGGATTTGTACGCGAAGGTTATGAACAGCAGAACAACGTCCCAATCTCAGTAGTCGGGGCGACGTGGTTACATAAAATGTTGGTCAGAATTTAATTGAGGCACTTCTTAAGGCCATTTTTGTTGGGATGGTAAGCAGTAGCTGATTTGTGTTAACTGAAGCACGAGTGACGAATGTCATCAATTATTTTGGAAAGGAAGTAGCAGCCACAATCAGTGAGCAGCTCTTTAGCGGCTCCGTGGATGAGAAGGACATCGTTGAGCAGAATGTCTGACGTCGGTGGCGTGGTATGTCCACGGGTTATGGCTTACCGGGCCCCATAAGGAGTGGCCATCGCGACCCAGTTGTACCGACTTGTACTTGCGATCGACGTACGGAATTTTTCCAAGAGGTCAAATACAACTCAGCAAAATGGTTCGGATGGCACGTTCAACGGTGGAAGGGCAGCAGCGGGGAGAGAAGTTGGTGTTTTGCAGCGTTGGCACGTGTCGCACGCGTTAACGTAGGGTTTCACATTGCGGTATAAGCACGGATAAAAGATACGACGCTTTATACGGCCATCTAGACCATCAAACAGATAGACATATTGGTGAAGCTCGCACGTGCGAGCGTCACTACGATGTCCAGCTGTGTCATGGTCGTGCAACTGTTGAAGTATTACTAGGCGAATTTGTTCCGATACGAATGGTAACAGTCCTGGTGCGTCGCAGGAGAGATTCCGTATATAGGTTATAAAGATGGGATGATGGATCAGAGAGGTTAGAGGGGAGAGTGTAGATTAGAGACCGTAAGGTGTCAACACGGCGTTGTTCATCTGTTGAAGGGTGCAAATCAGAGATGGCAAAAATGACGGTATCGGTTTGATGGCAAACGATGTTGGGCTGATCGACGGTGTAACTGGACAGTCTGCATCTTGGCCTAATTTCCCTGATTTGCGCACAACAGAGAACGTGTATTCCTGGATACGCAGAACCCAACGTCCGAGGCGGCCAGTAGGATCTCGTAATGACGAAAGCCAGCACAATGCATGGTGGTCAGCGATTACAGAAAAATGTGTGCTGTATAGTTATGCGCGGACGTTAGCTGCAGCCCACACAAGAGCTGGGCATTCACGTTGAATTATTGAGTTTTTTCGCTCCGAGACAGAGAGAAGGCGTCTGGCATAGGAAATCACTCAGGTGGTTCCGTCTTGTTGTTGAGCGAGGGCAGCTCCGATACGTTAGCCGCTTGCGTCTGTGCGGAGCTCCGTAGGTGTAGAATAGTCAAAATGTGCCAAGATGGGAGGGGTGGTTAGCAGGGTGATGAGAGTACAGAAAGCTTCTACTTGAAGAGGACCCCAAGAGAAAGGACCGTTCTGTTACAGTAGATATAGTAGGGGTCGGGCAACATCGACTAAGTTCATAATGAAGCACCGAAAGTAAGAATACAGCCTGACGAAGCAGCGGACATCTTTCGGAGACATAGGTTGGGGAAAGTCTTTGACGGCACGAATTTTAGCAGAGTCGGGCTTAATACCGGTGGTGTCGGGGAGATGACCAAGGATGGTAAGCTTTCGCCATCCGAAATGACACTTTGATGCGCTAAGTTTAAGGCTGACGGAACAGAAAATATCGAGACCTGCGGAGAGGCGCTGTAGGTGGCTTTCTAATGTTGGGCAAAAAACGATAACATCATCAAGATAGCACAAGCACGTATGCCACTTAAGGCCGTGAAGGAGCGAGTACATCACGCGCTCGAATGTTGCTGCCGCATTGCCTAACCCGAAAGGCATGACTTTAAACTAGTTAAGTTCGTCTGGCGTAATAAAAGCAATTTTCTCTCGGTCCATTCCATCCGCAGTAGTTTGCGACTAACCTGAGCGCATGTTGAATGATGAGAAATATTGAGCGCTGTGCAGGGAATCGAGGGAGTTATCGATGCGGGGCAACGGGTATACGTATTTCTTGGTTTTATTCACACGCCAATAATGTCCATAAAATCGACAGGTGTTAATCTATTTCTTGACTAAGACAACAGGCGACGCCCATGGTCTTCGCAAAGGCTCTATTATTGCCTCAGCGAGCATTTTGTCAACTTCCTGTTGAATAACTCGGCGGTCGCTTACAGACACACGGTATAGGGGTTGCGTCGCCGGTATTAATACGATGTTTCCGAGGGTGGTCTACCCAAAGGGACTGTCGCCGAGATGGAAAATGTCACGATAACTGGGCAACATGAAGCGAAGGTCTTCCACATGTGCCGACGTGACATCTGTGGCTTGCATCTTCTGAAAATGGCCTTCAGGAAAACAAGGAGGGTGTGGGCCACATTAAGATCAGGGGGATAAGGAAGCAGACACACTGAATATATCTGAGGCTTTCAAGGGCGAAAGCGTTGCAAAAGATATTCCCATTGCGAGCATTTAGGGAATTCGCACGAAATTGAGAACAGGGATGCTTATTTGGTTGTTTTTAACTGTCACGACGGTATGAGGAAGGATAATGTCACATGGGAGCAAAATATCTCTCATAGGGGAAATGATGTAATCCCCGTGTTAAACTGAGAGGCAAGCTCTCACAGAAATGCATGTTGCAGTTCGTTGCGATAACCTAACGAATTTTCTAGAGCGGACGCGGCAGGGCAGGTATTCGACCCTTGTAGCTGCTTGCCGAAGTTCAAGGCGCACGATACCTGAGGCGCAGTCAATGAGGGCAGCGTGGTCGCCCAAAACGTTAAGGCAAGCTATGAAGTCATGGGAACATTGGGGCAGCACATGGAACAAAATTGAAATGGGACGATCGTCTATTGTACGCGTGCATTGCACATACCGAGTATAGTAGGGTCTCTTCCACCAGCGACGCGTACCAGGCGAGGTGGAACTGGCGGCATAACTTTCTTAAGTTCATTGCGATATCTTGCACTCATGACAGATATGTGCGCACCTATGTCAATTACGCTTGAACATTTTAAAAAGTAATAGGTGAGCGTTAAACACTTGGCTCAGTATTGCGAAATCAACAACCGTAAAAAGCTTTTGTAGCGGTAAGGAATTAGTTAAACATTTAGTAAAGAGGGTTTGTGAGTGGTGTCTTCTGCATACAATATTTCTAAGATGTCTTCACTGTTGCGTGCTTGCGATTAGAAACGTAAAATTGCAGGTTTCGGTGCACTCAAAAAGTGGTAAATCACGAAATACTTATCGGGCCCACTAGAATGTGCACATACTCCAATATGACGAGTGACTGCTCGCGTTTGGCTGCAGATAATGCTTCGATTTTGGAAAGAAAAGTATCGTTCAAAGCAGTCGCACAATGTTTACCCCTATTTGTCCCATATTGTCTAGTGCGGTAGTACCGGCCAATTACCACACTAAACCCGACATTTCGCTAGGTCAACATTATCGGGTGTCACCATTTGATAACGCTGCACACTATCTTATAAATACCCGTTGTACACGGTAGCACGTCGATAGCAATATGAACGTACAATCTTTTTGCCAGGTGGGGCGTGTTATATTTTAAAAAAGCCGCCTTATTCTCTTCCTTGACTTCAGAAGCAAATAATATATCTCCAAAAGAGAAAAAGGCACGCAGTCCTTTTTTATGTCAAAAATACAAAACATTCAATCATGTACCAACAAGTAATATACCAATCTCGTGAAATTTGTGTGGATAGCGAAAACAGTACCTACTTTTAATTACGGAAATACTGGTGAATGTCAGGGAAACAAATGTGGGCAAATGGATTTAAAACGCTTCCTTTTCAGTGTTCAAAAAATTGTAGCTCAGACTATTCGAATACCTCAAGCCCCAATCTAAAACCAGCACTGCCATAGAAATGTTGAATTTATTCTAAAAGTATTCTTAAATTATTCTAAAGCCTGTTTAGCTACTTTTTTTGTGAATGCTGAGCGACAGTTATTCACAACTTCTTTGCTAGAGCATTTTATATACATTTCCTTCGCGCTTTGATTTTTCGACATTTGGAGGGCAATACTTCTATAGGCCAAGTTGAGACACCGCCATTGCTGACCCATAAGAGGAGCTGCCCCATAATCGTTGGCACCTTTTACCTCTGTGCGTCGAATAACCATTATACGTGCAGCAGGTTGTTTACGTTATTCCCTGCGCCGAGAATGTTCAGAGATAAGAGGCTGATAACGCACTGGGCTTCTACTGCGCTGACCTGAGTTTAAATTTCCTGTGAAATGTAACGTTTATTTTAAGCTTTCACTACAGGAGCAGCAATACTCTGTACTGAACAACTACAACTCAAACGACGGAAACGGCTCCAACAAAAACAACAGAAACAACGGGCTCCAAAAACGTTCTTTAAAGCAAATCTCCCAAGAACAATAAATTTTTGGCCAAACCTTTATATATTGGTGCGATGATGTTGTCCGCGAGCCACCGATGTTTTTACCTACAAACAATTTTTCTCAAAAAACATTATCCAGCAAGTTGAAAAACTGCATACAATATTACCAGTGCACCTGCCAGCAGGGCATTGTTGAAAAGCCTACAGCTGGCGCAAGCGGCATGCCTTCACCATTTGAAAAATAACGTTAACTCAAATCTCAAGAACTGTTCGTCGCGGAAATCTCGCTAAACTTACTCATCGCTAAATATTGAACAAATCTAGGCTACTGAACAATCCTTGTTCATTATTAGGCTCAATTTGCTGCTTTCCCAGCAGATTCAAATAATCATTCAGCGTTAGAGCAGTGTTGCATGTATGAATTTATAAATGAGGAGCCAGCTTTAAAGGTGTAGTGCCACCTTCCGTCGTCGTCAAACTTAGCCCGCCATACCTTCTCTCATCTTACCACACCACTGAAGCGCCTCTCCCTAGACCGAAACGAAAGCGACGCCAACATTTTGTTACCTATCTCAAAGAGGGCCAAAGGAGGATGCCAGGGTCTGGAATACCAAGGAAAGCCTGTAATATATCCTGAAACTAATCAGAATGTGCCCCAATAAAAAAAGAACACCGAGTATATGGCGTCTAATTACACAAGTTTTCCACTTGCTTTTCAAACTTTTCACGGCCTTGCCACCGACGAAAGGTCTGTATGGCAAACTACGAATGGCGCCATGCGGCCAATTAAAGAACACACCTAAAAATAGGTTACTATGGGATTCAGGAGAAGAGTCACGTAAACCCAAGAATGCTTGGCACGTAATTACAGAGAGGCATAAGCGTCCATCTCACAGTCACTGAATTACCGGAAATCTTTGACCATTTGGACCACATTGTAAAACGCCTGTGCAGGGCAAGTGCGGGAATGAATGAGATGACCAAACTTAAAAGCAGGCACTAGTAATTTTGCGAGATATCGTACAGCCTGCCGTACATGAAATCTACCCGCACTGAAGAAGGCAGCATATCAGAACAGCGTCGAGCGCAGCTCTCACAAGCTCAATTTCAATGATCACCGTGGGGGCGTTTAATTTGTGTCTGATATAAACTTTGATAAAATCGGACAGTTCATCTCTTAGCCAAACAAAAAATGGGAAAAAGCAATATTAGGACTGGTCATCATACAAAATAAAGGCGCCACTTGAAAAAAAAAAACATTCGGACGCCAGGATGAATATGTCGCCGATCCGGCGCTGTTTCATAAAAGCCCTCTCCTAATTGAAAAACAAAGGTCCGAACTCACGAAAGAACATGGGTCAAAATGGTATCGTATTGCTTCGAGGAAAGTTCTAGAACAATAACAACATCGTAAACGCCGAAGCCGGGATCTTCGACAGACGATTGCGACAATTGCCATGGTACACTACAGTCAAAATCGATGTGAAGTCATTACCCTATTATGCCAGGAAAGAAAAAAATGCAGAACTCTCGCCCGCCCCTTGTGGCGGTCCGCCTAGCAGAACTATCGATTGCCTTATTGATTGTGGGGTTTAACGCGCCGATGTAACACAGGCGATGAGGCGAACTGTAGTGGAGCGCTCTGCATTATATTATGACTACCAAAGAATCTTTAACGGAACCAGCGTAGAAAGCACGGAGACGCAGAGAAGAAATGCACAGTACAGCCGCTAGTCTAACAACTTAGTTTTATTAGGTAGAAAGTAAAAGATATGCTTACGGAACCACAGCACAAACAAATGAAAAGCAAAAAGCAAAAAAAATAAAACACTGCGCATAGATGTACTACGGAAGCAAAATGTACCAAAAGCGAACGATTTCCGCGAGAAAAGAATAATCATGAACCCCGCCGATAAGCAAACTCTTTGAGTGAAGCAGCACACTCGCTTGGATAACGCACGTGTCTTGCCTTTCCGCAATGGGGAAAGCTCCAACAACTTCACCTCTGATCTGCCGTTTGTGTTTAAACAAAATGTCAGTGCCTTCTAAATTCGGGGAACAGCCACATTTGATGCAGTGTGATGACAAATGAGAACTGGCGAGAACCTTCAATGGTAAATGATGCTTACCTACGCTACTTTTATGCAACGACCCGTTTGGCCCACATACGCTCGCCCACATGACAAGAGAATGCGATAAACAACACCCGTTCCGCACTAAACATAGCGGTTCGCATTAATAAAGACACGTCATCCTTCCACTTGTGTATCAGATCAACGCTTCGCCCTATTATCTGCTGTGACGCAAACAGAACGAAGCCTAATGCGGGCTGTTATAGCCGCGTGCACACACACCGCAACCCTACTTCGTTTAACCTATGCTAATGCTATGAAGGTAGGGAATGACAGCAACGTTTCTTTCTCTATTGGCGTCAACTTCTACATCGACTGAAAAAAATAGAGCGGGACTTAGACAACGACAGTAAAGAAGTAAAACGGTACAACCGCTCGTCCTTCTTTCCTGTCGTTGGCTAAGTCGCGCTCTATTTTTTCAATCATAATGCACCACCTTGCCGAACAGATCTGTTTAATGAAATTCTACATCTACATTCTTATTGCCAGAACTGAGCAATTTTGCGAGTTTTTCAGGTGTCCAAGTTAACAGGGCTTACGGGAATTCGGCTAGTCTTGACTTGATCACTTGGACTTCAAAGCTGTTTTACCACCATCAACTATCTACCTTTTGGCCTTCGAAGCTTCGGTAAAGTTAAGGCTAGCCAGACTCCCGGAAGCCTTGTTAACTTGGACATGTCAAAAACTCGTGAAAGTGCTTAGGTCTGGAAATAAAAATGCGAATGTAGAAGTTGACCCCAATAGACAAAGAGCCGTTGCTGTCATTCCCTACCTTCATGGCATTACGCATAGGTTAAAGAAAGTAGGGTTGCGGTATGGTGTCAGGTCGCTATAACAGCCCGCCATAAGCTTCGTTCTATTTATTCCAGAGGAGATAATAGGGCGAAGCGTAGGTCGTATAAACAAGTGTTAGTCTGCGGCGTTAAGCATGCAAACCGCTATTTTTCTTGCGCAGAGGGAGTTGTTTATAGCATTCCCCTGCCATGTGGGAAAACGGTCCTAGGCCACACAGGCCGTTGCATTATTGCACGCTTATGTGAGCATCATGTATCATAAAAGAGTCCCGCCAGTTCTCATTTGTCTTCACACTGTATCCAGTGTGACTGCCCACCAAATTTACAAGGCATTGACGTTTTGTTTAAACACCGACGGCGGAGCACACGTGAAGTTATAGAACCTTTCGACATTGCGTGAAAGCAGGACAGGTTGGTTAGCCAAGCGAGTGTGTTGCTTCACTCTAAAGAGTTTGCTTATCTGGGGGGGGGGGGGGGGGGTCCTTATTGATCTTTTCTAGCGCATAGAAGTTCGCTTATGGTACATTTTGCTTCGGTAGCACATCTATGCGCAGTATTTTGTGTGTTTTTTTGCTTTTTGCTTTTCATTTTTTCAGTTGTGGTTTCCTATGCATATATAGTTTCCTTTCTACCTAATCGTGTTTACCTGTGCCAAAGCATCACATTCACTGGGCTACCTACACCGTAACATGCGAAATTCTCCTACTAACATTCGAAAACTAGCCTTTCTTACCTTTATTTTGCCAATACTGGAATTCGCTTCAGCAATTTGGTCCCCTCATCAAAACTACTTAATTATAATGGCAGAAAAGATTCAAAATAGAGCTTTCCGCTTCATATCACGTATCTACGACATCAGCTCAAGCATAACACAAATTAAATTAGACCTTCAACTGCCGTTATTAGATAACCGCTGCGATATTGCTCTTCTCTGTCTGTTCCAGAAATATATTACCTCTAATAAACGAACCCGGCTTCAGCTTCAAACACTTCACTCCTTTTTGCGCAGATTGTATAATCAGTTCAGCTTCATGTGCATATACGGTACCACTAATGCATTCAATTCATCACCACTGCCTCGGGCAGTCCGTCTTTGGAATGACCTCCCTGATTGCGTAGCCTCCATATCTAATTCCGATACACTTCGCCGTGAGCTCCTCACTCTCTTCACCATGTGACCATGTTCCATAATTCTGAGTGCATTGCGTATTACGGCGATTTATATTTTCCTTGTCCTTTATTTGTTCAAATGTATCCCACTTTCGCCATGTTCAAGTCATCAAATGGTGTATCTTCAAATTTACCTCACCCTGTGCCACGATATAAGTGACTCCATTTATATTTTTTGTGTTGCCCTGACCCTGCCTGTAAACTGCATGTTATCTGTCCTGTACTTTCCCGATTTCCCCCCTTACCCAATGCCCTGTCCTGGGGCCTGTAAGGTTTTTTTTTAAAGAATAAAGAATAATAAAATTCAGTTGTTAGACCAGCGGCTGTCCTGTGTATTTCTTCTCTCCGTCTCGGGGCATTATACGCTGGTTCCGTTCAAGATGTCGTTCCAACTCGCCCAACTTGCCACACTCCTGCACCGAGGGATCGTTAACGTGCGCCGAAATCTCGAACATACGGGCGTTTTCTTGTTTAGCGTCCATTGGAAAAGCGGCCGCCGCGGTCGGGAATCAAACCCGCATCATTGGGCTCAGCACCACGCCATAGCCCGTGATCCAGGTAAAACTTTCATTCAAAAAATAGGCTTTTTGAGGTAAAATTCTTTTTTTGGTGAACTGGTCAGTGACCGTGGCAGGAGAAGAAAAACGGGTTTGAAGTAACATTTACGAAAATAATAGAATAGATTGTGTTAATTGCCCTTTTAATATTTTAATAAAGTGTTTTATGAATTGAGAAAATTGTAGAAGGCTACAAAGCAAACCGATAACCATCGTTATATTTGCGAAATTATAATTGCCTGCAGTGATACTCTGCTCACAACCTAAGCTTTCCGTATGAGTACAACGGGCTCCATGCGACAGCTGAGTGACCCGCCGCGGTGGCTCAGTGGCTAAGGCGTTGCGCTGCTGAGCACGAGGTCGTGGGTTCGATTCCCGGCCGCGGCGGTCGCTTTTATGATGGAGGCGAAAAGCGAAAATGCCCGTGTGTACGAGATTTCGGCGCACGTTAAAGATCCCCAGGTGATCAAAATAATCCGGAGCCGTCCACTACGGCGCGCCTCATCGCGTGCGTTGCGTCGGCGCGTTAAACCCTACAATCAATCAATCAATCAGCGACAGCTGAGTGTCGCAAAGCTACGCCCACGCGCTACTTTCACTCGGAGCTGTACACGTCTCACGCTCACCATGCCTGATTTTGGGCTTCATTATCGCACGAAAACGGCACCCGCGGAGCCACACTTTCCGCTCGAGCCGAATATAAAGCGTGGCGGGCGTGTAACGTGTACAGCTGCGAGTGGCATGCGGGTGGGCGTAGTTCTGCGTCACTGAGACAGGGAAGTGACCTTTTCTATGCCATGCATGGGACGACAAATTCGCTAGCAGCGCCGGACAAAGCCATGATGTTTGTGGGCGGTATTGATAACATGGTGGCATGTTGCAAACACGCATTGGTGGACTCCATCATAATGCGGACTGAAATCCCGGCATTTTTTTGGGGGGGGAGGGGGGGGGAAGGAATCAGCGCCAAATTTATTTTGGTTTACATGCAGCTAAATTGAGCTAGCGGAAAATATTCAGATGGCGATCGCAGCCCGCTACAGGATCAAAAGTGTAATTGTAGTGTTCTGATTGATAATGATTTGCTCATCCGCTAATCTTTGCACTATTTATTCAAAGTACAGCATTGTTTTGGTTTACTAGTGCCCACAAAGTAGACAAGAATAAAGGGCAGAGTTTTTAAATGTTTTATTACCGAAATGTACCATTCGTACAGTAAAAACACAACTTGGACAGTTTACGCTTTTAGTCGCAGAGAAAAGTGTAGGGCTCAAGGCCGCATGCTAATAACTAGGTATCAAGCCAGTGAACAGATGTCTAGTGCTTTTTCTGTTCAAGATCCGCGTAGTTCCTGCTGGTGAACAGGTAATATGTTAGAAATCTTTCTTCCTAATTTAATTTAAAATTTAAAACAATTTGAAATCTACCGTAATAATTGTTCGTGTTTGTGCGATCATATTCGTCGGTGCGAGCGACTCACCTTTTCTCCTAATCCTAAATATATTTCTGCAGATGCAAGCCATCCGACAACACGATCTCTAAAGAGTTATTCATCCTTATAAACTCTCGTGCACTGCGTGTTCCTCTGGTATTTCTCGGGCCCTGCAGTAAACCTGTAATAAAAACCGTATTGAAAACCTGTATTAAATTGTTAGCACATGTTAAGCCGTCATTGAGTAATTATTTATCGGCTTTTAGCTGTAACTGCGTTCTTGCGAATATATTGTAAGTGTACTTAAAACTGAAACTCAAAGCAAGGAATGAAGCGTAAATTAAAACTTATAGGTAGTGTAATTATTGTAATTATGATAGCTATTTAAAAATACAGGTCTTGCTTAGTTTGTATATTTATTGCTACAAATTCCTCGTGCTCTATGCCGTGGATTCACGTGATGTCAAAACGAAAACACACAACTGAAACGAAGTAAATTAAATAGCTTCCGTCTCAACTCACATGCAAATAATTTATGCAGTCACTTCTTAATAACATAGTGCTAAGAAGACATGCTCTAAACCTATGAAACTTTCTTTTGAGTGAAAAGTCTATGGGAGATGCCTTCTTCCCGCTGTGGACATTATAGCCGATAATAATGACCATAATAACATTACTCCCAATAATAAAAATAATAACAACAACTACAACGCATCGTACGAAAAATACTTAAACGCTTGCAAGCAAAGGCAATAAACAAAGTGCGGATAAGCTCACACTGTTCTATTCGGTATTTTATATGTTTCTACAAATACATTTTTCTTAATTCATTGCATGCGCTTGAGCCAAAATGCGACACACGCGATCGAAACGCAATAAATAAAAAACGCACGTAAAAACAAAAGTGTGTAGCTAATTTAGTAATTGGATTACTTATGTTTTCCCGCGCATGCCATTTGCAATTCGAAACAAAGAAGGCAATCGGATAGTAATAAATAGATAATGCACGTGTATGCTCAAATAACTATAAAGCTACTACTGCAGCCGAATCTTGCTACAGCGTGCAAGCGTAGAGAAACAAAACTAGCAGCCGGCAGATCTTACATTTCGTCTGCCTGGATCCGGAAGAACTTTGTACCGGCGTGGCGTGAAGAATTGCACACCACTCAGCACAGCACGATTTGCGATAACGGCGTGTATCCATTCTTCGTCTGATCAAATTAAAAAAATAAGGTGGTAAAAATGCCTTTAGAACTCCACAGACTGTCGCATACCTGTGCGCGTGACAAGAAACGCCCCTTTTCCGCGCCGCGTGACGAGAAGGGGTGGTTCCGGTTTTCCACTCCAGGGGGCCCTAGTAATTTTACAATTTCGAACTGCAACTATTAGGATGAATTACGTATTAAAAACTGCAGTGATAATAAGTAACCTAGTAATAAATATAAAATGCAACAACAAAGTTCACTTACGCTCGTGTGTATTACAGCCCTCAAACATTAGGGTCGCAGCGGTCACGAGGCAGAAAAAAAAGCAAAGTTTTACCCCCTGGCTGAGCTGCGGCACAGAGCCCGTTGCTCTCATCTGCAGCGCTGAAGCTCTGAGTGCTGTAGCTCTGCATGCAATTAATTTCGAGAAATATATGATGGTTGCGGTTACGATTTTTTTATTACAATACAACACCTAACTAAAAAAATAAAAATGCATTAAAAACTTATACTTAATATTTCTGAAGATAGCACTTTCAAACCATCTTATTGTGTCTTCCCGGGCTTCTGACCACTTCGCACAAGATAAACAATGTTACCTCCGAGAACCAATTTTTAATTACTTAAATTATTCCCTGTAAAACTGTATGCGTTACGCAAACGCTCAAAGCGCCTTTACTGTTTAGGCTGCAGACTTTAAAAACTTAAGCTTGTATAACACAAAGTGTATAACAGATTGTATAACACAACAACGTTACTTAAAATAATGGTAATAACGCCATCCTTATGACCATTCAAAAGTTTCCAAAGTTCACTTGGTTAGCTTCTATGCATTTCACGCGGCGTATGTTTGCTGTACGTAAGTTTATTCCAATCATTACATCACCGCCTAACCAATAGGTTCAATTGTTACGATAGATTGTGTACGTATTTCTGCATTCTAGAATCCCAGAGTCGCGCGCTTTGTGCCAGCCAAGTTTCAGTGAGCACTACGATGTCAGCGGATACTGCGTCAATGAATTTACTTTGCTGATATCGCTTATTAGGAATGCTGCCAATGTTCGTGAAAAAAAGCATCTTGCTAAGTACACATGCCCTCAATGAGCCCAAACTGGGAAGATCACTCGATCTTGCAGAAAACACGGAGGCATTGGCACCTGCTTCAGGGCGCTAGGTGGGACTATTGGGCACCACGGCCGGTATCGTGGTTGTACTTAGAACAGTTGCCACCCAAGAAAAGTTTGTTGCACTGCATTTTATTATGCCTTCCCGGTGTTTTGAAAAATTTTGTAAGGTTTGATGCGAAGGTCGAGTTCCTGGGCAGTAATCTTCACTTACCGTACGCTCTCTCCTTTAACATCTGCGCGTTTTCTCAGCACATCGCTTTTAGTCTTGAAACATGCCAATTTAAAGATTAACGGTCTATAGCAAATATGTGCGCATGCCCAAGCCGGTGTGTGCAAACTATAGCGTCCGAAGTAACTATTCAATGTAGCAAGTCAGAAAGAAGAGAAATACGTTGGTGCTTTGCGTTAGTATGTGATTCTGTTGGAGATTCCTACACTGCCATAAAGTGTTAAATTGCCGCGGTGTAGCCTATCTTCATTATCAAGACGCGCACGCTGGCGGTGGCACCCAATAAGGAGTTTTTCAATGCTTTGCATGTTTGTACATCAACATGTAGCTCGTCCATCGCTGTCCACTTTACTTCAGGACTACGAAGACGAGCACAAATATTTGGAAGCTTCGCACTTATGGTCAGACATTTCTGGCAAAGCGTAGCAAGGGAACTCTTCAGCTACCCCAGCCCGACCTGAAAGTCTAACGTCCGCTTGTGCACGTCACGCAGATTGCCGTTTCTGTTCAGTCCATGCTTTGTGAGGTTAACCGGGTATCGATGCCCGGGTTCAGCTCAACATCCCCCACCAATACCCGAAGCTCGCGGGTTACCGCTGTACAATCATTTTAAGAGAAAGCAACACTTGTTGTCATGGAAACAGCATAGAAAAAGTGGTCAGTTGTTTTTATGCTATAAAGACATGTACAGTAACTGACCTGCGGGGTAATGTAAGGCGTGGCTCGATCTGCGGGATAAAGAAGTCGCAGACAGGATAAGCCATCGGCGCAGTGTAGCAGCTTGTTTGCTCACTTCACAGGGGTAGCGACGAGCAGCCTTTTATGTGGGTTTTGCTTGATGACGTAGCTGATGAAGACAAAGTCCTGTGTAACTGCTCAGGCTTCAAGTTTAGTGCAGACCCTGAGTCCCCAGTGTAACAAAGTTAGTCCCCATTGCACGTGGCGCAGAAGCGGCGCGACAGCGTGTACTTGTCTTAATGTTTGCAAGCTGGGGATCGTCGACATCATTCTGGGCGAGAACTAGGCCCACAAAAGTAAACCGTGGTGGTATCTGCGGAATAAAGAAGCACCAGACAGGTGGAGCCATCTGCGCAGTGTAGCAGCTACCATGCCCGCTTTAGTAGGTTCCATGTCCACTTAATTTCCGTAGGCACTTCAGTTCGGTTAGTAGGTCATCTAAACTTTTAGGGTTATGACGAGGTGTGCAGACAGCATGCTGTGATTGGTTTTAACGCAATGTGTCGGAAACCATTTGTAACCTTGAATTAAGTTTTTGTTGTGTCCCGCAATACATTTTTTACAATTATGGCAATCCTACAAGAGGACCTGCTTGCACCGAAAGAACTGATATCTATTTATTAGGTTCTTGCCTTTAGGACTCAGGTTGATTTTCTGAACACAAAAGGCAAGAGGGGAGGGTGTGACACGTATGTTCGTAACGTCATTGAGGTTATTTAAACCTCCTCTGCAGTTCCTGTGATTAATGAATGTCATGTTATCTTTTTATGGGGTGAAAAAATTGTTTTAAGCCCCGTGATTTCATATTTGTTTCTTTGCATTTTTAGGGAGTTGAGCTCCCTTCTTAAGTAACCGGCATTGAACCTCCTTTGCTCCGGCTCATCAGCTCTTCAGAGACGCTGTAGCCTCTCGCCGCACGCAGGGGTATGCTATCGTTAGACTTCGCCATGTGGGACGAGGCTTTGGAGACTGCCGAACCGACGTCTCGGCAGACCTCTTTGAAGGTGGTGGTGCAACGCTAGCTCCTTCCAGGGAGGGCGCGGGACCTTTGCTTCAGTCTCACCCTGCGGGGCTTCGGCAGGCGCCGCTGAATGCTGTATTGCCACGTCCTGTAGCACCAGAACAGATTAGATGCGGTTATTCACCGGTGAAAATCGACTTCGTGCTTTCTTAAATGTTATGACCTCTTTCACTTTGAGGGTACCTATTTCTTTGTCGTTTTTCGTGCTTGTAGAAGGAAGGAGTATGACTGGTGATTGGCCTCGCAGTTAGCACAGAGGTATGGTTCGCCTTCACAGTTCTCGGCAGGATTCTCATTTGATGCACATTTAGCGCGTGGCATGTCTGTTGCCTCGGGAGCTCTGCGAGCCGTGATGTTGACATTCGTAGCACCGACATGAATTTGCTATGTATGGTCTCAGTTTCATCTTTGTGCAGCCTACCTCCAAAGATTCCGGAAGTACGCTTTACGCAATTGTTAAATCCGTCTTCTTTTTAGGGAATTCTTTGCTTTCCGTCTGATTTAGATCCAATAGGTGCCTATAGACTCGGTTCAATTAGATAAAATGTAGCTCTTCCTCAGGTTGTCGTCTGCGATTGTGTCCTGGGGTTGTCGTCTGCGGTTTCTCCACGGACTGCGTTCAGTGGCCAGCGTTCGCTGACCCCTATGATGATCTCCCCAAAAATTGTTAGTTAAGAGAGCTTTTCATGCTGCTGCTTGGACAGTACATGTAGAAGAAGGCCTCTGTTTGCCAGCTTGCTGATCTTTAAGCCTTTTATCTTTAGGCCTTCATCTTTGGTGGCTATTAGACTCTTTGTTACTAGGAGTCATGACAAAAGTCGTGCAGCTTTTTTTTGCGCCATCGTTGTGTGCCACATGGAATCGTGGGAATATGCTTAAATGTTTCATAAAAGACTTAACAGTTAAAACCGTGCCCCGCTTATTCGAGAAAGATTATTTAGTCAAAAAAAGAAGCCATGAAAAGAAAACCAATTTTAGCCATGGTGCCAGCCACCTGTTATGGAGCCCTACAGGGGGATAAAACAGCAACTCGCGGGCATGTCCGGCCCGCGCAAGCTGTTCACCACGAGTATAACAAAAATACGGCTGAACCCAGGGTAGTTCACCACACAAGGTTAGCCCTAGCCGCCAGGAAAAAGGGAACTGAGAAGGAAAGTTGTTAGAAAAAAACAGGAAAGTTACAGGTGAAGGGCAGGACAGGAAAATGCATCTGCAGGTTACCTCCATGTGGTTCAGAGCGGAGCTACCGTCTACGAGAAGCGGAAGAAAGATTGGCGTGTGGCTTTCGCCAAGGGGCCTCAAATGTCTAAGCACGTGGTGCCGGCCCAGTCACCAGGATCCCCTCTTCACGGGACCCGACACTGCCACGCATGACTAGAGGTGGGTGCTCGGGTTGGAGTATACGCGAATATCTTTATCAGATTCCCACTGCGGGGTGTTTACGCGTGTTTTGTCGCACTGTGCAGGTTTCAATAAACGAAGGGTTGGTTCTTCTTTTATTGACGAAGTCTTTTCCCTGTGTTCCCGTTCCTTTTATTATCCAGTTGCGCAATACACAGGAAACAGGCAATCCTCCAAGGTGCGAAAGAAACGCCTACAACTTGAGCATCTCCGCTGGCGCAGAGGGCACTCATCACCACAGATATAACTAGTTCTTCCTCGCAGCATGAATCGACACTTCATAAATAAAATATGTGGAAAGAGGTGTATTTTATTAGGCACAGCATGGAAATAGCACGAAATGGCAGTTCCTGAAGCATTGCTACTGCGCCTTCACAGATAACATCGAATGCCATAAAGGTGTTGCACGGAACTGGAACCGAAACTGGTTAGAACCACTCTCTAAAACGTTTACTCCTCCTTGGGTTATATTCTTGTTACCAGTATTAGGAGAATGTTTCATGAAGAAAATCACTGGCACGCTCTGAATTGTGTACGAATGAATTTTATAATCTTGGGCGTCGTCCAATCGTATCGCAAGAGAAGAGAAGCGTCCTTTAAAGTCGCTGCTGTAGTTGGGGCCGTGACACATGTCGCATGATATTTTTTGTGTTCCAGGCTTTATCAATAAGCACTGCTTTATTTACTGGATACAAAAGAAGAGTCGGTTCATTACAGACCGGCCCTGCAATGCTAAAATTAGCACAAGTTGAACAATTTCTAGTCTCTGTTTTTTGTTACGCTTGTCAACTCTTCCTTTCGTCATTTCTGCTGTTCTGTTAAACTATTCAAATATTTAGTCTCTGTGAGAGTAGGGATGATAGTTTCGAGGTGAGTCTTGCTTAAAAAACGCTTCTTTACCACTGCTGGACCTTATTTATGTCAACTTTGTTTCCATTTTCTCTGCATATACTTGTCTATCAGAAAAATGTTTCCCGCAGTGTTCGCACTTACAAACTATTTGTGAATGTTCTCACCTATGCGTTAAGCTTCTTCGGAGAACACTTCACCTGGCTGACTCCCAGCTTCACCTTTCGCCAGTGGAGTAAACGGTATCCTGAGTGGTCTTACCTTCAAAATATTTTCGTTGAACGTTGGCGTGATAATGATGTGTATTAAAAGAGGTGCACTTTCCTGTGTCTTTTTCGCACTGCGGCAACTTAGCCTGCACCAGAGTTACAATTTTGCGCCCTGCATAGGCAAAATTTATTACTGTGCTTTGTTTTCTGCGTAATGGTGTACCAGAACATTGCGGCGCTATGGATTGAAGACTAGGATTTTCTACACTGTGGTGCCGCTCAGTGAAATATATGCACACCTGCTATCGTTTCCAATGGGTAGTTATGAAGTTTGCGTGCTTCTCAGAAAAACTCCGGAAATGACGGTAACTTTAGTGACAATTCTGCGTCAGATTTTTGGAGGTATTTCGAATATAGACACACTACAAAAAAATCCCAGGCAGAGACTCCCACATATCTTGTTTTCCAGAAGACGGCTGGAAAGATACGGAAATGTACTATAGCATCGTGAAATATCCAGAAACCAGGTCTGCATGCACTCTAAGCCGTGGCTCTATGGCAAAATAATCGCCTTCGTTTTTAATATTATATCCGTCATGAATTTGTTCGCAGCCTACTCTTGGCTTTGACCCGTACTCTTCACCTATCCATACACTGTAGAAGTGTAGCTTGCTGGCCCAGTTGGCGAATTCTGACCACCCACGTGCGTGTTGTGCTTGCATACTTTTGCTCGTTCTAATTTTTTACAAAAGGTCAGCACACTGGCTCGCATACACAGCTACTTCCATGTGCAGACAATGTGTCCCCAGAACTAATTTTTGCTACAGGTCACTTCTTCTTTCAATGTAGTTTACGCACTCTCTAGTTGGCCTATGTGGGCCTTACCCGACTTGAGCTGAATCCAGCAATTCTCGCCAACTGTGCAATTCATCGATGGTCTTGAATGCTTTTTGGGGGCGCTGTGTGTGGTCGCCTTTGGAGCAAGGGTGCCTATCATTTGCTTGTCGCACCATATAGCCATTCTTACATCTTAGCCTCTCAATGAATGAAAGGCACAACATCCACCATTTTCTCTTTTTTAGTGTTTTCCGGACTCAGGCGTGTTATGCCCTTAAGCACTGGTACAAGAGCTTCCACCATTGCCAACAAAACTACCGAAACAGACGGCGAAATAACAGACTTGGTATGCCGTGTAGCAAGGCGATTTCTTTAATGCTCCAGGCTGGTACGTCATGCAGACGTGCGCCGACGTCATGCAGACGTCATGCGACATAGTGATGTTTTCTTGGTCTTGTGCAGGTAGCTAATAGATAAAAAAATACACCTATTGCCCAAATGCTGTCATTTTGAAAGACTGCCTAAATAAGAGCCGTGTGAAATAAAATATAGCGCTTTTTCATAAACTCAATTTTTTTCCAACGTCTGCGCGTACTATGGCACCTAACAGCCAAACCATGTCGGGATTTTCACCAAGACCGAACACCTATTAAGGGAAATATGCGCCGGCTTGTGTGTGTTGTTCTCCACATACCATTCGGTTTACGGTGTTGTCGATTACATCGACGCAATAATTGCACGTGATATTGAGTTTCGGAGGTTAATAACATATTTCATGTTAGAGCCTGGACACGAGAAGAACTTCGACACCAAGAAATACGGTCCTTACAATATTATAAGCGGAAAAGATTTGTAGGCAAATATGAAGGCCTAATCTATTGTCAGAAGCTTCGACCTCGTGCTTTACAAAACAAATTATTTGCCAAAACCAAGATTCCGCAAAGTCCAGCCCACATTTCAAATGCCTTTGTGTATTGTTTCAACAAACGTTTTTACAGAACATACAAGTGCAGGCACGGCTTACAAGCGAAGCCGATATTACGCGTCTGTGCAATAGGCGAAGAGACATGAACGTATGCAAAGCCTGCCAGGTGTGTGGCTTAGTATTGTTGATTTTGTAAGTATTATTCCTCCGTTCTTGGTGCTCTCAACTGGTGGTTCTACGCTTAAATGTTTTGCTGTGTTTATTTTCTTCAAGTTTATTTGACATGTTTTCAAACATGTGAAATAAACGTCAACTTCCACTTCATCTGGAAAACGCGCTGTGTGCCCCTTTACGGTCCTTACTACATTCCAGCTAATTCAAGAAAACCAGGTTTCGTAGAATACGTGTTCCTAAGTGCTCGTTCAAAAGGGTTTGTTCGCAACACATCTAAATGTTTTTTTGTATTGCGTAGCAAAAGTGATTGAAAGTAAAAACGTTTCCTCCAACTATGGCCTACGATGCACATTACCCTCAAAGATTCCCTTACTTGTTTAGCGTAAAAGTATGGTTGCTTCAATACACAAAATGGGTCGTGCTGGTTGTAAGAAACATAATCAAAAGCAAATACAGCAATGTTTCTAGTAAATATGTATACAAAATAAAAACCCATCAAAGGGGAGTTTGTTATGTACTGTTTTTTGTTAGAACTCACCCAAGGCCCAATGTACCTCTCCACTAATTCTAACAAGCCAAAAGTACGACACGGCTACAGGGGAGCCTATACAGGCAAGTAAGATACTTGTTCGAAGCTGTACTCAATAATGAAGTGCTTAAAACAAGTATGCGCAAGTGAACCGTCATAAAGGGCAGCGTGTCTTTGCAATTGTAAAAAATGGTGCCGCAGTATCGAACCTAACTTTGGTCGGCTAGATCCGGATTAGGGCCACGTTATTGGGCGTTGATAATAAATCTGGCTATATGTGCAAGGTTGTGTTTTCCGACGTAAAACTTCAATGAGAGAGAGCACTCCTATCCCTGTAAGCTGTCCAGATTATTGTTTGTAACCGTATCGGCAGTCAACAGTTTTAACGAGCGATCCAATTTTTCGGCAAATAAAAATCATTTTTTCTATAAGTTTTAATTTGGGTGTCTTAGACTGGCCACTCTCTCTCAGTGCTACCTGTCAGCGAGGGTTTGATGACCTGTGACGAATAGTTCTTGAAGAAGGAAAGTCAACATCTGGATCATCGCAAGAAAATAGAAGGCATTCACTTCCGATTTTGAAAGGGGTTAGCGCATGTGCCCTACATAAGCGAATAATGTTGTCCATTTTGTCATAACTCCGTTAAGCGCAGTAAGGAAAACACAGGGCGAGTGAGACAAGGGCCACAAAACCTGGTCTATTGTGCCGTTTTCTCTGTTGCAAAGCCTTTATACAATATGTGGTAGTCCATTGCGGCTGGCGTGAGTGCGAAGTTTAGCTGAGGCAGAAACTTTGAAGGAACCCAAAATAGAGCGTATAAAAACCCTGGTACAACAAGGCTGTACCATTGAAGGTCGCAAAAGGAAAATACGCGTTTTTTGTCAACATCCGCTAAGAGCAGTGAGCACAAGGTAGTGAGCACAAACTGTTTCCTGTTCGGCTTCTTTTAGTTAGAAAATAAAAGTAGTTAAAGCCTGATGGTAAAACATCTTTACAATTGACTGGATGTTCGCGCTCCAGAGCGGTAGAAGCCCTGCGTGCAGGGCTCAAGTGGCAACTGTGTCCTGCACGCCCGGTCCACAGACGGTCGGTGGTCGTCAGAGTACGAGGTGCACAGCGCAGCCCCCTACTTCTCAAGTATTGGTTGCGAATAGTGGAGGCTGCTCCTGTCTTCTGACACGCCTAGGTGGTATGGTAAAATGTTGGATGTTCATTGCAGTGTGGACATGTTGGTAGATACATGGTCCACGGGGAGGATATGCAGGAAGCTAAGCTGGGGGTACGTGTTAGGTGGTGGTGGCTGTCTGGCAACATCCTCCTCTCGGGTCAGCTTCTGATGCGGTGTTGGTTGTCGCATCTGTCTGCACAGTGGTGTTTGAGAAGTGCTGCTAGAGAGGCCCTTGGTTCCGGGGGGGACATGGAGGGTACTTTATCGGGCTGTACAGTGTGCTCGCTCGTTTAAGTCGAGTCCTGGGTGACTTGGCGTCCTTAGTATTACACTAGGGTTTAAGCTATCCTTGTGCTTTTAGTAGTCGGAGGGTGGTGTTGAGATGTCACTGTTGTATTAGGTCTGTATTCCTGCTGAAAGGCTTTGATTGTCTGTTTGTTCGTAGCTAGAGACATCATCGTCATTGCGATGGCCGTTCTCCTGGCTCTGACGAAATTTGTAGTTTTTATGGTCACAGTGCGAGGAAAACAGCCTGAGACAAGAATGACGCTTACAGCTGTTGCCAGGTGGAATGTGTTGTGGGCGCTTTCGTTAATCGTACGTGAGTGTGGCACAGAGTATTTCTGTTGTAATTGCGCCCCTACTTGCCTACCCTGAGCGTGATGCTCGGGATGGAACGGGGCAACCTTGATAAGCATACGGTTGTCCTGTGACACAGTTTACGATCGAGGGTTGTTCGTGTCATCTATCCAATAGCCCAGCTGCCTCACAACTGTGCGGCAGGTCGACGATTGCCAGCGCTTAGCAAGTTGCCTGATGAGGTGGGCATCAATGTTCTACGACATTTTGTTCTCAACCCCGAGGGCTTCTAGCTTGCTTGTGGCGGTTTGCAGTGGTAAGCCTAGCGCTTGCTGTTTGTTAGCCTTCCGCAGGAGTACGTCATTCTGGTCCACCTCTCTCGTTTACAGCGGGAAGAAAGGGGTAGAGTACACCCCGCGGCTGACAACCAGGGCTTCAACCAGCTTTATGACATTATCCTCCTCTTTACCCTGTTGCTGGTTTGTGATTCGACTCACCATACGCCTGATTTGTGAGGGGGTGTGGTTGGTGCGCTGGAAGGTTAATGTTGCTCCTCTGTATTTTTGAATGTAAAGTCCCAGTGTGCGGTTGATCATGAAAATGGGGATGTCGGTACCCTGTATCTTTAATTGTGTTCTCGTTGATTCTACTTACCCACCGCGTAGTTTGCGTCTCAAAATGACGCGGTAGAACTTGGCTGCGGAACATTGAACACCGTGCATACTTGCCTATTGTTTGATCGCGTCAGCAGCATGTCGGACCGCATCCTGCATGTCACCTGCTCCCGCACGTAGTTCAGATCGAAATATTATGTATTACGGGAGGCTACTGCATATTGGCCTCCCTTTTTACGTGGGCCACTATGCAGTGCAATCGTATTAGGGTAGGCCACTGAATAGAGACAAACAATCATAAGCACATATGCAATTTTGTGGGCAAGAATAAATTTGCAGAAAGTGAATATTGGAATGAATGCATTTCAGGATTTGTAGGTAGCCTACCTGCACAAAAACGCTGAAAGTGGGTGAACATCGCGCTAGTGCTGCGGTGTCCTTGCCAACTGTACATGGTAGCTCCCGAGGACTCTTTTGCACGCGCTGCTTAGGGACTGGTCATGGACAAGTTGCCGATATTTTGGGGGCCATGAGGACCACGCCGAAGGTAGCGGCACGCAGACGATCAGCTGAAGGGGCGATGAACAGGCCATGACTATCTACAGGGAAGTACACAGGATTCTACACGCTAGTGCAAGCTGAGTAAGTCCACATGCATAACCGTTGTCGAAAAAAGTCCCCCGCATTTCCCCGAGGGGGAGAATGTGAAAGTGCGAATGCATGGTTGTCGGCCCGCTTGCGGCGCTTGCGCTCGGCACCCGCAGCCCACCGCCTCGCCGCCTTCTCTTCCATCTCTTCCATCGGGTTTGTAGTATGCCGTGTACACCACGCAGTTATCAAGCCGCTATAACGCCGCTGAGTCGCCAACGCAACGCCGCTGACGACGTAGTTTGAAAGCGTTAAAGATATAAGGAGCGTTCCTAACTCTGAAATCAGCGTGGCTTAGTCGGTAGAGCGTCGCGCTGCAGCCGCAACGTCCTCGGATCAAAACCGGGCGCCGGATGCTGTTATTTTTTTATATAGTGTAGTGGCCTGGCTGGCGCGCCGAGAGAAGGTGTTGCGAGCTGGAGAGTAGGCGACGGGGGAGAGGAGGCGCTACGCGAGCGCCCTCACGCGTCGGAAATCCGGCGCCGTTGCTAGGCACGCTAGCTAGCTCCGTTGCTAGGCTGCGGGCGGACGGACGGCGGCGGAAGAAGTAGGCTCTACTAAGAAGTGCATTCGCACTTAAGAGTTTTTAAGCACACTGGCATTGGAAGGAAACATGCGGGTTATGGAAGCAAAAGCAGTAAAACCACAAATCTACTCGGCAATTCTCTTGCGCTACGGTGTTTTTGCCTCGTAGTTGTTTTAATTCTTCGGTATTTTAGTATAGCGACTTTGCGTTGCTACCTATAGCAGCATAGACCAAATAAACACCTCAATCTGTACGTGGAGGTGAGCCTTTGCAATACACAGCTTACACGTCATCTAAACACAACCCTTTCTTGTGAACTTCTGCCAGAATTCTCAGTGCTGCCCGAGATAAGAGCGCCAGATGAGCTTGCAGCTTTCAGCCTCAGAACTCGTCCTCCAACACGGCAGCTACATTCATGTGAGGACAAAATATCACAGAAGTTACACACGTCTTTTTTCAAATATTTTAGTTGTACTGCCTGGCTGACCGGACACCGAATAACCCCACATTCGTATTACCAGTAGCGGATATTGAAGCTCAAAACTGATGTTGGTGCAATATCCTCACGAGAGCATACCTCAAGCAGTCCAGTATTGTTAAAGTAACCATTGTATATGGGTGTGCGCTGCTTTTAAATTACAGACTGCCACGCTAACAAGAATGAGTAGCTCTAGGCAGAAAGTTTCAGCTGGTGCATCATAAGCATAACCAAGTTGAGTCTTTCTTCGGAACACGTACTGTTCGGCCATAACAGATACAAAACCTACCCGTTTACGTTTAATACGCCCATGGATATAAAGACTCTTGAATTGCCATATTAACGAGCTGGTCTATTGAGCTTTATCAGGAGGAGAATCCGGTGTATCTGCCATTGTAAGCAGGACAGATCCCTTAAAATTCAGCATGCGCGCTTGAAAAACGGTTTTTCAGCTGTATTAAAAAACAAATGCGACACAAAAACATTAAACGAGCATGGCCCTTTGTTGTGACTACAATATCGCGTATGTAAATCACGGAATCGTGCTACTGATGGAGCTATAACTTTACCTGCTATTTGTCGGAGCTGTCAGAATCATGTGAGTGTGTAAGCTACTTCCCGCAGCAGTCAGTTTATTTAGTTATTTATTTATGTATTTATTTTTTTTATTCATTGATTTGTTTTAGTATTTACTCGTTTATTTATTTATTATTTATTTATTTATTTATTTATTTATTTATTTGATTGCCGAAGGCATTTGAAGAGGAGTGGGTTCCTAATATTTCAAAAGAGTCTACAGAAATGCACGTCAGTGAAAAAGTGAGAGAGAAACAGGTAAATCGAACTAGTACAAATCATATTGATACAATGTTAGCCACTACGGTTTTAGAATGTTGGTGGTTACAAATTGGAGCCGTCAGCGCCGGTTTAGGGTTCTCTTCAAGATGTACGCGGGGTAAACAACTGTGAGAAAAATTAGCTCAGCGGGGCAAGAAACCGAATTTATTGGCGTAATTTTAGTAAGCATAAATGTGCTCTGGAGAGGAATTTTTCACGCGGCTGACTGTGATAAAAAAGCTTGTGGAAAAAAGGGCGAACGATTTTTGCGCAAGTTCGTACGGAACACACGTCGGGGGTAGATTTTATAGGAGGCTTGCTATCAGTCAGCTTGTACCTAGAGATATAAACAAGCATCGTTATTTTTAACCATTTCACGGGAAATTTTAGGATTATTTGCTAGTGTTCCAAATTTATGCTGTATATTCCACTGTGGATTTCACGAGTGCTTTGTGTAGCACTAGTGGTAGCCTGCGATGAGTTTTGACGGGCGTACCAAAGCATCCCATTAGCGGCAATATTTCCATACACACTGGGAGCGGACAAATCATGTCTAATAAAGCGTAGTCTGACACATTTGTAAGTGCCCCAAAATTACAAACGAGCACTTGTAAGATAACAAGCAGATAATAAAATGATTGAGCGGCTTTACCACCACAAGGTTACCGAGTTAAAAGCGATTTAGTCCTCCATCATGTCCGCCACGGGAGCAGTCAGTTGATTTCACCCAATCGGACCAACTGCTTTCGCTCACTGACTAGCCACGCACTGTAAATTATGGATAGTTACGTTGGCAACTGAGTGAGCGGGAGTGCTTGGTCTGTTGGGGTGAAATGAAGACAGACGGATCACTTGTAGTGGCGAAACGGCACCAGCGAGGCTTGCTCTACTGGATGGTAGCCGCCTGTCCTGAGTTTTACCCAACTGGCCAAACGCTCCCGCTCACTGCCTAGACAGCATCACTATCAATAATTACAGTGAGTCTGGCTAGTCAGGGAGTGGAAACGGTGCTGCCGATTGGGTGAAATCAACTACAACTGCTCAAATGGCCGTCTTGACGGAACACTGGGGGAACGCTCAGGGCACCTTTTATATTCAAACTGACAGAATTGGCGACGACATCGATGTCGAGCCGGCATACTAAGCTATAACTAACCATGGCGATACGCTAGGGAATGAAAGGCAGACACCTCGACCGGTGGTCACCAGATCATTGGTCAAGCTCCAGGCGATGAGCTTTGTCTACCAGGTAGAGAGCTGGAGAACCTCAATGGCCATGAAGGTCATGTCAGACAACTGTCTTTACCTTTTCAATAAGATAAATAAAACATAAATAAGGCCCCCATTGGAATTTCAATCTGGCAACATTTATTACCGTGGTCACGTGGACAAAAGAGAACTGGGAGTGGGATTGCTGGTCAATAAAAGCATAGCTGGCAACATAAGCGAATACTATAGCATTTACATAAAGGGTATCCGGTCTCGTATTTAAACTTAATTAGAGGTGTAAACTCAAGCTGGTACAGGGTTACGCGCCTGCATCCAGCCACGACGACCAGCTAGATGAACGCTTCTAAAGATGTGGAATCGCCAATGGCTGAAGTAAAGCAATGGCTAAAGGAGATAGACACAGTATACCGTAATTATGGGAGACTTCAATGCCAAAGTGGCAAGAATCAGGCTGGAGACAAGCCAGTTGGAAACTATGGACTGGCCTGTAGAAATAGCAGGAGGGACTTGCTAGTATAGTTCGCAGAACTTAATAATCTACGAATGGTGAACATCTTCTTCTGCAAATGGGACTGCCGGAAGTGGACGTGGAGGAGCCCGAATGGGGAGCATAAAAATGAAATACACTTGATATTATGCGTGAGCCCTGGCGTCCTGCAGGATGTGGCAGTGCTCTGAACGGTAAGGTGTAGTGACAACTGTATGGTAAGATCTCTAATTAGGCTAGACTTGAGGAGGGACCATAACAAGCTGACACGAAAGAAGCCGATCAATGAGCTAACATTAAGACTTAAAGTTGAAAAATTTAGGATCGCACTGCAGAACCGATATTAAGTTCTTATCGAGAAAGCAGTGTTTGCGACACAGAAAGCCAGCAAAAATCTTACACGCGTTATCATAGAGTGTGCAGTACAAGCCGGGAGCAGAGTGGCTACACAGGATACTGGTAAACATGCCCAGGAGACGAAAGATCTAATTAGGAAAGGGCAAACCATGACAATCTCCACCGCAGCTGACAGAATAAGACTAGGGGATCTTTCCAAGTTAATCAATAAGCGTAAGGCAGCTGACGTAGGGAAGTATCATGTGGAGAGGATCGAATAAGCCGTAAAGAACGTAGGCAGCATGAAAGCAGTGAAGAGGCGTTTAGGCGTGGGGAACAATGAATTGTATGCGCTCAAATACAAGCAAGGCAATGTCGTAACGAATAGGGATGAAATAGTTATAGTATCCGAGGAGTTCTATAGAGACCTGTACGGTATCCGGAACATCCAGGATAATGCTAAGCGAGAAAAAAATTCCGAGAGGATAGCCAACCCACCCGTAACGAAAGAAGTAAGGAAGGCTTTGAAACAAATAAAAAGAGACAAAGTACCTGGCGACGATCAGATAACAGCAGCCCCTTCAAGGATGGTTCGAAAATTTTGGGTATTTTAGTATTTCATTTTTATTTCTTGGCAAAACCAAGGGGAGGCTGAGACTGAAGGCAGACGTGGCCTGACAGGGGCCACAGACACCCGATTTGTAGCGTACATAATTACACGTCTTTTCACGAATTTATAATAACACCACAATCGTAAAAGAAAAATAGCACAAAGCAAAGTCATTACCCCATATAATATGTATTATCCGAGCTTTTCAATGCTTTACTGGTTACAAAACTTCGGCGCTCATTTCATATAGGGACCGCGCGTGCCACTACAGGTGCCACCGCCACACGAAGGCCATCCAGCCGCCGCGCATGCGGCGTATTGGCCAGCTATTGGGTTGCAAACGTTGGCTGCTTTTGGTGTCTGCTCGCTGATTAAGTGTGTTTTTTTTCATAGTAGTCAGCGATGAATATTCCAGTCATTGTGTATATCACCTGCCTTCAGTGGGGTTTTATTTTGCGAAGTAAATTACCATAGACTTCGGCCGCGAACGGCAACGGCTTCTGCGTGCTCTGGCACAAGCGCTGCGCCGTCATGTTTACGGATTTTTAAATTTCTATTGCTTCTTTTCTTAAAGCAAAAGTTGTAAATACCACACATACGGTAGCTGTGTAGTCACGGACTGCTGCGGGCCTATCGATAATACAATAAAAAAACTGAAAGAAACCAAGTACGCGTCGTTCAGACTAAGCTTAATGAATCCGTTGATTACTCTGGAATGCACGGAACAATAACAAAAATAGCCCAATAGTATTGTCGTTTCGATGAGTGGGTACATCTTGAAAACATGTAAAAACGGTGCAGAAACACGAAGGATCAAAACACGAAGACATGTTTGTTGCACCATGTGTCTTTCCGCTTCCACACTTTGCAATCCTTGCAAAAACAGGAAGCGAAAAAAGAACCATAAAACTGATTTTATCACACGCAACAAAAAAATTCAATGTTACGAAGGAAGACAAAAGAGCGCGGTCCAGCGTGCAAAAATTTATTTTTTCGCGCTGCGATGTGCAGCACACAGAGGAAACAGAATATTGCCACGTAACCAAGAACAACGCAAAGCTTTTCTGAACGCAGCGAGCTAGCGAGCTCCTGCTCTACAAAAGACTAGAATGAACCACAAATGTCGAAGAAGCAGTCCGCACAGATGAACGTCGATAAAGTGAGTTGCACGGCGTTTGCTATGCATGCATTAGTCTCGGGACGTTATTAATTTCAGATCAATAGAAATAGGATCTAGAACATTGTCGAAGAACCAAAAAATCAAGTTAGCGACAAGGTGGCTCCCTTTCCATATAAAACAACATTGCCCGACAGGACGTACGACAAAAAGAGCAAACGCGCGCTCCGGTTGAAACGCACGATAAGAAACCGGGATCGGCCACGCGCGGTTACAAAACAACAAAACTAACCCTAAGGGATAATTCCTGGAAATATAAAAAGTACAAGCACAAGGACGTCCTAAAGCTTTTTGTACACGCGAGTCTAAGTGCAAGGTAATACAAATTTGCAAGCAGGTAATGAAGAACCGCTACAACCAGACTGATATGACAAAAATCCTGGTTTAAGTTAGCCTTGTACAATTCGAGGTCCACCATGATCTCAAAAGGGTACATTCCTTTTTCCATTCTCACAAGCAGTGCATTCCCACACACTGTCACACACTTATAATTGAAGCTGAAATGTCCCGTTGCTTGCCTTGGAATGGCGGGCCTACATTTCTCACGCAGCTCCCCGTCGCTCGGTCAACAGAACCATGAAACATTTTCTGTGGTATCGTTGTACAAAGAACGACATCCCGAGATGCAACACATGTTCGGCATCGCCGTTGTACTACTTAAGTCGCATCTAAGAGCACGAGATGCACGTTGCATTTTTTTCCCGCACAAAACAACACAACTCGCCGCGGCTCCGCCGCTCGAGCCGGCGCAACGCCTCCCGATGAGTGACCTCAGTGAGAGGGTGGCGCCACCGCGCGGCGGCCAAACGCAGCATATGAAGCTCTCCCAATGAGTTACGGAGCAGTTTAGTGATCTTTAAAGCATTGAAGGACTGTGGTAATATACAAAGCATAGGTCTAAAATTCACAGAAGGATCATAATGTACACACAAAAGCAGTAATTCGTACCCGTGAAGTTTGTTCAGTTACACTACTATGTCAATATTATGTATGAATGTATTTTTGTTTGTAATTGTTTTTAATTTCTACCTTTACGGGAACTAGTACTCATATATTTCAAAACCTTAATTATATATCAATATTGCAAGCGTTTTGCTTAAGTAACACTTCTTTCGCCTGTTTTTGAAACGTAAGATCACTGGCGTCAAAGTTTAATTTTTCTCCCAATTTGTTTATTATTTCAGTTGATCGGTACAGGAAAGATTGCTCACCATAGTTCGGTCTTACTTTTGGAGCGTGCAGTATTGTATGCCTGAGAGGGTAGCCAGAAGATTTATTGTTAACTTTATTGTGGGTCTTTTGTAGATAAATGGTGTTGAGAACCTTCATGCAATACATTTGGTCAGCTCGAAGCATTGACTATTGAGTAACTACAAGGCTTGTCCTCAAATCTGCGTAACAATCATAATAATCTCAATATACGCGCAAAATGTTTTGTCGCAATACAGTGAGCCTGTTATAATTACTTTTAAATGTGGTCCCCCACTACAATATCTCGTAGCATAGTTTCGAAAAAATGAGAGCATTGTATAGGTTTTGTTTCAACCACAGTGCTATTGTACTGGTAAAACTTGCAAACCTGTACACGCAATGTCTATTTGCCGAGAGTGTACCGAAACCTTGAAAGAACCAGAACATCGTCCTTATCCATAAGAAAGGTAACATGAAGGACACAAAAATTACAGGCCCATCAGCTTACCGTCAGTCATATTCAAGGTACTTATCATCGTAAGTTGTAACAGAATTACTGGCAGCTTAGATTTGAGTCCACCTGACGAACAAGCAGGGTTTCGTAAAGGACATTCAACAATGAACCACATTACTACGATCAATCAGGTGATAGAGAAATCCGCGGAGTATAATGAACTCCTATAAATAGCCTTCATAGGGTATGCGAAAACATTTGACTCTGTGGAAACCTCAGCAGTCATTCAGGCATTACAAAACTAGTGTGTAGAGGAGCATTATGTGAGAATATCGAGGATACTTACAATGGGTCCACAGCTGCCATCATCCTCTATAAATAGAGCACTAAAATATTTATTAGGAAGGGCGTCAGACAAGGCAACCGAATGTCCCCAATGTTATTCACAGCATGTTTACAAGAAGTATTAAAACATTGGATGTAGAAGAAAGGGTTAATGTAGAGTAAACTTAGCAACCTAAGATTTGTTGACGACGTTGCCTAGCTAAGTAACTCGGAGGGCAAATCGCAAAGCATGCTTCCAGCACTGGACAAAGTAGACCCGTGGGTCTGGAAAATATTATGCAGAAAACTAAAGTAATAATGAAAAACCTCGGGATAGCACCGCGGTTTGAGAAAGGTGGCAAGAGAGTGGAAGTGGTAAGCGATTGTATTATGACGAAGCCAAAGACGATGTAGTTGCCTTCAAGGAAAACAAGTTTATTGGAGCGAATTGGTGCTCCCCAAACAATTCAAAGAATACACAGGCGCCAAAGAATCAGTCAACAAAGTGACGTGCGAAAGCGAGCGTCGACGATCCGAATGCCACGGCGTATTCTCCTCAGGCATATACATCTTGGCGCGAGCGTTTCTCAACCTTTCCAAGTGCATCAAGAACACTGTGAATAAAAGATGAATATTCTACACTTTTGACTTTAGTACTAAATGCTCTCCTTATCCATAGAGAGAACACGGGCGGAACAGAAATAAAGAATAGAACACGCGCTTCCCTTGGGACAGAGCTAACACAGATAAGAGAACCCGGCGCAGCCGCTCTGCAAAAACAAAACATAAATTAACAAACCTAATCCATCGTTCGCGGCATTACCCCCCTCTAAGAGTGCATCCACCCGTTGCTAAAATAAAATACAGTCGGCAAAAACTGCAACAAATATTCGTTATCTTGAGTAATAAGGTTGCAGGCAAACGACGTGGACGACTTCGGGAGGCGTGTGTCGTCGTGATGTTGCGGAACCACCGTTGGGGATCAACTCGTAGGTAAGTTGTCCAACACGCTGCAGAATCCGGTGTGGTCCGAAATACCGCAGCAGAAGCTTCTTACTCACTCCTCCGCACGCTGAAAGTATCCTTGGACGTCGGCGTTGCGGTCGTCGTCTTCTACGTGGGAAGCAAGGCGTCAAGCAAGCATCGTAGTCGGCCGTCTGCCGTAGGCCACCTCGAAAGGTGTCATCTGCATAGTTTTCTAGATATCCGTGTGGTACGCAAACGTGACATACAAAGGGACTTCGTCCCAAGTCTTATGTTCGACGTCGAAGTACATACACAGCATATCCGCGATCGTCTTGTTCCGAAGCTCCGCTAATGTGTTCGTTTGGGAGTGGTCGGCAGTCGTTCTTCGGTGATCCGCGTTGCTCTAGAGCAAGATTCCTTGCATATGATCCGCAGTGAAAGCGTTTCCGCGTTTTTTTATTAGCACTTCAGGGGCTGCAGTCGCAGCACAACTAGGTTTGTGAAGAACTTGGCGACTTCTTGTGCAGTCCCCTTGGAAGAACGGAGGCCACTGCGTAGCGCGTCATGTGGTCTGTCGCTAGGACAATCCCCTTTTTCTCCAATCCTGACCTGGGGAACGGGCCCTGGAGATCCATGGCAATCTGTTGAACGAGCCTTAACGGGACGCAGAAGTCCGGCGGGTCACGTCTGGGTGTTTTTCGTCGCTGTTAGACACGGCAGCTCCGGGCTTAGCGGGTGACGTCGGATGTAAGTCGGGGCCAATAGTTCTTCACCTTGATTTTTCCAATAGTGCGAGCTGTGCTCAGATATCAAGAAGATGGGACGTCGTGGCACGCTTCCAAAATTTTGCCCCGAAGGTTTCCATGAATGACAAGAAGATAATTCGTTCTTGTTCCGGGGCTGAAATTCTTCTTTACGAGGAAAGAGTTTTTCAGGCTGAATGCTGGTAGGTGGAGTTTGAAGGCCCCAGGCACGGCGACGTTGGCTCATTCCAGGTAGTCGATCATGACGCGTAAGCCGGGGTCGGCACGCTGCTGGGTGGCTGGTCGCTCTCCGTCACGACTCCGAAGAGCGCGCTGTCTTCATCAGAGTCCTGTGGTGGTGGGTCGACGGGGGCACGGGACAGGCAGTCGGCGTAGGAGTGTTTCCTGAACAATTTATAGACGATCGTAACGTCGAACTCTTGCAGGCGCAAACTCCACCTCCCAAGACGCCCAGAGGCGTCCTTCAAATTAGCTAGCCAATCTCTGCCACAACCTTGAATGGTCTGCCATACACGTATGTGCGAAATTTCGAAACTCCCATATGTTAACGAGGCACTCCTTCTCAGAGGCTGAGTAGTATTTCTCCTCCTTCGAGAGACTAAAACTAGGAAAAGCGATTACTTTTTCGCAACCACTTTGCTTTCGAACGAGGACAGCACCTAAGCCTATATCACTGGCGCCCGTGTGCATTTTCGTTTCGGCGTTTTCGTCGTAATGAGCGAGTACGGGTGGTTTTGCAGGCGTTGTTGCAGCCCGAAGAATGCTTTTTCTTGGCCGTGTTCCCAGCTGAAAGGGGGTTGTTTTACGTTACCCGCGTGAGTGGCTCTGCAATGCGTGCAAAGTGCAACCGGTGCAATGCACCCGGTAGTATGCGCACAGTGCTAGAAATCGTCGCACGCCCTTCTTGTATTTCGGTCTCGGGAAGTTCGCCATGGCTGAACTTTTCGCCGAGTCAAGCAGGACTCCAGCAGCGTCGCCGACGTGGCCCAAAGCCTTGAGTTCCTCGTAGCCGAAGTGGCATTTTTCAAATTTGAGCGTTACCCCTGATGTGCGAATTGTCTCGAGTACCGACTCCAATCATGCAAGGTTTCCGTTGAAAGTTCGGACGAATACCACAACGTCGTCGAGGTACCCCTGACAGGTGTGCCTTTTTAAGCCGGCTAGCATGGTGTCCGTGAATTTTTGAAACTTTGCTTGTGCGGTCCACAGCCCGAATGTCATCACCTTGAATTCGTAAAGGCCATACGCGGTTATGAATGCAATCGTCTCTTGGTCTCTCTTATCCGCTTCTATTTGCAAGTAGCCTGTCCTTAGATCCATCTATAAGAAGTATTTGGCGTGGCTGAAGTGGTCGAGGGCGTAGTCGATTTGTAGCAGGGGGTAAACATCCCTTTTTGCTGAGTTTGCTCAGTCGCCGCTAATCAACGCCAAACCCTAATGTGCGTTTTTCTTCTTGACCAGTACGACCCGCGCAGCCCAGGGGTTTCTTGATGGCTGCATAATGTCGTCAATGAGCATGTCTTTCTGTGGTGTTGGGATGGCTTCCCTCTCCTGTGAAGACACGCGGCACGGTGACTCTCGGGTAGGTCGGGCTGCATCTTCTGCTATTTTTCAGGGCTTTGCTAGAGGTATCTGACGTAATTTTGAGTTCTAGAAAAAACTCTCGCTGTAGCGACGCAAAAAAACAACTAATTTGTTCCGTTTTTCCTGCGGTAACGCCGGATTCACGTCGAAGAGATGCGGAAGCTCGAAGGCATCTTATGATTCGCGTTGAAAGTCGGCGACCGGAATCACGCGCTTGCTTCTTGCGTTTCTTCGGCAAACAAAATTGCAGTGCCCTTGTTTAAGTGCTGGTACTCATCGGTGAATTTAGTTACTAAAATGTGGAGTTGACGTTGTTTGAAACACGCAATGCCTCTTGCGACGGAGACACCACGGTCCAGAAGCAACTTATGATCACTCTATCATAGGGTGACGTCAAGAGCCGCATCTTCACAGTAGACCGTTATCATCAAGCCTGCGCGGGGTGGCGGAGTGACATGATCATCGACATTCCTTACAGCAGCACGGTGTTAGGTGTTCGGATCCGCCTTCATGGAGATCGCGGGAAAAAGTTAGGAACTAGGTCTTCATTTCAATATTTGCGCTGTTGTTCATCAAAAAAACCATTCCAAGAATTACGTCGCGGGAGCAGTTGGGCAAAATAATGAACGCAGCAGGGTACGTGGCGCCGTCTATAGTGACGGGTGATGTGCACGTTCCCCTGAGCGTTACAAGATATCTTTTTTTTGTGCGTATGCACGGACTTTCTAATCTGGTCGTGACTTTTTCAGCTTTGACGGGAATAATCCGCTTATGATTGAGTAGTCGGATCCCCTGTCTATGAGGGCCACTACATCAAAGCCTTCAATTTTCTACTGGTCTTCCGACGACGCCTTTTTAGCTTGGGTCGTTGGGATGAGGGCATGTCGTGAATCACACTCTACGGCCAGTCCTATTGTCGTTGGAGGGTTTCCGTTTTTTCTCGATAGCGCAACTTCACCTCCAGAAGTGGCTGCCTTTAGGTTTACCCGCGTGGGCAGGGGGACCTTCCACGTGAGAAGCCAAAAGTGGTACGGCGGTTAGGCGACTGGCACGGGTGGGGCTACGCCGAGCGGTTGAAACAGGCTGGGTCACGGCTGGTTTTAGATAGATGATCGTCCATCTCCCGGGGTCGTTGGCCAGGGAGAGGGCGAGGTGCGTCGACGGAGAGTCCTCGCAAACCCAGCCTGTTGTAAGGGAGGTGACGGTAGATGCGGTGGGCCTCTCTGCAGTGGTTGTCCAGCAGGCGATTATCCGGCGTTCTCCACACCTCGGTCTTCCTTGGCGTCTGGTATGGTACTACAAGGAGTCGGGCCGGCGACTGTAGACAGCGGTATGGCGGGGCTTCTTGACGACGGGATACAGCAGGGCGCGGTCGACGAAGAGCTGCGGAGTAGGTCATTGCTTGTGCCTCGCGGGGTGCTTCGGATGGAGTAGAAGTCCCCAGTGTCTGTTGAACCTCTTCGCGGATGACATCAGTCAGGAAAGTCACTTGAGGTTGTGGCGTCGTTGGGAAAAGCTTCCGAAGCTCCTCTCTGACCACTGCTCGGATGATCTTGCGCAGTGTGTCGGAGATAAGAGCCCCGACACCGAGCGTCTCGGAAACCAGCGTATCGAATAGGCGATCGTACTACCTCGTACTGCGATCGTAACTTAAAACGTCTCCATTTCTGCCGCCTCAGACGCGAATTCGGCCACCGTCTTAGGAGGAGAGGCAAAGAAAAAGGTCTTGGTTTACCCCTGGCGTAAGAAACCTTGGAACCTTTCCTTCTTTTAATTCCGGATCCGCACGTCGAAATAATCCCTTCACCTCCCCAACAAATATCGCTATTCCTTCGTTGGGGTGTTGGGTGCGCTTTTCTGGAAGAGTGCGGCTCGTTCTTTTAGCACTACGATGGCGAACGTTTTAAGGCACCTGCTCTTGATTAGAGTCCAGTCAGATAGACAGCTTTAACGGTTCTCGAAACAGGTTTGCCCTGCATCCTCCAAATAGAAGAAAATATGCCGCAACGTTTCTTCGTCCTCCCACCTGTTAAAGATCCGAACACGGTCCCCTTTCCAAGTCCTCAGGGTCTTCAGCGGCAGCTCCGCGGAACGAGGGTGGTTCCCGTTGCTGTTCCACGGCGAGGGGGGAGTGGCTTCATGCACCATGTTGGTGATTGCAGCAGTCGTTCTTTTGGGTCTGTCTGGCTGCAAACGTTGCAGTCGGCTGGCTCTAGTTGGGCTGGCTTGGCGGCTTCCAGATGTCGTTGGGAACATAAAGTTTGCGTACCGAGCAGATGCACCAGATTTCATGATGCGAAAAACGCGAAGTTGTCTTCAAGAAAAAAACAAGTTCATTGGAGCGTACTGGCGCTACCTTAACAAATCAGAGAATATACTGGCGGCAGAGCAGCAGTCAGCAAAGGGACGTGCGACGACGAGGGTCGACGCTCCGAATGCCGCGGCATCTGCTCCGCAAGCATTTATCTCCGGGCGCGAGTGTTTCTCTAACCATCGAAGTACATCCAAAACACTGTAGATCAAAGAAGATTATTCCAGGGTGTTCACGGTAGTTTGAAACGCTCTCTCTAAGAAAAAGAGATAACACTTGCGGCATAGAAATAAAGAATAAAACACGCGCTTACCTCGGGACACAGGTAACACCGATAAAAGAGCCCGGTGCAGCCGCTCGGCCAAAACAACAAACAAACAAACAAACAAACAAACAAACCCAATAGATGGATCCCCGCAATATCTCTTTAAGCCAAGTTGTGACCCCAGATCATAACCATAAGGCAGAAATATTTAAAAGGATCAGAATGGGGTGGAGTAAATGCAGCAGGCCTTTATGAGATAATGAATGGCAGCCTACCATTGTGCCTGAAAAAAAAACGTGTATAACCTCGGCATGTTTCCCCTACTCAGCTATGGTGCAGAAACTTGGAGGCATTCTAAGAGGGTTCAACGTAAATTGAAGACGACTAAGCAAGCAGGTAACATTAAGGGACAACAAGAGAGCAGAGTGGGTCAACGAGCAAACGCGTGTTAAGGACATACTACTAGAAAGTGTAAAGAAGGAAAGAAGGCATGAACGTGGGCAGGGCATGTAATGCGAAGGCAAGATAACCAATAGTCATTAAGAGTAACAGATTGAATACCTAGAGAAGGCAAGCGTGGCAGGAGGCGACTGAGGGTTATATTGGCCGATGAGATCAAGAACTTTGCGGGGATAAATGGATAGCTAGTTGCACAGGACCGGGATAATAGGAGAATAATCGGACAGGCCATCGGCCTTGTGTGGGCGTAGATAGGCTGGTGGTGATGATGAAATAAAAAGCACTTTGATATATGATCGGCCACAGAAAGGGGCCGCACTGAAGCATCATTTCCACACCTTTCAGACATTAGTTTTCTAAAGCTGATAACAACCCATGTTTCCTGGTAGTTGAATCTAATGAGACAAAAACCCAGCTTGCCCGAGAGTCCTTGTTGGTTATCTCAATGTTTTAGCGGGCCTTATCGTAGATTCATGATCATCATCATTAGTCTAGTTATGTACACTGCAGGACTAACTTCTTTCCAAAAAAATATGCGCCGTGTATCCAGCGCTTGCTCAGTCCACGTTTTTTCCCCGAATTTTCCCACCTCCTCTCTCCATCCAGCTCACGGCCGACCGTCATTTCGTTCGTGGTCAATTCGCAGCTACTATGCTAAACGAATAGTCCACCTGTTGCCCCACATGCACATGACTTGACCTGTACATGCCAATTTTCTTCGCTTAACTGGAACAAGAACGCCCTCCACCTTCGTTTTTTTCCTAATCCATGCCTCGGTTTTCCTATCCCTCACCACGACCCCTAGACTTATGTGTTCCATGCCCTGTTGGGACGGCGTAAGTCTCCTTTAAAGCCCTTTCGTGAGACCCCAACTTGTGGCCGCGTACGTTATCACTGGAAGAACCCAAGGAATAAATAAAAGCTTTTTGAGTGGCAGAGGAAGCTTACCGGGGAGGATATCTTAACTTCACCGAAAGCAATCACCCCTGCTGATTGTGCGGGTAATTATCCTTTCATGGTTTAGTTGTGCAGATATCATTTCGGCACCGTGTTGTGAGTTACGTGTTCCTCTCGTCCCTGTTTTAGCGCCGATTAATTTTTAGCAGTATGTACCAACTCGCCCACATCAAGCTTTTGTTACTTCAGATATCATTTGCTCAAGATAGACCTTCCCCCAATCGTTTTTACACTTCATTACCTCAGGTGAAATCTCACTCTTGGCGTGCTTTTTAGAGAATACATTGAATTTGTTCTGTGTATTTTTGAGGCGGCAATTATAGTTTCCCAGCACAACTGGCAAAGCATGCGCTTGAAATTTTGGCTACTTTGACTGAACAAGGCAATGTCGTCTGCAAACCTTCAGTTGCTGAGATATACCCCATTTATAAGCATCCGCTTTTCCTTCACTTAACGTTTCCGAACATATTGTCCAGACAGGTTGTAAAAAATTGTGGTAATATTGTGTCCCCTTGCGGGAGACAGTTTTTGTATAGAAAATGTACAAGTTCTGTGTCCCGTCTTATAGTTTTATAGGTCCCGCTCATCTCCTGTATATATCTTTGAAAAGGGTGAAGTAGGCACCGTCGACGTTGTGATCACGTAACGGCTTTATTACGGCTGAAGTGGACACAGAGTAAAAGGCTTTTTATATTGTATCAATGGCATATAGAGGGGTACATTATATTCTGAACACTTTCCCATTATAAGATTGACAGCATGAACATATTCCAAAGATGTGAACACCTCCCTGAAACCGGCGTGTTGGCGTGGCTTGTGCAAGTACGATTCAGAATTACTTTGTAAAATAATTTGTAGGTAACCGAGAGGAAGTTGATGGGCCTGTACTTTTTCAGCTCTTTTTCGTTGCCTTTCTCATGTAGAAGAACAAACTTCGCAATTTTCAACACCTTTGGCACCATTGAAGACCTGAGGAACTGCGAGAATGGGACTATAGGCTTAACGTGCCCTCCCAGACATAATATATCAGCTGTAGTGCCATCATTTGCTTGAGCTTTGCATCTCTTCATTCTTCGAACGCCATTGCGACCTCATTTGTCGTAACCGGCAGAACCTGACTGACTTGGCTTGGAATCAGAGGTAGAAGCGAACAGTTTCTGGGAAATTACCTCGGATATTTTTAGCAAATCATCAGTATTATTTGTTGTATTACCACTGGCGTCCCGGAATGCCTACATTCTTGTTTTTTGCTAATAGTGATCTTCCGCGTAGTGGCTGTCAGGCTGTGTCCGTGATTCATTCTTACCTCATTTTTTCAATATTCCCTGCATGGATGTCAGCTGTCTTGCTTTTTTGGATCTATGTGGAGAGCTCTGCCATTTCTATTTGTTTCCACAGATTGCGGAAAATTTTTTGTTGCTTGTCAATAAGTTCCTCAGTCCTCTGTGATAACTTGAATTCAAATTCGGGCACATTTTCTGCAATGGCTAGTGCTGACTCTATCACCCCTTGTGTGAAATGATAATTGAGAGAGTCCAGATATTTGTTTCCATAGGAGAAAACAAAGAAATTGTTTTGCAATAACAATCTGAATTCTTCCACTTTCTGTCCCACGGAGGGGAGGTTAGGCGTGTTCCGCTTTAGCATGTTTAATCTCTCCCCTCTTCAATATAGGTGTATACGACTTTTGACCGCTCTGTGATGAATGATTTTAATCCTGCCAACTTCCTGTACATCGTGTATTGTGCGTGATCTCCCAGATAAAATAAAGTGGCTTTCCTTTTTAGCTTCACCTTTCGTGCCTTTCCAAGTCATGTCCCTGTTATTTCTTTTTCGGGAAAAAGAATTCAGACTTCGCAGAATATTCCTCTGGGCAACGGCAACAAGGACATCTCGTGGTTGCCTCAGGCGAAGCTAGGTGAAACGTTCCTACAGCATGCTGCCCCATCTGTTGTACCCCTATTTTTGCATTCAAGCCACCCATAATGACTGTGCGCAGAGCTTTTACTTGTATATTTGGCAATTCAATGTTTTCGTCAAATCCGTACATATCGTCATCATCGCAAGTGGATGTGGATAAACTGGCACCACATGGAACTTATGCTTCTTAGTGAGCATAAAGCCGAGACATACTACACACTCAGTAATGCTTTGAAATTCTACACCGTTCCCTGCAATAGCCCTATGAATAAAAAACGTACAGCTAAGAGATGCAATTCATAATGACCTCGATAACAGAAATTATCACCAGTGGGAGCGGCTAGTGATTGGTGTTTTTCAAGAAGAAAAGGACCCACCTTCTCTGGCAAATTATCGTCCCGCCGCTCAGAGAGTCTGCTTCTGCAGGCTTCTACAGAAGCTGATGAAAAACATACTCTTGTGCGTTATAAGGTACGTCCTCAATTGTTACGCCGCAAAGCGCCCTTTCGCGGCAAGATTCCTCAGCCGTGCAAAGATGCGTCCACGTTCCATTTTGCGGCAAGGCGCTTTGCGCCAAACTCAACGAGCCAATCACCGCCTGATTCACGTCTGCTGCCAGGTCAGTGCTCTGCCCAGGAAGCTCGCTGGAACGGAGCACACAGGCCCTCACCTCCCCTGTTCGCCCTTCGGAGAGGGCTTAGGGTCGTTCTCTCGGCCACCGCAGCCGCGTTTGCGCCTGCGCACTCCCAGTAGTGCAGCCTTCATATAGCGGCGACGTTTCTGAGCGCGGCCGGGGAAAGAATATTGCCGCTAGTGAGGATAAACCTTTAGAGCACAATGGTATTATCGAAAGCTGCAAGACAATGTAAGGGGCGAGTAAATCCACAAACGAGCAACTTCACGCTTTATAATCGTAGATAAAACATGTTTTCGTTCACAAACAGGATTGCAAAACATCTTTTAATCAAGGAAAATCCTATGACACCGTTTGACGGTATGATAACCTTATCGATCGTAATTCTTTCAGATTGCCACGGAACATGCTGAATACTTATGACAGTTACATGTCGAAAAAATCTTTAGTGTGAGACTTGGTAAGGCGCTGTCTGATTTGGACCTGCAAGGATACGGCTTCCCTGGTAGGGGGGGAGGGAGGGGGTGTGTCTTAAGCTGCACGTTGTTTATTGTAACAATGAACTGTCTTAGAAAGCGACTGCCACCACACATTTATTATTGTATGTGTGTTCACGACGTCCAAATGTCCTCTAAATCTTGTAATATTGCAATCTCAAAACGACAAGTGCAGCTTGGTGACAGCAAACTTGCTACCTGGGCGGACAAAGGCCGTCGCCCATGCCCCCAGAGTGAGCACGCCGCCGGGGATTCGCTCTTGTTTTGTGAAGTAATGGCTACGTCTCCATAAACTGGAAGGGAAGCAGGGAGAGAAACACCAGCTGTATTTACCTATTTTTTTAGCGAAAAACGCATCGTTGCTCGTCGAACAATAGCCGAGATTGCTACGAAACGTATGAATTTTCAGTTAAATAAAATTTATTCAGGCTTCAGTGCCCCTTTAAATAGTACTTATGTCGTCTTCTGCAAGAGGCAAGGGATCACGGCCGAATCTGGCAATGGGCTTAATAGTTTCTCGATTCCTGTAAAATAAACTCATGTTCCTAAAGTTTGTAAATAAACAGATGAAGTTAATTGCACCCATTGAAAAACAATCATTTCCAGGGTCCTACCACACCACTACTACGCAGCCCAAAAGCAACAGCACCTTGTAGTTCTGACCGGCGTTGTTGTTTAGTATTTCTACTAAGAAAGAGTTTCTTATGGGTCCGCGTGTGAACAGTAGTAAAATGTTTGTCCTCGTGTTCCGTCTGCGGCTCCGTCCTGCGCGTGAAGCTGAACGGCAAAGCCCATTTTAAAGCTTTTGTCTCGACAATGAAAAATGAAGCCTTGAACACCAGCGAACGTACATGAGCTGGCTATGTGGTTCAAAAAAATCACCAATGCCTTGTAGCCTTTTTAAATACGTCATTTTGCAAATATTCTGCTACCAGTTTTTCTCAAGCCATTCAGCCATTTCTTTTCCATTTTTACATATAAGAGAGGAATCCGCTGTACTTGATGGGCCCTTTCTATACACTGCTTAGCATACTTTTCCGAACTTTTACCACCATGGCAGTCCCGCCCTCGGTCATTCGTCAAAATTTATATAAACTCCATCGTTAAATAAAATGATTGAGCTAACAGGGGACACGGACGGAGTGAGGACAGACAAACATGGCGTGCGCCATGTGTGTCTGTCTTCACTCCTTTTAGGTCCCTTGTTAGCGCAATCATTTTATTTAACGATGGCGAACCAACGTGCCCAGGACGCTACCCTTATATAAACTGCTAGCTAAAAAGAGTGGTTTTGCTGCTTTCCTTGTTTCTACAGAAAAAAATATCCTGATGCATAAGTAAAGCAAAGCATTCTATCTCTACTATCCAATGGTTCTTTCTTGGCGTGCGGTACAAGAAACTCCCAACGCGGCAGGGCAGGCGGAAAGCGCTTTTCACACACGGAGCACAGTGCTGACGGCGCGGCGATAGGAGCTATTAGCCAGTGTTCGCCATTCTCACCCCAGCTGACGGGTTTGGAGGGCCCTTGCGGCGGCTCTGTCGTCTGATATAGTGACGGTGTTTGGCCTGTTTTGCCGCAGCTTCGCTGCCATTGCGCGCTTACTTCTCAAGGCTTCATTAACTTGTTATACTGCACCTCCTGGGTAACCTAGACCCGACGGAATCAGGTACTCGCAAAGCAAAGATACATTAAGGATGGAATTGCAGGGAGGGAAAAAAAAATGTAACGACCACTTACAGACATCTGGCCGCTATTTTACTAAACCTCAGTAAACGAGAATCAGTTAGCTCACATGCCGGGTTGCTTAGGTGTCTGCGCTTGTGTCGCGCTGTGGTGCAGCTCCGAGCCAGCACATCAAGATGGCCAGGTTATGGTTTCTGACCTATCAAAACACGCTGCTCTCAGTTTTTTTCCCTCCGACGCACGGTCGTACTACAGCGGCGGCGTCCGCTGGTCGAGCCCTGCCGTGGCCGCAATGATGCGTTCAGGATGGGGATCCTACCAATCCCAGGTAACGGCTGGCAGAATCTCTGGTTTTACTCTTTCTAGAGCCATGTGTGGTAATTCCAGTGACACGTTGTTGTTGGGGTCGCTCACAGCTTGGCTGTCAAACCAGCTTCCAGCGTGGATTGAAGCCATTGTTTATAGCGATGCGTATAGAGCTCCCTCCGCTATGCCCTAGGCTGAGCATGGGCCAACTTCAATACACACAGAACTGATAATCTAAAGACCAGCATTTATACGGTGCGGCTTATGATGTTTTTTGCTTTGTTTTTAATCCTATTGCTGAACTTAGAAGGCCTAAATCCACCTGATACAACAATATCTGAGTGCGGTAGCGGTTCTTTGTTCGAAACGTTTTCCGAAAAACACATTGTCACTCAAGCTTGGAGGCCCAATATAACGCGCACGCCTCAAATCATGATTTTGAGTGCGTTGGGTACCAGGCCATTCCGGGATTGGCGGTAATGAGCTGGGGGTTGGACAATGGGCAAAACAACACTGTCTTACACAAGACCTCAAGCCGCAACCCAGCGATATCTTTGTAAAAATGGTGTGCAAAGTGAAGAAACATCCAGAAAATAAATTACATACAATGAAACCACACTTGCGATGGTACACATCTGACTGACACAAAAGACATGAAAGTTGCGTATCAGTGTTACAAATGGGCCACAAACATGTAATACAGTTGCGCATACTCACAGGACCTCCTTGACCGTAATGTAGCAGCTGTAAAGAGGGACTATTCGTTTTGAAACCCCTCATTCAATGGAAGGCACTCTACATCATCATCATCATCATCATCACCAGCCTATCTACGCCCACTGCAGGGAAAAGGCCTCTCCCATTATTCTCCAATTGCCTCGGTCCTGTGCCAACAGTGACCAATTTGTCCCCGCAAACTTCTTTATCTCATCTGCCTATCTAACTTTCTGCCGCCCCCTGCAACGCTTGCCTTCTCTAGGGATCCACTCTGTTACCCTTAATGACCAGCGGTTATCTTGCCTTCGCATTACATGTCCTGACCACGTCCATTTCTTCTTCTTAATTTCTACTAATATGTCTTTAACACCAGTTTGCTCCCTGACCCACTCCGCTCTCTTCCTGTCCCTTAATGTTACACCTATCATTTTCCGCTCCATTGCACGCTGAGTTGTTCTCAATTTAAGTTGAACCCTCTTAGTGAACCTCCAAGTTGCTGCCCCGTAGGTGAGTACCGGTAAGATGCAGCTGTCATACACTTTCTTCTTCAGCGACAATGGTAGGCTGCTATTCATTATCTGAGAATGTCTGCCATATGCACCCCACCCCATTCTGATCCTTCTAATTATCTCTGCCTCGTGGTTTGGATCTGGGGTCACAACTTGGCCTAAGTTGTGACCCCACTCTACATGCCACGACGCAAACACTTCCCACAACTACACAGACAACATATTCCCCTGCAGCCGTAATATTTTTTAAGAGACGACCCCGTATTTGCACGACAGGCGGTTTTGAGTTTTTCAGTGAGATCAAATTTTCACACTTCCATCATTACCCCACATAGTCAACTGGCCCCTACAAGAGTAATTCCCATTGCGTTTGGTTTCTTTTCACACAAATTCTTACTCAGAGATTTTAGCATGCACGTTTACACCAATATGATTTACTAACCTATATTTCACTCTTTGAACTAGTTTGTCATGTGGCATTAAAACATCAACCATTATTATCAGTTCTTGATAAGCGAAGAAAGTTTCATTTGCTGGTGTAAAATTCTATTAGCCAAGATACCACACAAAAATCCCGTTAATAATGAACAGACAGGTTAGTAGGTGTATCTAGCCGATATCTCGCAAAAAGGCGGAAGAATCGGCAAACAAGTGAATGTGAGAAGTGATGCATATAGGGAAGCCGTAGATGTTGATAAGAAGTAACTTCCAGGCCATAGCAGATCCTTGTGAGACGGCAGGAAAGATGTTGGTTAGTGGTTAGGTGTAATAACAAGCTGAAGCAGACTGAGTAAGGGTTAAGTGAAGAAATTCAAGCCTAAATAGGTTTTTAAATCAAGTTTTAATGTTTACGTTTGTTCGAGTAGTACCTTGTAGCATGCCTCTCTGCAAGTTTGTAGCTGTGAGGGCTTAGCGCAACAGCAGGCTTTACAGCGCCACGCTGAATGCTGGCATTGTGCCTGTTGCCCTTCGGAGATAAAGTTACTTGGACAGCCTCTCGATGCAAGGAACTTCCATCTAGAGAGCAGATTCAGTGCCTAAGCTGACAAAATATTGTCTACCCGGTAGATATTAAAAAAAACGCTGGAGCAGAGTAGGTTTACCATACAGTAGAGGTAATAATTGTCTCAATTCAAGACATGAAAGCGCACTTCTCAGCCACAAAAAACCCTTACCCTGAAACTTTCGTAAACATGCGGCTGAGATAATATGGCTGCGCTTGTGAAGATTTTGAACATAGGCATGTAAACGAACAGCTAGACAAAGTTTCTGAAAGTATGCTGTTTCCAACGTGGGTTAAGGCAACGTCAAAAAACCGATGTGCGCTTTTATAGATTACAAGTATATATGCTTTCACGAAATGCAATAATGTGGTTGCGTATAATTTCAATACGTCAACGTGCTACATTGCTTCAGCCACTTGCCGGGTGCACAGAGTTGAGGGGGTAGCTCGGAGCGTTCGGTAGCTTCTTCTTCATAAACTCTTCACTCAAAGGTATTTCCTAACAAGATCAAGCTTCATCTCTTCAAATGTACATTTGTACAACAGTCAAAGCTTCATCTCTTCAAATGTACATTTGTGCAACAGTCAATCCATCTTTTCATATATACCTATTTGCACGTCTTTTTGCCCGTGCGTCCGTCCGTCCATCCGTCTGTCTGTCTGTCTGTCTGTCTGTCTGTCTGTCTGTCTGTCTGTCTGCCTGCCTGCCTGCCTGCCTGCCTGCCTGCCTGCCTGCCTTCCTTCTTGCCTACTTGCCTGCCTGCTGCTTACATTCGTACCTACCTACATACCTGGCCAACTGCCTACCTCCCCACACGCATACGTATCTCCCTATCTTAATACCTGCCTACCTACGTGACCACCTAACAACCTAGCTGCTTGCATACCTACCTGCCTTCTTGGCTGAGTGACTGCTTGCCGACATACCTCCTACCTACACACCAACCTGTTTATTGATAAATATCTACAGACCCACCCACATCGCCTACCTAAGTACCCAACCGCCTATTTACCCACCCACCCCCATGCGATACTCTTGTATGTCTTTCAAAAAAGTATTTTAGATACTTTTTTGCTGTTGCCAACATACCGTATGTGAGCTATTATATCGGTTATCGAGGACAAATAACAACCATGATAATATGGGAATACCACCTCGTTCGCGAACATGTTAAAGCACCAATTTGAAGAGGGTCACAGTTTAAAATACTAGACTGAAAACGTGATGGGTGAAAGACCGCTTCTTCAATCACTTTTTTGTCTGCAACGTATGTTTTATTTTGATTACAAAAGTTAAGTCTTACTATTATCATTGATGCCGCTGTACGCCAATACGCCCTGCTGGAAAGCAAACATTTTCTGACGATGCTGATGAACGATTGTGAGGGACGTGTATTAAAAAACAACGCCACCGGTGTCTGGAATCACTTCTGTGGGTCTCGCGTTACGCAGCCGGTGTCTTTCGGCTTACTCCATTTCGAGATATTCGAAGTGGTTGGGAAATCGCACACAATAACTTAAGAATCTGTCACGGGAAGAATGGCGTTGATGTGCATGACTTAAGGCTGTTAGCTACAATAGGTTACAATATCCCAGAGTTTGTGCGAATTCTAGAAAAGGGATGCGTACCTCGACAGTAGCACACCTCGGTGTGTGGGATTGGCTAACCAAAAAAGTTGTGCGTTCAACCCATCGTCGTCGTTAGAGTGGTGGTGGTGGTTTAACTGGTTTATTGAGTGGAGAGGTTGGAAGCGTAATTGCTCCCGGCTACTCCATTTCGAGTACGGCACCGTTTTTTACGTTATTATTTCCGCCTTCTTGCTTTAAAACCAAATTCTCACATACATTTTGTATCTTATAGATATTTGAACAACTATTTTTATTAGCGGCTTTACCCAAGTCGCAATAATTATTTTCGTATCTCTTGCACAGGGCACAACCAGGGAGATCGGAAGAAAGAGTACTCCTTGAATGTGGAAGCCCGGTATGCCCCCCAGTTCGGTCATTGGATACAAATGACTGGCCTCAGAGTTTTGCCTTTTCTGGAGGTGGAGAAAATCTTGCATGCGAACAACTTGTCTTCCTTAATAATTCATAGCTTTAAAAGAGATACTTTGCAGGTAGTGTAAAAAGGAACGAGGTTGAGCACCCAATGACTTCCTGCGCCACAGCAGCAGGGTAAGTCACAGCAGGTGGTCATGATCGCCCTAGTGCGCGGCATGCCAGAACTTGTGCGAAAAATTTGAAACCGTGGCGTGGCCCTTCTCAACAGTCATGTCTAACATGCATGGTCCTAGAGACGATGGGTAAACAATAACACCGGTCCGCAGCCGTGTCAATGCCAACCACAGCAATTTAAAATTAGCCGCTGATTTGCCGGCATGCAACAAGGCTAACAACGCCGGCATACGTGCCAAAGGCGCTGCGCTAAAATTGAGACCTGTGTTTGGCGGTGTCAAAGCCTACCTCAGCAATGTCAAATTATGTACTCATTTAGGAACGTTCATCATCATCATCATCAGCCTATCTTCACCCACTGCAAGGCACAGGCCTCTCCCATTATTCTCCAATTACCTCGGTCCTGTGTCAACTGAGACCAATTCATCCCCGCAAACTTCTTAATCTCATCTGCCCATCTAACTTTCTGCCGCCCCTTGCAACGCTTGCCTTCTCTAGGGATCCACTCTGTTCCATTGTTGAATAACCTCTACGGAACCCTGCTTGTTCTTTAGGTTGACTGAAATCTAAGGTTGCAGAAATTCTGTTAGCGATTACCTTGGTAAGTACCTTGTAGACGACTGACAGTAAGCTGATCGGCCTGTAATTTTTCAAGTGCTTCCTGTCACCTTTCTTATGGATTAGGATGATGGTCGCGTTCTTTCAAGATTCCGGTATCATTCCGGTTCCGAGCCCCTCATTTCCCATTTTCTGATTAGCTACATGCTTAGCGAGGGCCTCTGCTCTGACAGTCTCGGTGCTAAAGAGAGCTTGAGAGGGTTCAACGCTGGTTGACCACTCTCGACATGTAGTCACTCGAATCACGACCCGGGGGTTAAAAAGAAGGTCCTCTTCACCCCGAGTAGTGCGAGTGGCGCTGGCTACCACCCCCAAGTGCAGGAAACAAAAAATACCTTAACTTAAATATCCGACAATGTGCTGGGGAAACAGCCCCGTCGGTAGCATAGTGGTTATCGCACCAGACCGGTATTCTGGAGGTTGTGGGTTCGGATCCCACTCGGCGGGCATTTTTTCAACACTTTCTTTTGGACTCAAAAAATTCTTCATCAGTTTCTATGACCCACCACAACCTCCCCTTTGCTTCCTGAGGTTTTCTTGACTGCCAACTCCTATATATATATATATATATATATATATATATATATATATATATATATATTATTGAGGAAATGGTTGACTCACGTCTTCATCTGAGTAACATAGAACATAGAAGCACGCACGCTTAAATAGGTGCAGAAGGATTGCTACAGTGCACACTTGTTAATAACATTGGCTGGTTGGGGGGGGGGAACAGGCAAAGGGATGGCACTATACATGTGCGTACAAACTTTTGTGACATTGTGCTCCTCAGATCCTCTAAACAGGAACCACAAATAAAGAAAAGAACAAAACAAGGAATTGTTTATATTAACACGAGACGCGGTACAGCGGGCGACAAACTCTTTTCTAAAAAGCAAAGCAATATACAACTTTATTCCACTGAAAAAAGACAGGGTGGGAAGCTGGAGAAAACAGACACTTCACGTACGAATTACAGGAAGAAATGAAATGTGCACGGAACGTGCCGACAGACGCATTGCAAAGTACAAGAACGACAAATACAGAATGGAGGCCGCCAGTGACACATCTATGTCTGAAAATACGAATGACCGGCGGCGTGGGGAATATCAGGGCAGTTCAAAAGTTCACAGAGGTCACGGAAGGGCGTAGGTGCCAGAAACGCAACCAATTATAAGTATATGTACTTGTGCTAGCTGGGTGTGTCCTGCGTGAAAGTTACTATTAAATAGGTCACCAGTAAGGGTCAAGAAGTTTCTGTGTATATGATCAAAGCATGTCACAGCGGAATGGAGGCATAGAAAGAAGTGGGGAATGAATAAAAATTGTTATAGTTAACTATACTGTCCAAGAAGCGTAGTTATGGGGAAACCGCGCGCACGGCGAACGGCGAATGACGCGCGAACGGCGCTTTCGCGGTAACAAATTTACCTTCCTAAAATGGGCTGCCAACTGCAGTAAATGCCCTAACTCTCAAATGGTGTGGGAGGCGGGAGCCGAGGCTTACTGTTAATGCAGCGAATTTTGCGCGAAAAAAAAAGAGGGACACAAGAAATAAAGGGGGAGATTATGGTGGCCGACAGTGTTCGGTATTGAAAATGAAACAAAAAAGGACGAAACGTGACAATCGCTTAGGTACCCAGCACAGACGATAATTTCCACAAACTCTCATTAATGCCTGAGGATACGAATTTTAACTTGCAAATGAGGTGCGATTTGCGGATTAGTCAATCATGGTGTGTGCAAAATCCAGATACGAATATCGTGGCTCTGAGGGGGTCCAAAGAGTTCCCAGGGAGGATAACGTGTTTTGACAACGGGAGAGGTGGCAGAGTTTTGGAATGTGACTTGTGATTATTAAATCTAGTTCTGAACAACTTTTGTGTTTGACCGATGTATTGTAGGTGGCACACCATGCACTCGAGCAAATATACCACATTGGAACTACCACACTTCAAGTTTCCTGTGATTTTTATACAAAATTCAGAGGCTGTACTGACCGCAGTATCTGTTGTAGACATGTGCGTGCATATTTGACATCGAGGCTTCCTGCAAGGACTGCATCCGCGAGTCGTCTGAGTTGTTATTTAGAATGAGATGAGGACATCCCTAATGGTTTTGTTTCTCTTGTACACAACCCGTGGGGGCTCCGGAAAAATAGATTTTAGGCACTCACATTGGGTAAGAATGTATAGTGTTTTTTTTTTAGTATAGACGAGCCTTTGGGAACACATGCGGAATATGTTAAGACCAAGTTCGTTTGGGGACGGTCGCGTGATGTTTTGGTGCATCTGAGAAAGTCTGAGCGGTTCAGGTTTTATGATCTGGGCATAGCGTTGTCAATTATTTCAACGGGATATTTTTGTTTCAGAAGTGCACTGCGTAGCTCCTGAGAATTATAATTGAAGTCTTCTTCCTTTGACCAAATTCGACGAGAACGATGTGCTTGGCTATAGGGAATTGGCGCAGCTACACGTCGCTACGTATACACGAAATAACACTACCTCTGTGGTCTTACTGCAACCAACTTCCAGATGGCGCAGTCGTGAAGGAACTTTCTCACGGGGATCATGGTGACTAGAGAAACCCCATGCCTCATGTGTAGCCTGTCCTCAGCGGTTGGAGCTTGTGGCGTCGTCTTTAGGCAGAGTACAACTTCGAACATTTCTGTTTGTGTCTTTTATTTCTAGACGCATTCGCCAGGGTAGACCAGGCTGAATAATCCGCAACAAGGCCAAGCACAATAAAATGAAAGTTACCAAAGGGCAGTTTATTACAACTCGGATATGCTACGAAGAAATAGTCGGGTACAGAAAATCAACACCTTTTCGAGGCATGCGCCATTTTTTGCATAAACAATTTTTTTAACTGTTGCACGATAGTGCCTAGGATATACTGTATATTCTAGGCACTATAGTTTTACCTACTGTTTTTTATCTAGGCCGTCACCTACCATTCTATTTAAACTGGGAAACAGCGCTTTAAACGAGGACAGCGAAGAAGACACAGACACTAGCGCTGACTATCAACTGAGCAATATTGTATTGCTTGCGGAAATATAAAGGAAGAATGCAATGACGTCACATGCGTGAAAAAGGAAAAGACAAACACAAACAAACTACAGGCGCTTCTGCTATGCCAAGATAACTCGAAATTACATGTTAAAGTACACAAGTTCTTTCTGATACAGAGCTACGGAAGGGGTGCTCACGCATTCTACGCCACGCTGGGCGATCTGCCACGCCTCGTAGATTTCGCGTGCGCGTGTGTCGCAGAACCTCTTGAGTATCTTAGTTTCTTCCACGCGGGGAGCGCTTACAGGCCTTGCAGGCCTTGCAGTGCCTTGCCAAGTTGCTTCCTGTGCCGCTTATAAGAGAGTACGCATGCTCCCTTAGGCGCTCGTTCAGGCAACGCCCGGTCTGCCCCACATACACACGACCACATGCTAGGGGCACCTCGTACACGACGCTGTCGCGGCAAGCCACGAAGCGCTTCGCGTGCTTTGTCATGCATCGCACATTTTTGTGCCCTGGCGAGTTCACCTTAGCACACAAACTTCCAAGTTTTCTCGGGGCCGAGAACACTGTCCGCACACCTGCTTTTTCAGCGACCTTTTTGATCCGGTGGGATACCTGGTGGGTGTACGGTATGACGCTTAGGGGCTTTTTCCGCTTCCCTTCTTGTGTCTCGTGGGTCGAGCGGACTTTCTTCAGGAGCGCTTCCGCAATTCCAAGGACCAAGGCGTGTGGGTAGCCTGCCGACCGCAACCGCTGCACTTGCGTGTCCAGGCTGCACTCCGTTCCGTGAGGACACGACCGAACCAAAGCGTTCAACAGTGAGGAGTCGGAGATTCCAAGCTTCGTAAGCTTGGAATGGGCCGAGGAATATGGCAGCACCCCTTTTTGCTTCTAGAGGCGTACCTCTACCATATGTGGCGAAATTGGCACGCCAGTATCAGGTCAAGAAAACGCATAGAGCCTTCTTCAGGAACCTCCTTGGTGAGCTCCAGGGGTCTGATTGCGGACACAAACACACAAAAAAGATCATCCACGCGCTCGGCCGTAGTATCTGGCGCAGCCTCAAAAAGGACAAGGAAATCGTCCACGTAGCGGAAGACTTGCACCAAATCCAAGTCACGCAGAGAGGCCTGAAGTGTCCTGTCAAACGCGGCGAGGAGCAGATCACTGAGGACCGGTGCCAAGGAGGAACCAATGCAAACACCGTTCTTTTGAAGGTGCAGTTGATCATTGTAGTTCACGAACGTGGAGTCCAAGTAAAACACGAAGGCGTCCAGGTACTTGTCCACGCTAATGCCACACTCAGTCTGGAACTTCACATTGCCGAAATTGTCTATGGCATCAGTGACAGCGTCGAGCAGTAGATCACGAGGCATGCTGTAGTAGAGGTCCTTGATGTCTACTGAAAAGGCACTCAGGTATTCTGAAGACTGCGCCTCCAGGAACGTGGAAACAACATCCGAGCTACGCACGAGAAACGGGTCATCAATGGCGAGCTTGGAAAGGGAAACCTGCAAGAACCGACCCAGGTCACGTTGCCACGTTCCCTTCTCGGAAACGATTGCCCGGAACGGGCACCCCTCCTTGTGGGTTTTGGCGGAGAAGAAGACCTGAAGGCTTACCTCCGTCCGTTTCCGGGTGGAAGAGGCCAACGCTGTCAACCCCCAGTCATCAAACGCTTCCGCTGCCTCATTTCTTCTCTTCCGTGGGTTCCACCTTTCCACAGGGCGGAAATTGCCAGCCATCGCTGCTTCCGCTCTCGCTTCGTAGTCCTTGGCTGCTGCCACCACAAAGCCACCCTCTTTTTCGGACAGTAATAACCTGGCATTCAAGTCCTGTAGGACCGGTACCACTTCAACGGTGTGCCTGTCTCACCCAAAAGTCGTTGAAGGTAGAACGCTAGTTCCGTCCAGAATGCAGCGTTCCTGTTCCTCGGCCGTCGCCCTTGCTGCTGTGTTTCTCATCAAGGCCAGTAATTCAGCTTTTTCAAGCAGTGGTTGCGTCGCATACTTTGGCCCTCGACTTAGGGTCTTCTCGACGTGCTGTGGTAGACATGGTGTACCCAGCAGGTGAACATTCTGGTTGGGGGTGTCAGCTCCTCTCTTTGGAAGGCCTGAGACTATGGTCCTCCAGACAAACTCGGTCATCTGGGAAGCCACGCGAAGATCACTGTTCAGGAGTCGGGACGTCTGCTTTTTCAGAACAGCTAGCGAATGCGCTACCTCCAGGTAGCATCGAAGAAATCGGACTTCTCTCCAGGCTTCCGAGCGAAGGACGCGGCAGATCCTTGTGTTGTGGCCAGGTGATGGCGGTAGTGCACCGGTGAGAGCTGCTACCTGTGGCAGAACATAGGAATTCCGAATAGCGAAGGCGTACAGGCGGGCCCTGCAGTTCGCTTGCACTAGATGAGTGATACACAAACACGGATCTCGAAGAACGCACAATGGAAAAGAGCCCGATGTACAAGAAATAAATCTAACTAAAGTTTGGGTTTGGGCTAGTTGGTTCATATTTAAACTAGGAAACAGCGCTTTAAACGAGGACAGCGAAGAAGAAGACACCGATACTAGCGCTGACCATTAACCGAGCAATATTTTTTAAATATTTTCAGTCAAAGTATATATATTTCAGTCAAAGTATGAATACGAGTTGTATTCTAGATTATGGTACGTAAACTATTTTTTGTTAAAGAGGCATACTCCCGATGATGTTACAAACTCCTCAATTAGGCGCCTTGGAACATCCGTGTGGGTGAAACCCGCTGTTTCCCAGTTTAAATATGAACCAACTAGCCCAAACCCAAACTTTAGTCAACATTCTATTTCTACAAACATGACATTTGACATCAAATAATTTTTGTAGTGATCAACACCACTGTTATTTTTAAGAACCCATCAACTGGAGGACAAGAAATAATTTTATTGGTGTTAACAACTCAACTTTTTTTGCAGTGCGCCCTACTATTGGCACCTGAAGATTGCCCGCGAGAGTGTCCCTGCACAGAGTGTGGTCCGACAAACGCGTACTGCGCCTACAGAGTCCGACTAAGCAGCAGGTGCCTGGAATATAAAAATAAAAACGCTGCCGCTAAGTATATGAGAAAAACGTAAATATGGGCATTCTGATGTTAATAAAGCTAAAAAGACTCAACTGGCGATTTTGTGATTATAAAATATTTTGGGTTTTCTCTTTCGTGTACAAACAGAAAAACACTCCCCGTCCATGTTTTTCACGTTGCCGCCTTTTGATGGTCAGAAGGAAAAGTTGAGGCTCAAATACTGCAAGGACATTCATCATGTTGTACGCAGTATAGTTCACTTCAAGTAAGGGAAATATGTATATATAGCATCATTATAGCGGGTATGCAATTCAGCTTAGAGATAAATATTTTCAACTCACAACATGCTGCACAAATGAAATTATGGTCACCATTGGAACAAGCACGCAAACCACATTATTTGCGTAGTATGACTGGTTCCCTTAAAAATTCACTCCTGACTCCTTTAGACCACTTTATTAATCTTATATGTCTGAAAATGTTTTTGAGGAAACAAGGATCTGTTTCCTCAAAACAAGCAGCGCTTGTTTTGAGGAAACAAGCAGCGCTTGTCTGTGCTTCTTTCCTAGTCCTTGTCTTTAGCGCTGTTGTTGAAGTTCAGAATGAACCAACTGGCCCCAGTCTATACGCTAATTCAGTTCATTTCAAGGATCTGAAGTTCATTGAATTTCACTAGATACAGCATATTCTTTGTTATTAACTTGCCACAGTAAATCATCGGCTCAGGCGTTGTGCCGCTCAGCCCAAGAACCTCGGTGTGTCGAGTCCACTGTGACCGTTTTTTTGCGAGAGTAACGATTATCACTATAAATGAAAATACAGCTTACGGCGTGCGCGTCCGCTGAGACAATTAAAAAAACGGCCGAGAGTGCAAACAGAATCAAAGACAAAATAATTACAGTGCATATGTGACTTGAACCCAGGTCCTGCTCAATACCAGTCCGAAACAAATCCCGCGGATCATCGACGAAGTTTCACTCCCCGAAACAAAAGGGCGACTTAGCGACTGCGTTCCCCGTTCGAAATATAAACGTGTTGCAGACCGGTACCGAGGCACCCAATGTGGGCCTTCGCGCACAAAAGCAGCCTCTTGTGTTTGCCCTAACCTTCAGCCGACCAGACAAGCGGAACCAACCGCATGTCACGTGTTGTGTCAGCGTTAAGATGGTGTACACTGCGGCCCATCCATCGGTGGTAGTTTCGGCGTGTTTGCGCCGTCAAATCAAATTTAGAAATATGTATTTCCGACGTATTAGCAATTGCGGAGGAATATACAAGCCCGAGTGGGGTTTTGATTATGCAGATTATTATGCACCTGGTCAGTATACGGAAATCATTGCAAATCAGTTAGTTTTAAACATATATTGTAGGTGGTTAAACCGCAGAAAATAAAACTGGTATCTTATGGGCGCCGCAGTGTAGGGCTTAGGATTAACTTTGACCCCCTCAGACTTTAAACCTGCGCGGTATTCTTAAAACGAGGGCATTTTCAATTTGCCCCTTTATTTGACAAGCACTCACAGCCGCTTTAACCACACGTGCCTCGTCGCGCTGGAGCTCATTGCCAGGGTGTTGACTTAGGCGAAAATAATATTTTCCGCAACGAACGACACTGACGGTGAAAAGGACAGGACGGGCGCTAACTCGCAAATGTATTTTTAATGAAAATACGGCGTAGGTATCGCCTTTCGGCTATCGCCTTTGACCTTCGCCTTGTTTCTGTTTTGATTTGTGGCGCCGGTATCCCTCTCTTTTTCTCCCCCGTTGGCTTACTACTTTCACTGTCTCTCCACTGAGACATAATTACTATCACTCGACAGCTTAGCCCTCTTATCGCCATCGCGACGGGGGGCGCCTCCTTTCTTCCCAGGTTTCTCGAACACGTGGGCACTTTACGACTTTGGCGCCGACACTGACTGGGAGGAGGAGGTGGAGGGAACTGAATGGGGGATCATCTTCGGGCGCCGACGAAACCCCGCGCCCCTTGCTCGGGAGTCTTCAGGGCACGCGTACGTAGGACACCCCTCGCATATTGTTCACGGGCGCTGACCGCGGGCGCTTACAACTCGTCACCCCTGTCAACCACGCAATTATGTGCCCCCTATCGCTCACGTTGACTTACTATTCTCGCTGTCTCTGCAGGCAACGTGATTCATGTCTCCTCAATCACTCTCATTCGGACTTTCGATTGCTCATCTTCACGCCGGCGCGACTAGGGCGGCCCGTTTCTTCCCGGTTTTCTCCGACACGGCGACACATTACGGCTTCCGCGAACTGAGCAGGAAGGGTGGGGGGAAGTAGATGGCGGTGCGTCTTTGAGGGCCGACGAAGGACACGCGCTTCTGGCACGGGAGTCTTGGAAGCGGCGCGCGTACAACAACCCTTGCATATTGTTCGCCTGCGATGGCCGCGGCCAGGTACAACTCGCCGCCCCTGTGGGTGATCCCTGTCGACCACGCCATTACGTGTCTCCCATCGCTCCTAAGCTACTATTTGTCGTGTCCTCTCGGTTCTTTTTAGTTTGCCCGTCCCCACCTCTGCCTTTCCATCCCCCTCTCTCACATATTTATGCTTTTCAAGTTTGTGCTTCTTTATTGCTGGCTCTTTCTCTCATGTTTCAATGCGCTTTTCTCTCTTCCTCCTCGCTCCCAATCTTAAACGTATGTCACCGCCCCGGAACCTCAAGTGCTTGAACTGTATATAAACCGCTTCCATTCTGTAAAATATTACGCTTGATAAAGGACGGTCCCCGTCCGAAACGTCTATGTAAAGTTATGTTTTCGAAGTAAACTTGTTATGTTTTTCATTGCGCCCCTTTTTACTAATATATATATATATATATATATATATATATATATATATATATATATATATATATATATATATATATATATATATATATAAATATATATATATATATATATATATATATATATATAAATAGATTGTACTGGATATAGGTGTACCCGACACGACGACATACGTTGCGCTTAGTGTGCGCCAATCTCCCCTGTGCAACAGACGGGGTATGTTGCGGAGGAAGGACTACAATTCGCCGCATGATGATGGCAGGTGGAAGGCGCTGGGCGAGAGAAGAAGAGGAACGGTCAGCATCTTTATGATTGCGATTGGTCACCGTCGCTTTGATTTTTCAGGATTTTTTTTTCTTTTTTCTCAAAAATTTTTCAAACCGGTCTAAAATATCTTTTCTAAACGTCGCGTGATTAGAAAAGAATTCTATTCATTTTAACCACACTCTGTTGATTGGCCGATCCCCTGATTGGGTATGTGCCATACCTAAAGGCGCAACAACAACAACAACAACATCGCGAGTGGCTCGCTCTAGGAGAACGCACCGAGACATCGGTCTGCGCTGCCTTGCCCGTCTGTGGTCTCTGCCTCTTTCTAAGAGTCTTGCTGGTCCCCAGCTATAATCCCCCTTATAGTGTGGTAGAGGTGCAGTCCCACCACCGCCTTTCAATCATGAAAATACGAAGCAAGCGCATAATACAACCACTAATCCAAGACATCGGTCACGACGTGGCGCCTCCGCAACATAAGCCCATCATGTGCTCCGGATCCCTTCCTCACCGCGACCCTGCCAAGTTCTCCGGCACCGACGATTGCGACGCAGAAGACTGGCTCTTATACTTCGAAAGAGTGAGTGCCCACAACCGCTGGGATGACCCGATGAAGCGTGCTCACGTCGGCTTTAGCCTTACTCAAATAGCGGAGTGGTGGTTCCTAAACAACGATGTCGACATGACAACTTGGTCTGCCTTCAAAACGAGGTTCTTGGAAGTGTTTGGTCGCCCCGCGGTCCGCAAGCTTAAGGCTGAACAGAGCTTACGTGGGCGCACCCAGCTTGCCGACAAAACGTACAAGAGCTACATTGAGGACGTTGTCGACCTCTGTAAGCGCGTAAATCCTGCCATGCCCGAGTCCGAGAAGATCAGGTACGTCTTAAAAGGCATAGAGGACGGCGCGTTCAAGATGTTGCTCAGCAAGTTCCCACAGTCGGTTGGAGACGTGATAAAAAAGTGTCTTAGCTACGACGAGCTCAGGAAGCAGCGCATTTCTACCCGCCAGTGCTCCCCGAATGACGAACGGCATCGGGCCTCACTTTCAGCGCTTGCAATCTCATGTGATCTTGCGCCACTTCTACCTCACATTGGGCAGTTCGTGCGCGAGGAGGTTGCTCGTCAACTCAACCTTCAGCCGTTGTCATCCAAGCCTTCATGCCCGTTGCCTACGTCGGTGCAGCGCGTAATTCACGACTGAGTCGCCGGGGCGCTGCCGTCAGACCGCCAGCCTACGTCCTCGACTCCGCACCTGGTACCGCCTGTTACTGCCATCCTCGACTGACCCATGGCCGCGCCCCCAGCCGTACCCGTGGCCGCGCCTTTCTTTTCACCGACGGCAGCACCGATTCCTTCCGCTGTGGCCGTGCCCTTCGCCTCACCCGTGGCAGGGCCTTACACTTATGCTGGGGTTTGTGCCCAACCGCCGCCAGCCACATTTCAGCCGTTACAGTACACCACGAGCCAGCGGGTGTTCCCATATCCTCGAGCGGCAGCTCACGGCCCCAACCCGTGGCGCAAGTGCAATAATCGGCCCATATGTTTTGCGTGTAACGTTCCCAGACATGTCGCACGTTTCTTCCGGCGCCGACCTCCTCCTACGAGTGACGTTCTTCGGGAGTCCGCATTTGCGCCTCAGTTGCACTCCGCTTTCGTTCCTTCCGGATCAACGCCAAACTCAAATTCCCCAGATGGCTTCCCCTTTACAGGACGCCGTTCGCCTTCACCACGCCACCGTTCTATTTCTCCGATGTGCCCCCGTGGCAACCCTGCAGCCCAGGGAAACTAGTAGCCGTATTCCTGAGGCACGAGCTGCGCAACCGTCGAACGTTCCAAGTCCTCATATTTCGCCTTCAAATGTGACTGATGCGATTGTGGATGGTACCCCTGCACTCGCGCCTATTGACACTGGAGCCGCCGTATCTGTGATTCAAGAGACATTTTGCCGCAAAACTGGTAAAGTGATGACGCCGCTTTCGCGATTTACTCTTCGCACTGCCAACGCACAGCCCATTCAACCGCTAGCCATGTGGACCGCTCGCACTACCATTCAAGCCATCCCTCACATAGTTTAAATGGTCGTCCTTCGTGCATGTTCTCCCGACGTTATCCTCGGTTGGGATTATTTGTCACATAACCACGCTATCATCAATTGCTTCCGCGCAGAAGTTGAACTGTTTTCACCCAGTACTAGTACCGCGGAGACTAGCAGCGTGAAAATGGTTGCTGCTGAAGATGCCGCCATTCCCCCATTCTCTTCGGTCATTGTACCGGTGCTGTCACACAAAGCCCCAGACGTCACCGTTGTCTTCATGCCCTCGCGTCTATTTTCGTCGCGCACCAATTTTCTCCTGCCGTTCGCTGTCCTGGAAATGAGATGTGGTTCGAGCATTATGTCGATAAATAACCCGTCACCTTGCCCGTCCCGAGTGCTTCGTGGCGAATGTCTTGGATGCGTCAAAGTTGTTCCGCCACATCTTGTCGTCGACATCCCGAACGAGTGGGCTCCGGCCCATCTCGACGACCTGAGCCCCGACGTTCCTTTTATTCAGGCTGCTTTTCTACCCTTCATCGACGCCGACCTGACCCAGGAGCATAAAGACCAGCTCCTGGCTCTTCTACAACAATTCCATACATCATTCGACTCCCAGCAAACATCTCTGGGGCGCATGTCAACTGTCTGTCATCCGATTGACACTGGAAACCATGAACCACTGCGCCAGCGACCGTACCGTGTATCACCCAAGGAACGCCGCGTTATCGAGGAGCATGTAGCCGATATGCTGAACCGGGACGTTATTCGCCCCTCCACGAGTCCCTGGGCTTCTCCAGTCGTGCTAGTCACCAAGAAGAATGGGTCTATTAGGTTTTGCGTCGACTATCGCCGCCTAAATAAGATTACACGAAAGGACGTCTATCCACTACCTCGAATAGATGACGCGCTAGACTGCTTGCAAGGTGCCGAGTTCTTTGCTTCATTAGATTTGCGCTCGGGTTACTGGCAAGTTCCTATGGCTGCGGCTGACAGACAGAAAACGGCTTTGTGACACTGGATGGGCTCTATGAATTCAACGTCAAGCCCTTTGGTCTGTGTAATGCGCCAGCGACATTCGAGCGAATGATGGACAATGTTCTATGTGGGCTGAAGTGGCGTATATGTTTATGCTAGTTGGACGACATTGTCGTGTTTTCACCAGACTTTACGACCCACCTCCATCGGCTTGACCGAGTCCTTACGTGCCTTACTTTGGCTGGCCTGCAAATGAACCTCAAGAAATGCCGTTTCGCTGCCCGCACACTCACTATATTAGGTCATGTGGTACCTAAAGACGGCATCCTACCAGACCCAACCAAGCTGCTTGCGGTCTGCGAGTTCCCTAAACAGAGCACAATGAAGGAGCTTCGAAGCTTTATTGGGCTTTGCTCCTACTTTCGGCGGTTTGTCCGGAACTTCGCGTCTATCATCGCACCGTTGACGCAGCTCATCGGTGACGCCAAAGAAGTTTTAAACTGGTCAACGGCTTCCAAGAGAGTTTTCGAGACCTCACGAAGGCTCCTGACGTCGCCGCCGATATTGCGCCAATTTGATCCTACCGTGCCCACTGAACTTCAATAAGACGCCAGTGGTACCGGTCTCAGCGCTGTCCTGGCTCAACGCTAGGCTGGTTTTGACGAGTATGTCGTCGCGTACGCAAGTCGTGCTCTGACAAAAGCGGAGTACAGCTACACCGTCACAGAAAAAGAGTGCCTTGCAATCGTTTGGGCGGTTGGTAAATTCCGACCCTACCTCTATGGCCGTCCATTCGAAGTAGTCACGGACCACCATGCTTTATGCTGGTTGGCATCATTGAAGGACGCTTCCGTACGTCTAGCCCGCTGGTCCCTTCGGCTCCAGGAGTTCGACGTTCGTGTTGTTTACCGCTCAGGAAGAAGACACACCGACGCAGACGCCCTTTCTCGTTCGCCATTGCCACCGGTAGCCGCGACGTCAGCGCTGGTGTCGAATAGCGACGTGTCGGCGCTACAAATTGACGACATGGCTACCGAGCAGCGCAAGGACCCTTGGATAGCCTCACTGCTAGACTTCCTTGGAAACCCCACAAAGTCATCCGCATCTCGCACAATACGGCGCCAAGCAGCGCATTTCATCATTTGAGAGGGGCTCCTATACCGGCGCACCTATTCCGAAGAAGGCCGCAAATGGTTGCTAGTGATACCGTGTCACCTGCGCTCACATATACGCGCATTGTTTCATGCCGACGCCCAGTGTGGCCATGCTGGAACACTTAAGACATATCAGCGCCGACGCCTACGCTACTACTGGCGAGGCATGTACACGTTCGTCGCGAAGTACATTCATTTCTGCACTGACTGCCAGCGTCGCAAGACCCCTTCACGGCACCCCACTGGAGAGGTGCGGCCGCTACCATGCCCGGAACGGCCTTTCGATCGGGTTGGGATTGACCTCTACGGTCCCCTTCCGGGCCCTAAATCAGGCAACCGTTGGATCGTTGTCGCGGTGGGTCACCTGACGCGATACGCCGAAACAGCCGCCCTGGCCACCGCAACGGCACGCGACGTCGCCTTTTTTCTACTCCGGCGTTTTGTCTTACTACACGGTGCTCCCGAGAGCTGCTTAGTGACCGCGGCCGGGTATTTCTCTCCGACGTCGTGGAGGCGCTGCTACAGCAATGTCAAATTGTCCACAGAACCACGACTTCATACCACCCACAGACAAATGGCCTAACTGAAAGGTTCAACCGCTCCCTTGGAGATATGCTTTCCATGTACATATCGTCCGACCACTCAAATTGGGACATGGTGCTACCGTTCGTCACGTACGCATATAACACCGCCACGCAAGCGACCACAAGATTTCACCGTTTTTTCTTCTATATGGACGTGAGCCATCTTGCTTGATCGACACTATTTCGCCCTATCGCCCCGACGCCTCTGAATGTGCCCCAGTTTCCGAGATGGCGAGGTATGCCGAGGAATGTCGACAGCTCGATCGCAAGTTCACATCAGAAGACCAAGGACGCCAGAAGTCTCGACATGACAGCTCCGCCGCTGCACCAACGTTTGAACCTGGATCCCCTGCATGGCTTCGTGTGCAATGCCCCAATCCTGGTCTTTCGGCGAAATTCCTTGCCCACGGCTCATATAGGATTCTCGAACAACATCGCCTGTGATATACTTCATCGAGCCCGTGACTCCCACCTCAAACCTTCGCGGTCGAGGTCGTGAAATAGTGCACATCGAACGTTTAAAGCCCTACTACGATCCCCTCGTCGTTTCGTTTCCTTAAGTCGCCAGGATGGCTCCTCTATTCCCCGGGGGGTGATTGTATTGGAGATAGTTGTCCCCGACACGAGGACATACCTTGCGCTTAGTGTGCGCCAATCTACCCTGTGCAACTGACGGGGTATGTGGCGGAGGAAGCTCTTGTTGGACTGGCTTGGCGGCTTCCAGAAGTTGTAGCGGGCATGAAGGGTGCGTACCCCGCACCTCTACCAGATGTCACGAAGCCAAGGACGACGCAGTTGTTTGGAAAAGAAACAAGTTTATTGGAGCGAACTTGTGCCCCCTAACAACTGAAAAGAATACAGAGGCGGCGAAGCAGTGGTCAACAAAGTGCGTCGGCGAGCGTCGCAGAATCGAATGCCGCGGCGTCTGCTCTGCAGGCTTTTATCTCTCGGCGCGAGTGTTTCTGGAACCATCGATTCACATCCAGAACATTGTAAATCACCGAGGATTATTCTGGACTAGTTAGGGCGAAACAGTCTGCTTATCTTAACGTGATAGCCTGTGCGGCATAAAAATAAAGACTGTAAGACGCGCTTCGTTTGGAACGCAGATAACAGAGCCGGGCGCGGCCCGGCAGTAAAAACAAACAATAAATAAACAAGCCCATACATGTTTCGCGGCAATATTTAAAAATATAGAATGCCTCTGACACCTCTCGAATGCTCATTAGAATTTTTGAACAACAAGATTTAGTCTTATAAAGAACGTGTACGCACAGCCATCCGAGTCGCAAAGAGCAGCCAAGTTAAAAGTGCAGAGTTCCTAATAAAGAGGTAATGCTCGCGCAGTCGCAACAGCCGGTTTGACCTATATAACAAAACACGCAAGACAGCAGGGGGTAATTCATGACGCCTTCATCGGATAAAACATATGTTCACGTATTAACAAATGACTTATGGTTGCTATCTGTTTTTTGCAACAAGTGGAGAAGGATTCGGTGCTTTATTTGGAGCCTTAAAAAGCAGCTTAACATCATGGCAGGAACCTAAATGCTTTAGCTCATGCGTAATCCTGTGCGTGTACAGAAAGACTCCCAATTTGTTTTTTTTTTTCAATAGAGTCAACACTCGACTTACATTTACATTAACATTCTACAACGATCAAGAACTTATCGGTAACCGCCACAAAAAAAGTACAAAGAAAGGCCGCATCTTTTGCTTGGCCTACTTGCTATGCAACGCGTGCGCCTAATAAATATTTACTCAAATTTTCCAGCGCAGATCTTACACAGAAAAAAAATGCCCATATTGCAACTTTTGAGTGAGCTGATCCGGAATTAAAAATTGGTATCGCAAAGCCCGGCTTATATCAAAACAAACATGACTAATTTTAAAACGCAAACTAAGGTCACCAAACAGCAGCTAGTTATGTTTCGGCCCCTCAGAGGTGAAAGGCAAAGACGTTTCAGTAAGACGTGTTGCTGGGCGAGTTGGTTCATGTTACAGAAATAATATTTAGCCCAGCAAAAGACACGGACGGTAAAAAGGATGGACGGGCGCTAACCCGCAACTGAACTGTAATTGAAAAGACGGCAGCCTTATATACATTCGCCTTATCACACACGTGTGTTAAAAAAAACTAACAGGAGTCTGGTGAGGGCCCACATCAACGAACATCAAGAAAGTTATCAAGGCAGGCAAACTCTTTGGCGTAGAGTAGCAGCGATGGCAGGCTCACGCAGAGTATGCGCATTTCTACGCAGCGGTCAAAACTCAGCGTATGGCAGTGGAACTGTAGAGGCTACAAGAACAAGGCTAGCTCATTGGCTCAGCACATTGCCTCGGCTCAGGAGTCACCAGATGTCATTACACTCCAGGAAACAAACTCCCCAGCAAAACTTCCCGGCTTTATCTCATATGAAAACAGACCCCTAAGTTCTCTCGCCACGCTAGTAAGCGAACGAGTCACAGCTATACAGCATCCGCTCTAGCAGTCGGAACAAATGAAAATATAACGAAAATCGTCCCGTGGAAATATGAAGTGGCGCCGAGCCTTTATTTACTAAACATATATTGCCATCCAAGAGGCCAAGATGCAAACCTCTCTTTTTTAATCAAACAAAAAAAACGCATTACACTGTCTAATCCGCGCATCATCGTGGGAGATTTTAACGCGCCACACCCTGTATGGGGATACAGCTACACCAACAATCGAGGAACCACTTTGCATTCCATCCTTGAAGAGAAAACTTCATCCTGCTGTCGGACCCACATAGTCCCACGCGCATGGGTAACAGCGTCTCCAAAGACACGTCTCCTGATCTCTCCATCACTACGGGGAACGTCACGGCTATGTGGTGCCAGACCGGGGAAAACCTGGGAAGTGACCATTCGATCCTAGCCACGACAATACTTAAGTAAAATACGCTATCCCTCTGGGCAAGGCGAGCCTCACGGACTGGCCTAAATTTCGTGAGTGAAGAGAACAAGTCCAACTAGACAGTGCAAGTACCCCGCCGCTCACTCTACAGGAATGGGCCACACAACTACGCAAGGATATGAATTATTCCACAAGAAAAATTAGGAGAACCAGTAAAACCCCCTTTGTAGACCCTCACCTCCTCCACTTATGGAAAACGAAACAGAGCCTCAAGAAACACTGAAAACGACAGCGCTCTAATCGTCGTCTAAAAAGCAGGATAGCCCTTCTAAAAGAAGAAGCAGGCCGCTATGCCGTTCATCTGTGCAAAGAAAGCTGGCTATCGGGTTGCGAGAGTCTCAGGAGCAAACTCCGTACATCAAAGACCTGGAGACTGCTCAGATATCTTATGTACCCTTAAACAGGCAAGATCGAGTCAAACCACACCATGCAAAAAATACTTCAGGCGTACCCAGGCGCTTCCAGTGCACTCATGAAGTCCCTCCTGGACAAATACCTTCCCGTCCGTCCGATAACGCCACTGCCGCGCCCTCGGGACAGCCAAATATCAAACTGGTTGAAGACATAGACATCTATGAAGTAAAAGAAACACTGGAGACGATCATCAGTCGCAACACAGCCCCAGCGGTGGACATCATAACCAACAAGCTTCTAGCGAACTTGGATGATGATTCCATTATCGAACTCACCGCCCAAAAACACGGTATGGAGGTTGGGCCAACTTCCGGAAGAATAGAAGACAGCAGAGGTGCGCCTTATTCCGAAGCCAGGGAGACCACATAGAACCAAGAACCTGCGCCTGATATCTCTAACCATGTGTTTGGGATAGCCTCTAGAGCACGGCAGCCACAAAAGGCTACAGCAGTACCTCGAACAAAATAATGTTCCCACATACGATGTGTGGATTTCGTAATCACCTCTCCACGCAGGACATCCTTCTTCAACTGAAGGAGGAGGTTATGCTGAAATGCTTGAGGGATAGCCCGAAAGCCATCTTAGCCTTGGCTCTAAAAGGTGCGTTTGACAATGCCAGTCATGCGGCCTTACCTAAACAACTGAATGGTCTGAACGGCGGGTAACACACCTGCAAATACATTCCAGGCTTCCTCGACGACGGAAAAGCCATTCTGAAGGTAGGAGGATTAAAGTACAATACTGTTTCTCTAAGCAACACACTAAACTTTTTTACACCCTTTTTGGCCGAAAAGGGTGTAAAAACCTTGTCCCATAGCTAACACCTTCAAAAGGTGTTTTTTGCCAAAAAAGGGTGTACGGACGAAAAAAGGGTGTAAGAACAAAAAAAAGGTGTTGAGGATGCTCAACACCCTTAAAGGGTGGTGAGGACGCTCAACACCCTAAATAAAGGGTGTTGAGCATCCTCACTTTTAAAGGTGATGGCATGCGCACCATGGTGTTGCGCATGTCATCACCATAGCCTTGGAGGCTTGCGACCTATCACCATGGTGTCCTAATGCAATTCATGGCGACAGGTGTATGTCTGGAGGCTCTGTAAGTAAATGAAATGCAACAATTAATGACTAATGGCACAATTTTAAGTTATATATACAGTGATCCCTCGTGGCATCAAACTCGGATATCTTGAAATATCGGTTAACTTGACATGACACACACAAAAAAACGTAGTAGTCTGAACCAAAAAAGAAGAAATAATAGAACTTCACAATTTCATGCACGTGACGATCACAACATTGGTGCACTAGAGTGACCAATGAAAACCGTTATCAGTGTGCTCACTACACATTAGCATTCAAGTGATACAGCTAGACAGAACTGGACCCCCACTACAATTGCAATCATGTTTTCTGGTGGTAGCTTCCAAAAACAATATCCCATGTGATGTGCACCTGTAGAGAACTTGTATTGGTATTTGTCGTCACAACTTTTTAAAAGGCAGACAACCACATTTATAAGTTATATTGACCATAAATTGCACAATTTCTTTTGTGTCAAAAATCTTGAGACTCAAGCCGAATGAAACCACGTTTTCCGAACAAACTTTTACAATCGACAGTAAATGTTGCAACACAAAACAAGAAACAAGAATGTTTGCAAAATTCTGTGCATGAATCCTGAGACTAAAACTAATTCACAACCATAAACTATGATTGAGGTGTCTATTAATAAACGTTTTGGCAACTTCCCTTAAAACTTTACAGCCAAGCACATACCAAATATTAAGATACAAGCAATTATGAACTTCCTTCCCTCCGAATGCAATGAGGTGGACACGGCAGTCTGAACTATAAAGAACATTTATCTTTGACCCATCCTATAGCCGGTATTCATTGAAAAGTTTAGCTGTCAATTTCTTCGTTTGGCAACACTGAAATAGCCACGAACATGGCTGATCGCGCGGCTCGTGCCACTGCGGCCGCACGCCGAAGAAAAATATAACCCCGACGTGCGTCGCCTGCTCCGTTTCAACCGATTCTCAACAGTGGTGTCATCAAAGTTGTCATTAAAAGCACTCGCGTTGGAGTCAAGGCATTACTTTGCGTTCGGCGGGCTGAGCTTGGAATGTCCAAACAATATCATGCGCTTAGCACGGACAAGTACCGCCAGAATCCAAGCACACCCTTTAGGATGCTTGGATTCTTTCGCCGCAGGAGCACCCTTTTCTGCCCAAAATATCATAGGTAGGAGCTTTTCCTGCAAAAGCACCCACCTAAAGGGGTACAAAAAGGGTGCATCATCCTCGGTTCACAAATGGCGCTGCAGGTGTGCAGCCACATATGGCCCAGTATGACACACAATTACGGTATGAAACATTCGTGCTTTCCAAGCTCTGTTCTATGAGACATTCCATTAAAGCTCAATGTCAGCTGATAATTTACTTGAACTTTTTGACCCACCGATTTTTCAAACATCCATTTATAAAGTCTAATATTACAGCCAAATCGCAGTACAGAAGTTCTATCATTAGAGGATGTTGATTATTCGAAACGGTGTTAAAAATTCAATTTTATGTTCATTTTGCTAAACTGCAGCGCACATCCTTCGAGCTTCACTGCAAAGCATAAACGTGTTATGCAGTGAAAGCAAGTAGGCGTGCAACAGATCAACTGCACAAAAGTTCTTCGAACCTTAAAACCTATGGCTTCTCAGCATTGCATCAAACTTCCAATCACGGTAGCTACTCGCAATGTTTAGTGACTTATTCTTGAGCTGAGCAGAAAAGCTCAATATTAAGGCAGACCAAATACAATATGTATACTTCCCTATGTACTGTGGCTTTATTCTACCCGTAAAAGGTGGGTCCCCACTGCCACTTATTTTATTTTACATTATTCTTTTTCCTTCATGAAAAATGACCCCACATAGCAATACCAAGAACTGTAAACATCACAGAACAATGCATATGAGTTCCCTGGTTGAAATGTGATGAAATTGTTGTTATAGCAGTATTTTATCATGAGTCTAGCTTGTGCATGGTGCCTTGCATTATGTCCCTGCTGGTGGATGTGGGGTCATTTTTCGATGTTGCAAATGAAAAGCCAACAGCCAGTGCCCATTAGTTTCGTCTAGTATTACGAGGTGCGTCATGGAAACCATCAAACCCGTCTATAGCCCTTTTTAGAGTTGACTAGAAGTAAAATCAGCAATATTATCGATAAAACGTTTAGCATCTTTTTTATTAGCAGCTTTAGTGTTGCTACTTTCCATATTTAGGTTTTTTCTGCTTTTCTTAATGACATTTTTGTTTCGCCGAGAAGGTGCATAACCAATGAAAGCTTTTCTGTAAACCTTTGGTAGCTATGCAATTGTTAGAAAATATTTTACTAAATAGCTTAAACGTAGAATACTTGCATTTAGAAACATTAAAATCAATTTAAATTGATCATACATTTCTGGCTGTTTCTACACAAAGCTGCACATGGGATATTAAGTGCACCGCGAGGAGGGCTCTGGATTAGCTTTGGCAACTTTGGGATATTTATTGCGGACTTAAATCTCCACACATGGGAATTTTCACTTTCTGCCTCCACCAGGAAAATGGCCACCAATTTAGAGAGCTATTCTTACTAGTATTTGATGTACATTTTAAAATAATCTCGAGTATTATAGCCACAAAATTATTCTCTAAGACATCACCCAGCGGGTGCTGTTATAGAGAGATTGTGCACTACACCAGACAATGTACTACACTGTCGAGAGCTTTGACATCTACAAAGCAAGCTAATACTGGTAAAATGTTTCATACCATAATTACTGCGTGTTCAAAGCTCACGTGTGAAGTACAGATACTGGTGCTTCAGCAAGAACCGAGGATGAGCACCCTTCCTGGTTCTGAAAAAAAATAAACATGGAAAAATGCTTTAAGCAGGATTAAGAAACAGGGTTGAAAGAAAGTGAGCAAGCAATTCTTTCAAAATATGCAAAGCAATGCAAACAAATATTTATTTCAACTTCATGTCTACAAAAGGCAATCTCATTAAGGCTGGTAATGGGGTCTTGGGTAAAAAAAGAGCAGAGAGCACTTATATAAATGCTACAGGGAACCTTCAAGCCAAAAATTTCTTCAGCACTTAAACTAATCACTGTTCAACAAATTCATGAAATTTGAATGGATGAAAAACTAGCGGTAAACACAAGACACAGTTAAAAAAGAACAACGGGACAAGATTATCCCATCGTTCTCTTCTGTACCCTGTGTTTTCCGCTGGTTTTTCATCCATTCAAACATGTACCAACTAGCACAGTCCGATGCCTTGGTATCATAAAAAGACGAATTGTCACTCCTTACAGACAGTTGAAAAAAAAAGTATAAAGCAGGTGACAAAATTAAAATAACAGCAGATTGGTTAACTTTTAATTTTAAGTGATAATATAAAAAATAATGGCATAAATGAAAGTGAGCAGCAACCACAGGACCATGATGCTAGGCCAACATTCCACTTTGAAGCAAAATATCCGCTTTCAACGCTACATAGGCCAAACATGCAATGCGGCAACCCTTTAGGCCCACAAAACCTTCCATAATCTTTAAAAAAGCTACAATTTAGTTGAGAAAAACTGACCACAACAAATTGGAATTGACAACTAGATATAGTTGTCACACCAAAGCAAGCCGGCGAAAGATGAACAGATATCTAGCTGTCCTACCCCCTATTTGTGCCCTAGCCTCTGATCCGCTGCAGCAAACAAAAAAATTGTTTATATGTAGAACAATTGCTCTTGGTCAAACATAGACAGTTCTAATGAAGGAGCCAAGTAGGTTCCGAAACGTTGGGAACGCTTCGGATAAGTCCTTGGTTAGAGTATTATATTTGTTTCCATCAAACACAAAAAAAATGCATGGTAAAGCGCTAACATTAACTTTGTCTACTGCGGTTCCTTCATGGTGACATCACTACAGGAACCAAAAATACAATACAGTGCATTAAAGAGGCCATTCGGACAACATAGAAGTTCGCTTCGTTCGAAATATTTCCTGTTTTATAGTGCCCCACCGCTTCAGCAAATGATGCTGCATTCACAGAAATTAATTTAGGTTAAAAGTCTGATTCTCCCACCATATCGTGTGTTTTTGGGATGTCAGCAATGAAGCCATAAGTGCATGTAATCAAACAAACTACTGCGTCACTCGGGTCTGCAGCCTTGCTAGCCATCAGTCCTCCCAGGTGGAGCTACCATACTCATCCACAAACCGTTGTTTGCCATTGCTTTGTTTTTGACCGCGTCTGCACCTGGCTTGTTTTCGTTACTGTAGAAAGTAATGGTTTTGTGAAACATGAGGTATCCTCGACAAACAGGGTCACGTAAGACAACATCGCCTATGCCAATCGGCCAGGGCCGTGCAAGCCAACTCCAAAGCGGCCGAGTGCTGTGCAGCTAAAACAAGCATAGTGCACGCCGTACCAACAGCAGTGCGCATCGGTACTTGTATGTGTACGCGTATTTTCGTAACTTTCATTGTTTACTGCCCCATTTTTACTGCTGTAAAATGAATATGCATTACATTTAAGCGCAAATAGCTCGTTCGGCATGCTTATAAGGCCTGCCCAATTTGCGTTTGCTTTTGCCGGCCTCAGCCAATCGCACAGCTGGGGACATATGACATCATAGGTACTGCTGTGGGAAATGAGCTAGTGGGTCGCATGGCCATTCCCTTTTTCCTAATTATATAGCTTATTCGAGTGAAGTGCGCGTTAAAAATGGTGTCAGTATGATTCTAACGAGGCAATCTGTCGAATGAACCAAACGTGTGTTGTCTGCATGGCCCCTCTAAGCAAAGGCAAGGCAGCCAATTTTTTTATTTAGGCTGCCTTCATGCACACAGTAGTGCTCTATTACTGCCAGAAACTCATTACGGGACTCCTGACATATTTACAGTTGCAATAAAAATCAGAAATAGAACGAATAATCATTGGACACTCCACAATGTCCAAAAACAAAGGAATAATGTTCGAGTGAGCTACCTAAAACACTGCGACAGAAGATCATATACATCAAGGCAACTAATAAAAACCATGGCTAGTGCATAGCCACTACGCAGCTCATTTGTTAAGAGCTTATGTGCGTCCCCACAAGTTGGCTATGTAAACCCACTGAAACCTACAGAGTCCAAGGTTCGACGAGAACTCGTCAGGGGAGGGTGATTCATTGATGAAATACAAGCAAGCACTCTCCTGGTCAAAAACAAATAAATAAAGACGCCTTGGGGCCCCTACTGGCCCCTTGTTCACAATCAAGAGGGGGTGAAAGGTCGCGACTATCTATAGGTTCGGTGGCGCAGATTGCGCATGTATATCTCGGGGAGATTACCCCGCTACCGGTTAATCGTGTTTTTAGTTGGTTGATTATGCTCTGATTCTAAAAGTAGTCGTGTCGACAGGCGCTTCTCTGATGCGATTATGCTTGCGGAATCCTAATCAATGGAGTGGTCAGTAGCCAGGTGATGATCCGCCAAGGCAATTCAACTTGCATTGCCTTTTTAGACATCGTTCTGGTGCTATTGAATGCTTTTAAAAATTTCCAGTTTCACCTATGTAGGATTAGGAACGACAAAGAGACGCCGACCAGTCCAAACAAAACGTACTGACGTTTGGGCTTCCAGCACGGAAGCCTTGTTCACAATAAATGCATCACCAGAAGTGGGTCGTTTAAGTGGGCTTAAATAATCGCTGCAACGAGCGTGCGTAGATCGGGTTTAGATTTCCGTCGTTACGATTGACTGTGTTAGATGTGGTCTGAATGATTAGTGATTCCAGATGTAACCGTGATGCTGTCACTTTTTCTGTAGCGACGATTCTTGCATTGTCCCAATCAATCTTGTGGTCATTCACGACGGCGTGTTCGGCTAAAGCATTGTTGCGGACGCTTTTATTCTTTACGTCACGTGCGTACTGCTGCAGACGATTCTTATAATTTCCTGATTCCCCGATATACACACCACTGCAGTCTGCACAAGGTATCTCGTATACCACACCGGGGAAGCGCTCCTTGGACAAGCGGTCCTTGACTCTCACGAGCTCATGGCGCATCTTTTTGGCTGGAACGTGGGCCACCTGCACGTCATATTCCCGTAGGATACGTGCCAAACATTCACTTGTTCCTGGAAGGTAATGCACAGGAGCTCGCTTCATCGGGGCAGGAGGCACGTCCAGTTGTCCCCGTCGGGTCAGTTGGCGTTCCGTTGCGTTTTAAAGTGCCTAGGGTAACCGCAGCTAGCCAGGTCGTCCCGTACCTTTGCCGTGTCCACCGCCGCATCCTCGGGCTTCGAGCACAATCTTTTTGCACGCTGCAGTAGCGTGCTAACAACAGCCGTCTTGCGGGAAGCGGGGTGCACAGAATTGAAGTTCAGGTAGCGGCCTGTGTGCGTTTCCTTGCGGTACACGCTGAAACGTAGGCTCTGGCCCTGCCGAGACACGAGGACGTTCAGGAAGGGAAGTTTGCCATCGGCCCCCTCTTCTGACGTGAACTGAATGGCACGTTCCATACTGTTGAGGTGGGCCAGCAAGCTGTTCGCCGCGTCTTTCTGAACGACGCCGAAACAATCGTCGACATAACGCAAGAACACTTTTGGTTGAGGGGCCAAGGAGGCTAACGCGCGTACTTCCAGCGCTTCCATAGTCAGGTTCGCCGCCGTGACCGAAATAGCGGCACCCATTGGAGTCTCCTGCCTTTGCTTGTTAAAATGGCCTATAAAGACGAAGTACGTATTGTTCAGGCAAAAATCTAGAAGCCTGCGTAGTTCTGGCACATCCATCGGTGATCTCTTGGGCAACGTCTGATCAGCCTTGAGAGCAGCGGTGCATAGGTTGACAGCCAGGTCAATCGGAATGCTCGTGAAAAGGGACTTCACGTCGAAGGACACCATCAAGTCGTCTTTCTCGATCACGTAGTTGCGAGTCTTCTCGACAAAATCGAAAGAATTACGAATGTGAGTGGTCCCTTTACCGACGAGAGGAGCCAGAACTTGGTGCAGGAACTTCGACAGGTGGCCCTGCACCAAGTTCTGGCTCCGCTCGTCGGTAAAGGGACCACTCACATTCGTAATTCTTTCGATTTTGTCGAGAAGACTCGCAACACCGTGATCGAGAAAGACGACTTGATGGTGTCCTTCGACGTGAAGTCCGTTTTCACGAGCATTCCGATTGACCTGGCTGTCAACCTATGCACCGCTGCTCTCGAGGCTGATCAGACGTTGCCCAAGAGATCACCGATGGATGAGCCAGAACTACGCAGGCTTCTAGAATTTTGCCTGAACAATACGTACTTCGTCTTTATAGGCCATTTTTACAAGCAAAGGCAGGAGACTCCAATTGGTGCCGCTATTTCGGTCACGGCGGTGAACCTGACCATGGAAGCGCTCGAAGCACGCGCGCTAGCCTCCTTTGCCTCTAAACCAAAAGTGTTCTTGCGTTATGTCGACGATTGTTTCGGCGTCGTTCAGAAAGACGCTGCGAACAGCTTGCCGGCCCACCTCAACAGTATGGAACATGCTATTCAGTTCACGTCAGAAGAGGGGGCCGATGGCAAACTTCCCTTCCTGGACGTCCTCGAGTCTCGGCAGGGCCAGAGGCTACGTTTCAGCGTGTACTGCAAGGAAACGCACACAGACCGCTACCTGAACTTCAACTCCGTGCACCCCGCTTCCCGCAAGACGGCTGTTGTTAGCGCGGTACTGCAGCGTGCGAAAAGATCGTGCTCGAAGCCCGAGGATGCGGCGGTGGACACGGCAAAGGTACGGGACGACCTGGCTAGCTGCGGTTACCCGAGGCACTTTATAAACACAACAGACCGCCAACTGACCCGACGGGGACAACTGGACGTGCCTCCTGCCCCGATGAAGCGAGCTCCTGTGCATTACCTTCCAGGAACAAGTGAATGTTTGGCACGTATCCTACGGGAATATGACGTGCAGGTGGCCCACGTTCCAGCCAAAAAGATGCGCCATGAGCTCGTGAGAGTCAAGGACCGCTTGCCCAAGGAGCGATTCCCAGGTGTGGTATACGAGATACCTTGTGCAGACTGCAGCGGCGTGTATATCGGGGAATCAGGAAATTATAAGAATCATCTGCAGCAGCATGCACGTGAAGTAAAGTATAAAAGCGTCCGCAACAATGCTTTAGCCAAACACGCCGTCGTGAATGACCACAAGATTGATTGGGACAATGCAAGAATCGTCGCTACAGAAAAAGTGATTATCACGGCTACATCTGGAATCACTAATCATTCAGACCACATCTAACACAGTCAATCGTAACGACGGAAATCTAAACCCGATCTACTCACACTCTTTGCAGCGATTATGGAAGCCCACTTAAACGACCCACTTCTGGTGATGCATTTATTGTGAACAAGGCTTCGGTGCTGGAAGCCCAAACGTCCGTACGTTTTGTTTGGACTGGTCGGCGTGTCTTTTTCGTTCCTAATGTACCCTCCCGGCGAGACGGGATTCCATCATGCTCTCGATTTCACCTATGTAGGATGCGTCGCAATCCTTGCATGGAATTTTGTAGGCAACACCGGGGAATCTTGATTTTTCTAAAGGGTCCTTCACGCGTACCAGCTTCTGATTAAGCCTGTTCGTTGGCACGTGTGCAATTTTAACGCCATATGTGCCAAACACCCTTGCAAGAGCTTCACTGATGCTTTGCGTGTAGAGGACGGGAGCACGGTTTTGCCTGTATTTTTCAGCAACCCTTTCACGGGAGGCAACTGAAGCCCACAATTGTCGCGTCCTCACAAGCTTTGCAGGGTAGCCATTGCTGCGAAGGTCCTTCCTTACCACGGCTAGCTCTTGCTTGCGCAGACCAGGCTCAGAGCAGATTCGTGATGCGCGTGAGAAGAGTGCAGCGGCGACGGAGCGTTTTTGGCCTATAGGATGCGCAGAGTCGAACCCCAGGTATCTACTCGTGTGGGTCGGCTTTCGATACACACTGGTTGTAAATCCTTTGGCCGACCGTCTCACAAGTACATCGAGGAAGGCGATCTGTCCATTATTTTCCTGTTCCATGGTGAACTGGATGCTTGGAACACAAGAGTTTAGATGCTCAAATAAAGGCATTACATCTCGGCGGTGGATCACACAAAAACAGTCGTCTACGTAGCAGACAAACATCTTGGTGCCGTCTTGTACGAGTATAGCGCAGAATTTTGTAGAGCCTCTAGGGCAATATTCGCACAGACTACTGAAACGGAAGCTCCGATCCCTGTTCGAAACCGCTGGTCCGTTGAAAACAAAATATATGTGTTCTGCAGGCCAAATTCCAGGAGACAATATAAGTCTTGCGTCTCAATTGGCGAACGTGAAGGCAGAGATGCATCGTTCTCGAGTAGATCCTTGCAACTCCGGACCGCGTAATTTTGCCTGGAATTTGGCATGCAGAACACGGTTTGTTTTCAACGTATAATGTTACAAGCAGCGGTTTGTAACAGCGATGGGAGCTTCCATTTCAGCAGTCTGTGCGAATATTGCCTTAGAGGCTCTAGAAAATTCTGCGCTATGCTCGTACAAGACGGCCCCAAGATCTTTGTGTGCTACGTAGACGACTGTTTTTGTGTGATCCACCGCCGAGACGTAATGCCTTTAATTGAGCATCTAAACTCGTGTTCCAAGCATCCAGTTCACCATGGAACAGAAAAATAATGGACAGATCGCCTTCCTCGACGTACTTGTGAGACGGTCGGCCAAAGGATTTACAACCAGTGTGTATCGAAAGCCGACCCACACGGGTAGATACCTGGGGTTCGACTCTGCGCATCCTATAGGCCAAAAACGCTCCGTCGCTGCTGCACTCTTCTCACGCGCATCACGAATCTGCTCTGAGCCTGGTCTGCGCAAGCAAGAGCTAGCCGAGGTAAGGAAGGACCTTCGCAGTAACGGCTACCCTTCAAAGCTTGTGAGGACACAACAATTGCGGGCTTCAGTTGCCTCCTCCGAAAGGGTTCCTGAAGAAGACAGGCAAAAACGCGCTGCCGTCCCCTACACCCAAGGCATCAGTGAAGCTCTTGCAAGGGTGTTTGGCACATATGGCGTTAAAACTGCACACGTGCCAACGAACAGGCTTAAGCAGAAGCTGGTACGCGTGAAGGACCATTTAGAAAAATCAAGATTCCCCGGAGTTGCCTACAAAATTCCATGCAAGGATAGTGATGCATCCTACATAGTTCACTGGAAATTTTTAAAAGAAGAATTCAATAGCACCAGAACGATGTCAAAAAGGGCAATGTAAGCTGAAATGCCTTGGCGGATCATCACCTGGCTACTGACCACGTCATCGATTGGGATTCCGCAAGCATAATCGCATCAGAGAAGCGCCTGTCGACACGACTACTTTTAGAATCAGTGCATATTCAACCAACTAAAAACACGATTAACCGGTCGCGGGGTAATCTCCCCGAGATACACATGCGGACTCTGCGCCACCGAACCTATAAATAATCGAGACCTTTCACCCCCCTTTCATTGTGATCAAGGGACCAGTAGGGGCTCCAAAACGTCTTTATTTGTTTATTTGTTTTTGACCAGGCGAGTGCCTGCTTGTATTTCATCAACACCGACCTAACCCGCCTGAATCACCACTTTATAGACATTGAGCAATTCTTTGAATTGGTTTATTGTAGCAAGCTGTCTTGTTTATTTCCTTATTTTTTTGGCATTTCCTGTCTAATTTGAAATTGGGAGACCAGATAGCTTTTACTACGGGTCATGCACTGGTGACAACAAATATTTGATTTCACTTTAAACAATTTTGAGTTCTGTTTTATTGCTCACCAGCCAATGACCTGAAATATAAGAGGCTCTTAAAACATGTGCTGGCATTTATTTCCTGCACTGTAGTACAACTAATCATGACTTTTATCATATTTTGTTCACAAATTGTAATATTTAGAAAGTATTCAGCTGAATGAAAACGTTATTTCAGATGCATGCGCAATCAACAAGGCCTCAATGACTCTCACCACGTGGTTCACTTGTTTCCGTCACAAATAACCTGATTGCAGCCACATTCCACCCAAGACGAAGGTAACATACCCTCTGGGATGATGAATATTTAAAATGCCTTACGAGTAAGTGCTCAGCACATGAAACTGTGGCATTAAAACAGAAGATCCATCTGCGGCATCCTTCACTTGGGGCAGCGCTTGATCACAAACTTCGAGAAGCTGAAAAATGCTCCATGCGCCGCTCCAGCCAGCAGAAACAATGCAGGACGCAAGTTGGTAGGTGGACCGTTGGCATCCTGCGATTGTGAAGATTTTTATTTAGTAGATGCTCTTCTTTTTGTACCATTGTTCATTATTTCTTTAACAAGCAGGTGAACTCCTGCAGGTTCTACGAATCATACAAGCATAATAAAATGCAGCAATGCAGAACAATTGGCAGGGTTACCTCAATTTTTCTTTTCTAGGAATGAAAACAATGTAGGTAATCTATACACAACTACAATCAAACCTTTCAATTTTTACCTACTTCACTCCTAACAAGCCCGTATACACGTTAGACATGTGAGAAAGCTGCTAAATTTATGCCCACAAACTTAATCAGGCATCAGAAATCGGCAGGGAACGACGTGTTACCTTTAAATGGCACTTTTTTGTTCAAAACACGTAAATGGGCGAGAAAGGCCCATAACTATGATTTCGCACCCTTATCTGGAATGGTTTTCAGGCAATGCTTACATCTCACTTCAGTACCTTCAGGTGGTGGAGATCTTTGAAAACTCATTGCGGGCAAGTGGGTTGTGTTCAAGCTCTCGTATCTTGCCAGCATATGCTGGATTCCAGCATTCCCAATTCAACGTGACGACTCGAATGTGGTGGATGCAAGAAAGAATAAGCACACGCCAAGGGCGTAGCCAGGGGGGGGGGGGTCCAGGTGCTCCCCCCCCCCCCCCCCTTCTTCATAATGTTTTATGCCAAGGCTGGGGTGCGGTTTAGGCAGCCTGAAAAACCGCCTGAAGTCACCTGCAGTTTTAAGGACATTCTTGCTCACATAAAGCTGAAAACACGGGCTATGTCAACGTCTGATCCCTGCGCCCGCTCCAGATGCTGTACCTGTCAATATATACAGCCCGGCTTCATTTCACGCCGGATACACCGACAAGCGCCGGGAACCCGCAGCGAGCCGATCAAAACAGCCCCACTGTTTCAATGGCGGAACAGCACGGCCGGGGAATGGCAGAACAGCAGGAAAAGCCTCATATAGGCTTACATGTGGTCGGGAGCGTGTCATTCCTTGTCTTTACACTGGTACAAAGTATAATCACATGACAGAGCATGTCGCTGTATTTTGTTCAGTCAAGTATCAATCCTTGATATGTTTATTTTTCTACCGACATCGCATTTTATTGACTATTGCAGATTCATAATTTCTGCTGCATAAAAAGCATTGCTCTGCCCATGTTGTATTTCCGCCACATAAACAAAACTACACAATTCTCCTTATTGCGGAGCTTTGTTTTTTTGGCACTATTCCACTGTTTCCTTGACCTCCCTCTTGGTTAGAATAAGCATTCTGTATTTGCTTAACCGGAATTTTACTGAAGCCATGTCTGTTTCGATTTAAGAGATAGAAATATAATGAAATTAAAGAAACGTGCAACAAGCTCAACATTCAACAGCAGTGCAATAAGGTGTTCTGCTTAGCGCAAGTTTACTACTCACGTTACTAGCACAAAAAATAACAAAAGGCGATTACTTAAGGACGAAGACGCACGTTTGCTAGCTTCACCGCCATAATATACGAATGCGCCGCATGTACAGTCCACTGCGATTCGATGGTTGTCGCGGGAAAGCTACTCTTTCAAACGAAGCAGAAAGAACACCAGCTTTAGCAAATATTCTATGCAAGTTTCGTTATCATCGGCGTAACAAAGGGCAACCAAGTCCAAGTGTGTGCTTGATAACAACGAATGTACAGCTTGAAACCCAAAGGGTGGCAAGTCAGTCGTGCGGGCCATTGTTGTATCATGGAACAGCCAACAAGGGAGCGAAGAGTGCGAAATCTCGATTTTCATGGTTCCGAAACGAAACCGTGGGCTGGTGGCACGCTTGGCCGCTCGATGCTGGCGCGATAACCTTCAAATCGTGCTCGACTGTACTTCATAGCTGACAAGAAAACTTAATAGTCCCTTTTCTAAAGGAAAATCTAAAACACGAGAATCTTGATAGCAAACATTCAGTGTTGGCCTCCACTTCCTCCCGACGAACTTCGGGGACCGCGCGCCACTCACGAGCGCACTCATGATCACGCTCACGAGCGCGGGTCCGCATAACCACCTGCTCTGCGGACGAATGATTCGCCCGTGGTCTGCCCATAGACCGGCGAACGGGAATTTAGGTGATCATAATTATCATCACCATCTAAGCTCCTTAAAGGAGTCATGAAGAGAAAACACAAGTTTGGTTCATTCAAAAGATTGTATCGTTAGAATCATACTGACACCACTTTTAACGTAAACTTCGCTCAAATAAGCTACATAGGAAAAACGGGAATGGTCATGCGACCCACCAGCTCAATTCCCGCAACAGAACCTATGATGTCACATGAGCTAAGCTCTGCGATTGGCGGAGGCTGGCAGAAGCAGACGCCAATTAGGTAGAGCTTACAAACTAGACGAATGAGCGATTTGCGCTTAAATTTAGGGCACATTCTTTACAAAGCAATAGGAATGATGGGACAAACAGTGGAAGTTACGAAAGCACATGTAAACATAGAAGTACTGATGCGTTCTGCTGTTCGTACTGCGCACAGCATGCTTGGTTTAGCTGCACAGCACTGCGGGGCTTGGGGTTGCATGAGACGACACTGGCCGATTGACGCAAGCAACAGTGTCTTACGTGACCCCATTTGTCGAGCGAGCACTGTTTCAGGGAACGAATATTTTCTCCCAGAACAAAAACAAGCCAGATTTAAATGCGGGCAAAAACAAACCAAACGCTTGCCATGGTATGGTGGCGCCATCTAGGTTCATCTATGGTGGCGCCATCTAGAACGTAAAAAAACGCGGGAACAAACTAACAGCGCTGTACAGGGTGGAGACAACCTTTGAACGGTCCCGTGCCGCCGCAATTGGGCCAACGGGCTCAACGCGTTATTCTTTTCGTTTCCCACGAGACCTAGCAACGCAAAACAGACAATATGATTCAAACTTCTTCAGTAAACCGCGTTGCGGCGGTAATTTTAGCGCGGTTTTGACACAATGACTTGCTTCGGCGGCGAGCGAGCAACCGAAAATGGCGGCGCCAGCGTATACGTGTCTCTGCCCTGTACGGCGGATGCGTGAATGAAGGTATGCGGAGCAGTCGGTTCCTGTGATGTCATTTGGGACCACGAAATCGCACGATTGAGCGGGAAAATCAAAATTTTAACCTAAATTATTTAATTTCTCAGTGAATAAAGCACCGTTTGTATCCGGACAAGCGCTGGGGGCACTATAAAACACGAAATCTTTCGAATAAAACCAACTTGCATTTTCTCTTCGTGGCTCCTTTAAGGTGGGCTTTACAGTTAGCGTTGAGCATACACAAATCGCATGTTAAAGTCAGTTATTTCAAGCTCGTTTGCAAAACAACGCGCAAGATGCCTTGCCTACATATTTCCCCGTCCTATCTTTTGGTCGACCACGGCTCCCCCCCCCCCCCCGAAAAAAAATTCTTTGCTACGCGCCTGGCAAACGCCCAATCAGGAGTACGTTTAGCATGCACGTCGGTTGTTTAAAAAAAGGGTGTAATGTATTGCTCAGAAGGCTCAATGCTTGCACGCATCTTCGAGCAGCAACGCCCTTGGCAGATGTGTTTGAGTGGTTTTCCTCTCTCACATCATCCACAGTGCTTTCAGGAAAAGCCCCAGGCCTAGCAATTAGCATGTTCCAGTTAAGAATAATGTTGCTGATACTTTACATTTTCAAATCTTTTTCTTTGTGGAAGGATGTTTCTTTTTTGGCGGTACAGCACTAGCGTGCGTAAATCGCAGCCTTCAGAACCCCAATCAGGCCTGTTTAAATGGTACAGGCAGTTACATAACTATTTGAAAAAGTGGACTGCAAGGACTGTCAATTCACATAATAAACATCCAAAAAATAGCTGAAAACAGAACTGGTAAGGCTTTATCGAAGACTAAACTACAAAGGTAATAACATTTCTGTGTCACCACCTAAGAAATATGGCTTCACCGTAAACATGACTAACACCAGGAAGTTCGTATACATGGTGATTAACTGCTACGCCCACATTATGATTTTGGGTGAAACTTTGAGTTTTCCGAAATTAACAATAAAGGTTGCCATTGAGCGCCTACATGTTAGGTTATGCATGAAACACCAATAATTGTTACGGGGGAGAGAACTTGTACATTCAAGTGATCGAACATTATTCAAGTATGATAGCCCACTGTGCTACCAAAACTGTGTTTGAAAACTTACGTTCTGGCGGCCAAACACTGTTGACAATGCTTGTGGCTCTTGTCCGGTTGAATCGAGGGACGTGATGCGCTCAGACCGTCAAGAGGTCTAAAACGGGATGACACATGATTACCACACATGCAAGAATGGAAATGATTTTGTGCACGAATGTTACGTCTCGGGCAACACAACATTCAGCCCAAATCACTGCCCGCGTACCGCGGCACCGTACACATGGTGAGGTGGCTCGCCTCAAACGCAACGAAGCTTGCGAGGCGCGCACATTCGCTCGCAAACGATTCTCCCTCGAAATTCCCAACACGGCACAAGCGACTGCGGTGATCAACGAAGCCGAAAACGCTGCGCAGCACAGTTTAGAGGAGTAGCCGCCCGTGTTCTGATAAACTACGCGTAAGACGTGGTTCGCAGTGGTGAACTCTGAAGCTGTTCAATATAGTGCTGCGGAATGGGAAACGTTACTGAGTTACTGAGCGCCACGGCGTTACTGAGCGCCAGTGCGTTTAGCGCTCAATGCAAGCACCACAATCTTTCGCACATCGCCTTTCTAGAGACGAGCCCTCTAGGTTCAACCTCGCCAGTTCAGTTAAACAATTCACACACGCGTGCTCCTGTTAACGAATCCTTAAAGCGGCGATCACAGCTACAAATGACATCCAGTGACAAGAAAGGCGGGAAATGTGACGAGACAGCTTACCGAGAGGAGCCGATGCAGAAGAGCGAGCGACGTTCAGAGGCAAGCCCAAACGAAATTAGCCGTCTTCAGGTGGCAAAGTTGTTCTCAAATACTTCATCGCGAAGTCGAACACGACAGACACAACCGAAGACGACGAGGTGCCCAATTAATCATAATAACTGCGCTTGTTTAACCGCACACCACAGTAAACACGTAAACAAATGGTAAACAATCGATTGAATACGGGTCACGGGGTATCTGTTCCGGAATCCGGCCACGCCGCCGCGAGCCGTACTCAGGGTATCGGCCGTTGGCAAGGAGTTGCGTAAACAAATTAAAACGACAACAATAAATAATTGCCTCTTTTACTGAATATAACATAATCTTTAGGTTTATTATTTATTGTGTGTATTATAATAAAGAAGCTTAGATATTTAAAGTTTACAAACACAAAACGCAAACTGAAGCTTTTGGCGCTCGATTTGAACGTTAAAGAAAGCAGCAGATAGTAAGATAACACTGCGCAATGAAATTTGGCAGTGTTCTAGTGTAAGTAATCGTATTATTATTTGGCGTCTGTTTATTTAGCGCCCGATTTCATGCCCCTACCTCCCCAACTTTTGTTTTCTTTTGATATCTGCCTTGTTCTCCAACGTTGTTTCTGCAGGAGAAACTAGGTGGTCTGTTTATTGCATTTGTACACAATATTTACGGTCGCTAACAATAAGAATGGAATAAAATTGTGATTGCTAGTACGTTATAACTCCACTGAGTGACGAGAATGACTGTTGTCAGAGAGGGCTATGATTGTGCTGGTGGGGCAGGAGAGGAACAGGGAACGACGGAATAATGATACAGATGTCACAGTTCAAGGCTGTGCTGTGCTCCGTTCAAGGCTGTAGAAAACAAAAAGTGGGAGGGGGAGTGTTATTCTGTCGAAGTCGTAACAAGCAAGGGCTGATATTTTTTCCTGTTTCAACGTCGGTGCTGCGGCTGCTTTTTATTGAATTTGGCAGCTTTTTTTTTCTTTTGAACATTTTTGACGAGGTTGGGAGGTTGGAGCAATGGGATGTCTTTTTCAAATTATATTGCATGCATGGCCTCAATCAATGAAAAGCTGAACACCTTTTCCACACCCTTTCAACACCCTTCCTAAAAACAGGGTGTTGAGATTGGTCAACACCCTTTTTTTCACGAAAAAAGGGTGGAAAGCAATGAAAAAGGGTGTTGAGATTCAAGAAAAAGGGTGTGAGGGCCTCCGAACACCCTTTTTTCAATTATTTTACGCCCTTTTTGGCCAAAAGGGTGTAAAAAAGTTTAGTGTGAACAAGGGCCCACACCAGGGTGCGGTTCTTTCCCCCTTGCTGTTTAATATAGCCCTAGTAGGCCTCCCTCCGCTCTTGGATGCCATACCAGGCATACGCCCTGAATTTTATGCGGATGACATCACCATATGGCCTACTCATGGGTAACTGGTGGAAATGGAGGCCAACTTACAACATGCAGTCGATATTGCCTGTGAATATGCATGACAATCTGGCCTAGCGTGTGCGCCGCAAAAATCTCAGCTTCTTATCGTGTCCCCACGTACAAACTCCCTCCCGGGTCCCCAACCTAGGGGTTGATAGCCACCCTATTGTTCGAACTCGGCAGGTGAGAATCTTAGGCATGCTTCTACAAGCGGATCGCTCCAATACCAAACTGCTGGACCGACTTAAGCCCACTATGGAGCAAGGCTCGCACGTTATCCGCAGGGTCAGCGTAAAAACGAGAATTGTGCGAGATGCGCATTTACAAAGGCTAGTCGGAGCCGTTGTTACCTCTAGGGTTACTTATGCCATCCCCTACGCTGTGCTCTCGATGGCTGAAAAGGGCAAGGTAGAGACTACCATATCCAAGGCAGAATCTGGCGTTGGAACTACCTGTCAGCACCTCGACGCAGAAATTACTACACTTGGAAGATTGTAATACCTTGGATGATCTCCTCGAAGCTCATATTATGAACTAATTATTACGTCTGAGCTCCACCTCCACCGGCAGAACGATTGTGAACCAGCTGTGCCTGCGCTCACCGCTTCAACACCACCACGCCGATGCGACTCAGCTTCCGCATGAGATTTGCCAATTTATTGATGCGGCCCTACTGCCCAGGAACATGCATCGAACAAACCACCAGGATCGCAGAGACGCCAGAGCCAAAGGTATTTTCAAACGGTACGGCCAAAACTCCACCACAGCATACATGGACGCAGCCTCCTATCCCGGGAGGAAAGCTATAACCGCTGTTGTGACGACAGCTCAAGCCCTCCTAACAAGTGCATCAATTTCTACCACCCATGCACTACAGGCAGAAGTGGCTATAGCCCTAGCAATTGCTCAAACCCCTGCAGAGATCATCTTTACGGACTGCCAACAAGCATGCGGAAGTATCTCCAGCGGCTTCGTATCACAATGCGCCGCACAAATTCTTCTACCGCATCCTCAACAACACCATGTAAAGATTATTTGGGCTCCCGCGCGTGGCGACGTGCCCGGCAACAAAGCTGCCCCCCAGCATGCCCGAGATTTCCCACACTGGGCTAGTCCGGAGTTCGGTGTGCAGTGGCGTGTCTGTCCCCTTTTGTGCTACACAGAAATCACGCAGCTGTGCCGTCTGCAGCCAGCGAACATTGTACCCTCCTCCACACCAAAACCTCACAAAGAACAAGGGCACCACTTTCGAGGCATCGAAACTAACACCTTTCCCCAACCAACTAGAGCCCACATTCTGCCCCCCCCCCTCTACTCCTCAGAATACTGCTTATGTGAGGTTTTTGGGCACGCTTTACCATGGGGCGGCAATAAGAACCCCAACCTACCACCCCTACCCTTCCCCTCCCCTCGGGACTTGGAGAGAGCACTGTCCAGCTCGGACCCTGACGACCAGCTTTGGCGGGTGAAGAGATCTGAAGAAGCCGGACGTTCTCTAGGGGTCCTTAAATAAGGACTCTTCACCAAGGCGAACTGCCTTATAAAGACGTTTATTCCTCCTCCGTCGCCCTTTCCATTGATGTAGAAGGCTTCCGGTACTGCAGGGGTCATTGTGTCCCGCCTTCGTTTCAAAATCTTTGTTTTGTACAATTCGGGTGCACAGTGACATTCCTTTCAGTAACACGGCAAGTGTGCACGCATGCCGTCTTTGTATATGCATGCCGTCTTTTCAATACAAATACCGTTTCGAGTTAGCGCCCGTGCATTCTTTTCACCGTGCGTGTCTTTCGCTGCGCTAAAACTTATTTGTGGAAGACAGACCCATTCATTCTGCCTTAAATCCTGCTAACACATTACTGACGCCTTAAGGCAAAAAAAGGTTTTTCAAACCAGCACAGATTTATCGACGTATCGAAAGACACGCTTAACGTCTCCAGTCAGACATTTTTGTACGCAACAATCAATATAGGTAATACAAATAAGTCACAAACAGGTACCACGCATGAGCCGACACGCAACCATTGGCAACCTCTAAACGTACGACTCTGCTAAAACGCCAGTAACTCCAGAAAAGCTTCAACAGAAATTCCACTGCGAATCCGAAAAGGAAGATCGTAATTTTCCTGCGTAATAAATTCTGAAATTCTCTGAAGGAGCTCGTAGGGTTGATTAAAACAAACATGTCCTCAACATCAATGATGAATCCCTTGCCAGATTCGGCCTCATGTTCTGTGCAGGCATGAGACTACTGCGCCAGAATATTTCACTCTGAAATGGTCAGAAATTTGCAGCTACTTCAAGTTAGTTTTTAAATATCGGGAAAAAAATCTTTTGCCTCGCATCGTTTCCGTCATTATGGTTTGAAAAGGCAAAGTAGGTTTGTGGGTTTAGATTCTGAAGTACACGCCGAGTTCCAAACACCGGCAAGAGAATAGGATAGCCTCTCAACATTAAGGTAATGCAAAATAGCAAGTGCCTTATTTCTCACGTCGCTCACATTCACACAGAGAGCCTTAAAACTAGTGTGTATCGGTTTATCTGCCTTTTCAGAGAACTTATCCTTATTCAAAATCACAGAAAACACTTTTTTCTCAGTCACAACTGGATTCAAATTCCTTTTGACTGCACAGGTAACCAGAGGATATACAGTAAAGACAGTCCTTTTAGGGCCATGTGCCCAAGTTGAAGCATCGACACACTCAACCACACAACGTGTACGCAAATTGTGTTCAACCCTCCTATAGACGGTCCTGGCCGTCACTACCTTCTCAACCGGGTTGAAGGAAGGCTCAAACCCGAAGTTGTGTCGCAGAACAAGCTTCTAATGCAGACTGCGGCAGCGGTGAAGCACTTTATTCGTTGCTGAAAAACCTTTGGCTGGAAGCGTGGGCGTGACTCCAAGTGACCTATAATTTTTTTCTGAAAGATTTTCAAAGATTTTATTTCCTCAGAAGTACAAGGAGGCAGGCTAGGACTAAAGGCTACAAAGCCTGACAGAGGCCCAAGCCCCCTTTGGTACAGTACAGTGATCAGGCAGAATCAAACAAGCTAGAAATTGTAATGTGAGTTACAAAAATACAAACAACACGTAGAGCACAAGACATTACAGAGCAATATAAAAAAGTACAGTAACGTACATTGGAGTACAAAAGAGTAAAGTAAAACAAAATGCAAGTGGACAATCACAGCAGAACTATGATTGAGTTTTAAAGATAGACACAACTACAAAACCTGCGCATTAAACAGGTCGAGACGAAATCCACAGCTCTAGCCATTGAAGCAGATATTCTGATTTAAGAGGTAATCTTTCGCCTGCATTTTAAATATGTTTAAACGGCATTTGAAATCAATGTGGTCTCAAACTTTGTTGAGTATGTCGGTGCGTTGAAACGGAGAAGACTGCCTGCCATAGTTTGTTCGCAGTTTCGGTGTATGTATTTTGGCACACCTAAGAAGGTATATACCGCTATTGTCATTATGTTTCCCATAGAGATTTTCTTTGTGTATAGCTTGTAAAAGCTTCATATAATAAATTTGGTCAGCCTTAACCATACTATACTGAACAAATAGTGGACCCGTTCTCAAGTCGCCATAGTGCCCGTGAAAATTGGCAAATAGACGGAGAACTCTTTTCTGTAAGACGATCAGCCGTTTGTAATATGTTTTGTTTGTGGTTCCCCACGCTTATATCCCGTAGCAAAGCCTAGAATAAACAAGAGTGTTATAAAGCTGTGTTTTCAACCAAAGCGGTATTAAGCCTCTCAATCTGTAGAGAACGCCAATATTTTTTGAAATTTTATTGCCTAAGTGTTCTGTATAAGGATGCCAAGTTAATTCTTCATGAAACCACACTCCTCGGAACTTCTGTTTTTTACTTGGTTCAATATATTGCCCCGATAGTTAATATAAATGCCGTGATCTATCTTCTGATTGATTGGTCTAAAAATGATATAGGTAGTCTTCGATGCGTTTAGCATTAAGTTATTTTCGTGTAACCACTTTGACAACATTTCTAAAAATCTATTTACTTCATACGGGACTGATATTGCGACCTGAGAAAAATATGTTCGTGTCATCTGCATACATGGCTATCTGAGGTGTACAATGTATGTTTGGAATATCATGCATATATATTAGATATAACAAGGGTCCCAGCTTTGACCCTTGCAGAACACCCTGTTCTATTGCCAATAAGTCCGATGAAATACCGTTAAATTCAACAAATGGCTCCCTATTACCTAAATAGCTCCTTAATGGGTCAGCTGCTATTCCGAGTATTCCTAATTTTTTTAGTTTTCTTAACAATATTTCATAATTGATAGAGTCAAATGCTTTTTGTAGGTCCACGAATTACACGAGTGTAAATTTCTTTCCCTCTACATTTTCTATTTTGTTGTCCTTAATATTAAGCAGAGCTTCCTGCGTTGACTTGTTTTTTTGAAAGCCGTACTGATACGGTGAAATTACCTGGTGTGTGCTGAAAAAGTTTGTTAGTATATTATGTATTACATCTTCAAATATATTTGAAAAGACAATCAACACAGAGATTGGTCTGTAATTGGACAACTGGTCATTGCCACCACCTTTGTGAATTGGCCTAACTCGTGCTACTTTCAATTTTTGAGGAAAACATCCAGTAGATAAAGTCAAACTAATAATAAAAGATAAAACTTCAGTAATCTCAGAAGCGATGTGTTTAACAGGAAGTGGTGCAATACCATCGATGCCAGATGCGACGTTGTTTTAAAGTTTAAGAATAAAAGTTTGCACCTCACTCCCATTTGTCGGATTTAAAAAGATAGAGATTGGAAGTTGTGACTGTTCCAGTATACCACTACGTTTATCTTCATCGACCTCCGAAATGCAAGCCCCTGCTTTGACGAAATGCCTATTTATTGCGATTGCCATTTCGGCTGATTCTACCCGCCTACCATTCAAGCGGGCAACATGCGACTGCGTGCTCTTCTTGCGGCCCGTTATCGCAGTCACTGTTTCCCATATCTTTTTTGAATCTTTACGTATATCCTCGAAGAGGCGTTCATAGTATCTGAGCTTGGCACTTTTCACGTCGCTCCGCAGTTTGTTTCTATGTTTTTTGAATTCTAGAAGCAGGTTAGGGTCTCGGGTTCGCATAAAAGAGTAATACGTTGAGTTTTTCTTTTTAATTCGTTTCAGAAGTTGTTGATCTATCCAGGGCTTTCGCACCTTTTTTTTATACGAATGCATTGACTCTCCTGAATCTCATTATCCTCTGATTGATTTAAAAATATTGTGAATGGTGTGTAACCTAGCCATTGAGTATTATTTTAACAAATCTGTGCTTATGTCTTTCACAAATAGCCAGTCCCCTTCCTGCTTCACGCATTCCTTTAACAGATCCACTCTACAAAATAAAAGAATACAAGTATCTCTGCGTTATCCTTTCTAGCAACCTATCTTGGTCTTTCCAGAATACATCTATCTGCATGCGATCAAAAAAAATATAGGTTCTTTAAGGTGAACGCTGTCCCAATCCCGAAAAATCACAATATTACTAATGTAAAAAATATTGATTCGGCCCGTGCTCTAGTACGCATGCCCCGAATGGAACCCCCACAAGAAGGGAGATATCGATAAAAAAGAGGCAGTTGAAAAAAATAGCGCCAATTCACCCCGTGAATATGGTTGGAAAGCAAAGGCCTAGACGTCCCCCATAACGATTATTCATGTGAAGTCACTTAAATTCACTTACATCGCTGTAAAAATAGTAAAACCAGAGAGAAGTGGAATGCACTTAACCACAAATTTTATTACTTGAAAGAGATATTTTTGGTATGTTTTAATGAATGCATCATGCATGAAGGGTGTTTGGTTGAAACTTTTTTTATAAAATTAAAGTAAGCTCCAATGCACTGTTAGACGATCTGGCTCATCCGTCTCTGCGCCGCGGATGGAGGTGACGCGATTTGCGGCAGAGAAGGAGGAGCTGGAGGAAGAAATACTTCTGTTCAGATTTCTGAACGGCCCAGAGTGCAAACCTGGGGAGTGATTCCTTCTTCTGTGGGGCCCATATGCAGTCCACGATGCCTGTGTTCTGTCCACCTGCTGAAGCTGAGAAGGTGGAGAGGGCATGGACCGCAGCAACTCCCATTGCTCTTGTTGGGTAGTTGACGGAAAGAGGGGAGGGTGCTCAGGGCTAAAGTCGCACACCCGATTACGGGGCGGAGTTGTGCTACTTCTGAGCAAAATTTACATTCAGCGTCGTAGCGATTCGGATGCATTAAGTGAAGACGCGTAGGCTGTGGGAAGGAGCCCGGATTGTATGAGCCGTAGGGTGGTTTGTTGTTCTCTGGAAAGGTCAGTTTAAAGCGAATGTTTTTAAAGCGAAGTCTTAGAAGGCGATAATGCTTGGTTATCTCCCTGAACGTGACAAGCGGGTGACTGTCCTGGGGCATCTCCATAGCACGGGAGGTAAAAGCACAGACTTGTTGGGTGCGCGTATTTGTTGCCCTCCATTGAAGCGTAAGGGGTGTCAAGATGAGCTGAAAGGAACCGTTTGGGGAGTGGTTCTTTGGGGAGTGGTTCTGGGGAATGGAACCGTTTGGGGAGTGGTGCAGGTCAGGACATCCAACCAGACTGGTAATTCCAGTAGGCTTGCGGGGAATCGGTGACTATCCACCAACCCCTACTTAAGTGAGAGCCAAGGTGATGGCTGCCTCTTCTGCTGCCGTCATTTCCTGGGTTTAAGCGAGGTACACGCAAGAAGGTTGGTTCTGGAGGTATCCACGATGATGGCGTATTGCTGCCCTCGATGTTTGCAGGCGTCTGGGTAGATGACTGCATGATCCCCACCGAGGGTGGTGTTTACCGCTCGAGCCCGTGCTTTTCGGTCAGCCTCGTCATGTGAGGGTTTCATATTTGTAAGCGAAGGGAGCATCTTTAGATTTAGTCGCCAAGAGAATGGGAGTGCGTCCGACGGAGTGACTTTCCGGGCTGCCCAGCCAATCTAGTGAAGCATGCGGTTACCTACCGCAGTTCTGAGTCGGGCCTTCTGGTTAGAAAGATGGCCTTCTATGAGCTCTTCCACCGTGTTGTGGAGCCCCGTGATAAGCAGCCTCTGTGTGGACGCTCGCATGAGAAGACTAATGGCCTGCTGGACCGCCTTTCTAATCAATAGATAAATCACCTCTATGTTTTCGTTGTCGAGAAGGCAGGGGGTTGACGTAAGTGACTCTGGAGAGGACAAAAGCTGCAGTTATTCGAAAGGTACCGGATTCCTTTAGGCCTCGCTTCTTGGTGGCAACTCGCCTGATCTGGTGTATGATTTCATTGATGCATTTTTGAGGCGCTGCAAGGAGGCGTCACTCTTGATGTTAGCCTCGAGATGTAGGCCCAGGATCTCGATTCGGGGGTTTGGAGTGATGGCCTGGCCATCAAGGAGTATTTGAATGTATTCCTTGATTTGGCTTGAGGGCGGACGAAAAGGAGCTGTGATTTTTTACCAAAACACTGGAGGCCACAGGCTTTGGCACATTGGCGTACTAGAAGTGAGATGCCTTGCTTTGGTTTGAGCTTCTTTTAATTTTTGTAACTCTTAGCACATGGGCAAGATGTGCACAGGGCCGCTAGATGGGCGTGAGTTGTCGCTTGACGCTTTCACTTGGCATTCAGCGAGAACGCAGGGAGTACACCCGTAGATGTGCTTGGTGAGTACACCACCTGTCTTCCCCGTCTTCGCCTGGGCTCGTAGCTAAATCGGTAAGACAATGGGCTCTCGCTTTGTTAGTCTGTTAGTTCCTGGTTAGATTCCCGGCGGTGCAAGTCAATACTGTTATTTGTTCGCTGGAGTTTTCTGGTGACACCAACGGTCGCGAAAGAACCCTTGGGGGGTAGAGGTAAAAAGCTTTGCTTTAAAAAGCCATCAGATTCATTTGTAATCTTGATGACCATTATTTCTCGCCTTTCCTTGCCGTTTCATCCGTCGAACATACCCCACTACTCACGCGCCGACTGAATATTTCTATGAAACTGTTTCACTGTTTCATCCGTCCAGCTTATCACATTTCTAATGTTGACTAAATTTCATTTGCCTCGCCGCCCATTACTAGAAGCAATCACCACCTTAACATCACGCCTTACCACTGTAGAACTAGCACATACAAATTTAGTTTCTTTCTCTGCCCTTCCCTTTCGCTGCCGGATATTGGGACGAATTATTTGGTGACACGTTTTCGTTCCACTTCAAAAATTTATACGTGTCATTTCTGATTAATGTGAGTGTGGTTTTGTTATATAGTTTGGCCGCTCTGTTTTATTGCTGTTCGAACTTATTCAGGTGTATGCTCACTCCTGCCATAGCCCCATGTGGTGGTGCAGTATGTACAAAAAAATAGGTAAATAAATAAATAGGTTGTCCTTGCTTACGCCCCGGAGACCTCACGTGATGGAGCTTGTCCTAATTGTCAGTAGAAAAAAGGATCCTCGGCAATCCACCCTCTGGAGGCGGTTGGAAAGCGAGGCTTGAAACAACACCCAGAGCGATTACGCTTGCGATGTCACTTGAATTCGCACGTGGGGCTCTACAAAAAAGAATTCTAGACACAAACAAAATGACTTCGAGACCCCCTATATTACTTCAAAGAGATATTCCTTCCTAAGATTACATCAGTGCATGACTTATTAACGAAGGTTGGTTGAGTTGCATTGATGAAGCCAATGAGTGGAAACTCTTTTTCATAAAAGTAAGGGAAGCTCAAACTCATTGTTAGACGATCTCACTTTTCTCTATCAGTTCCATACGCGTGGAAGCTTGAGCAATCTTGGTGACGGCATTTACGACACGGCGGACCCCGAGCCCCCATACTCTCGTTGTAACCGACCGTGGTAATCAGTTTAAAGGTCAGAGGTAGAAAGCTCAAACTGTGGCCGTCGGAGGTAAGTTCAAGCTCCGGCGTATGGGCGCCCTCTCTGTTTACCAGGCAGGGAGCTCCGGTGACCTCTGTAACTATCACGGTAAAGCTCCAGAAGAAAGTCCCCTTGTTCTCTGCTGTATAGTATAGCGTATGGTATATTCTGAACACCCCAACCAAGCGATGGATCCCTGAATAGGGTTCGCATTGAAATATTTGCTTTCGCACCACTTTCTGCTCAATTGTTTACAAGACCTGACAACTTCCCTCGTTTTCTGATAATACAGACCGCTGAGAAAGAAGCACCAATCACCAGTAAATCAGTCTTTTTGGTAGCTGCGTTCATAGAGAGTGTATTCGGCACAAACTCGAGCGAAGAAGCTTACATCAGGTGACATTCTTGTTAAGGTGCAAACACAAGAAGAATCCAATAATCTCTTAAGTCAGAGTGAGATTCATGATATCAAAGTAACTGTCACTCCGCACAGAAGGTTAAGCAGCTCGCAAGGTGTAATTCCTGAACCTGACCTCGTAAAAGAGACCGATTCTGACATCCCAAATGACATGCATAACCAAGTCGTTACTGCAGTCAGGAGAATAATGATTAGTCGTGAAAATGACATACCCACGAAGCATGTGATTCTAAATTTTGAGCGGAGCACTCTTCCTGAGTCAGTAACTGCAGTATTCTTGCATTGCGAAGTTCGAAAATACATCCCCAACCCACGCCCATGCTTCAAGTGCCAACAACATGGGCACAGCACAACCTCCTGCCGCGGATGTCTGACGTGCCCCAAGTGTGCAGCGCACAATGACTCATTCGTAAACTTTACATCTGATGAGCTGAAATTTCCCAACTGTGAGAAACCGCACGCAGCCTATTCCAAAAAAATGTGAAAGTTTCAAACTAGAAACAGAAATCGTCAATCTCAAAGTAACACAAAACATCTCCTACCAAAAAGCGCAGAGAAAACATGCCATGTTTTCTCCTAGGTATGCCAAGCCAGCTCGCCTGGGGGCGGAGTCGCGTCTGGTGTCGACGGTGACTCAGTACAGCAGCTCTGACTTGGTCCCATCCTCACTCCCCACTGTGCTGCCGTCGGCCAACCAAAACATCGTCACACTGCCTGTGACTGCAGGGGCAGTGGCAAGAAAGATTTCTGGTGATGATGCGGCCACTCCCGTGTCTGATGCACCCACCCTCAGTGTTTCTGAGAGGTTGCGGGACATAGGCTCGGGTGGGCCGGATCCATCCTCCACGTTTGCCGTGCCGCGTTCTGCGCCTCCAGCACGCGCGGCCAACAAAGACACCAACCCTCTCGGAGCACGCCCAGAGCACGCCCGAATTTTATTCTCACCCCCCCCCCCCTAAACCTGTGCCCGAAACTAAGAACCGGCTACTTAGCACTCACCCAGCAAGTCGTTCCTTCGGAAATTCTATTTCGACCTATGAGCTTTGTGCATGTTGCCGAATAGCCGATTGTACTATATCACGCAAACCTGATGTCACCGCTAAGCCTTCGCAACTGCTGGGTACTTAGCCGCAAATCGCCAGCGATATTGCTGAAATTAAGCTCCGTTTTACAAACGATTTGATGCACTAGGAACTCGTGTATTGGCTTTGAAAAAAGCTTCCACAGATTCCAACTCTAACTATGCTTGTATCGGGTCCGGCTACCAGATAGCGTCGGCTAACACATGCATCACCGAACTCACTTCCAAGATTGATCTTGAAAATCGGTAACGGAGGAACAATCTCGTAGTTTAGGGGCACACAGACGAAGCCTACAAAGACAGTGATTGTTTTGCAACTAAGATTGCGTCTTTTTTACTGGAATGCTGCAGAATAAATGCCCTCAGATAGAACGTAGAACGTTGTCACAAACTCGCCAGACAGCGACTAGGTTTTTCCGTTTTATTACGCTTAGGCCCCTTGATTATTGGGACAAAATGATCATATTTGAGAACTTTGCACAGCTTAAAGTATATAAAATTTATAATTACGAAGTTCGTGCTCTGCGTAAACAAATATGGGACGCCGCTGCTTCATTTTGTGCTATAGGGCGTTCTAGTAGCTTCTGGTTTGATTAGAATCTAATAAACAAAGCTGGCTACTGCTAGGAAGAAACAAAGAATTACCTTGCCAAAGCACCTGGTGTGCCGAATATTTCTGATGTGACACCCTCGTCGTCTGCATCTGGCTGGGAACCCCATTCCTCTCGCACTGAGCCTTCCACAGCAGCTTGCCTTTTGTCTCCGTTTGACGCCGTCCTGGCAGGAATAAAATTTCATCCTTCTAAATTTAAACGCTTGGACCGTAGTAAAAATTTACGTAGGCTTCGTTTCCTTGTTTCATGGCATTCTCCTCATGTCATCGGCATAACCGAAACGTGGGGACATGATGGTATCCTCGTTTCCGATTTCACACCCAGAAGCTACACGGCAGTCTGCACTGATCGAGCAGTGGAGAAAGGAAGTGGTGTTGCTCTTCTCATTCTTTTCGACCTAAAATACGCTGTGATTCCAGGGCCCGCCGACACCGAGTCTGTTTGGTGAAGATTACCTTCGACAAATCTGCAATTGTCATTAGTGTTTTGTATCAGCCTCCCGCCTCGACTATTAAAACATTACAAAATATAGCTTAATGTATGAGCGCAATTATAGTGCATCCAACACCATTTACATGGGTGATTTAATGCAACAGGAGTCTACTGGCCTTTCCTAACGAGTGATTATTTATTTTTTTATTCTTTTTGCACCCACATTGCCTTGCGGCATTAGAGTGGGGGGGGGTGCACAAAAAGGCACTCATAAGAAGTACCTAGCAGCAAGCAAGAAAGCGAGTATATGCGAGAAAGAAAACGCATATATACATTTAGAATAGCCGAAGATGTGCAACGAAAAAACACTGCATTATTACCATAATTCCGAAAAAGGCACTCACAAGTACTTTACACAAGCGGGAATCGAAGGTTCAAATAACGACAAAGCAGTGGAAAGTGCATATAACATTTTCGGTAGCCCTCAGACACACCACGTGAAAAGACAGCTTTAGTACGATAACTGAAAAACAGTGCGTTCGGTGAGGCTGCAAAAATGCAATTCATGTATTACAAGAAGCAATTACAGAATAGTGAGCGCACTCGACATGTCATTTGAGGAAACAACAAAACCTGCGCTGTAGCAAACACATGACAATGGTAGTTTAGGCCTTCGAGTGATGCAACGGTGGACAGGAACGTGTTACTAGAATGGTGTACAAACACGAAAGAAGGTAATCTGTTCCGCTGACGAATGGTTTTAAGAAAAAATTAGTGAAAGAACGCACTAGATTTATAATCTATCTCACAAACTTTATATTAATGGTCTATGCGGGCAGATACGTGATGAGGCGGGAAAATATACAATTCGCGCGGCATACCATTCTGTGAAAAATAAACTTCATTAAACACTTTTAAGCGAAATACAGTTCTACGATGCTAAAGTGATTCCCAATTCAGTAAGTTCAAGCGGGTATTTCTACTAAAACCTGTCTCTTTTGCCAATTTTCCTAACACATACCTGGTTGCGAGGCTTTGAAGTTTTTCCCATTTAGCTTTATCAAGAAGGGTTGGCGGGTCTCATACCGTACAAGCATATTCGTATACAGGCTGTATGTTAGTTTTGTACAATATTTCTCTGGCAGTTTGCGGGTAGGTACTCGTGTTGCTTCGCAGAACAACCCAATGTCCTTGAAGTCTTACGGGTGTCTGTGCCAGCATAGTGTTGACTCCATTCCATTCCATTACATTACACACTTTATACTGCAATATCTTTTTTTATAGGTAGGTTAGTTGACATTTTCTTTTCTAGTGAGCCTAATAAAGACCGTTTTTTTTGAGGTTTATTGACATGCCCCATTTTGGCAAGAAGTAATAATCTTGTTTAGATCATTTTGAATTACGTGGTTATCACTTTCACAAGAAATGTTCCTGTACAGCGCACAATGGTCATCGAAGAGCCTCATGGATGATGTAATGTTATCACTTATATCATTTATATAAAGCAGAAACAACAAAGGTCCCAAGACCGATTCCTGGGGCACCACTGACGACACAGCTGAGGTATGGGAGGCTGCACCATTTATGACTACATATTGTTGTCTACCGGTAATGTACGCTGAAAGCCATGACAAAGTCTTAGGGGTGATACCATATTAGGACAGTGTTTTCAATAACAGTTTATGTGGTACTACATCAAATGCTTTTCTAAAATCTAAGAAAATGCAGCCCCCCGCACGGGGCACCTTGAGTATTCATGGTGACCGTACTGGCGATACCGCGGACCCCGAGCCCCCAAACATAAGCTGTGACCTACCGTGGTGATGTGTTTTTAAGGTGAAGGGTAGAAACCTCTAACGGTGGCCGTCGGAGCCTTGGTCAAGCTCCGGCCGATGGGCTCCCTGCCTGTCTACCAGACAGGGAGCTCCGGGACCTCTTTGAATACCAGGGTAAGGTCAAAGGAGAAAGTACCGCAGTCTCCCTGCTTTTATACTATGCCATATGGTTTCCAAATTTTTTAAATCCAAAGATCGGCCGCCTAAAAGGGTCCTCACCGAAGTATCCTTTCCTCCGTTGCCAATGACAAGTTTCCGAAAGCTGGACAAAAACTATGTTAGGTTTTTGGTAATTGAATCTGTTGATGCATCGAGCCCCCTTGCCACAAAGTCTGTCTTCCTGATCTCCAAATTTCTTGAGGGCCTTGTTGGTCAATCCTACAAAGCCAAAAAACTTAGAACAGGAGAAGTTCTTGTGGAAGTGAATGACAAGCAACAAGCTACAAATCTCTTGACTCAAACTCGCATCGCAGATCTCGACATCAGGGTCACACCCCACCGCAGCCTTAATAGCTCCCAGGGTGTGATCTCTGAGTCAGATCTGATGAATGAAACTGAAACCTATCTGTTGGAAGGCCTTAAAGGGACCTAGAAAAGCCTTCTGTAAAAGTTACAAAAGGCCTGTATTGTCACGTAGCACCAATATAGCAATGCAATGCCGTTGGAATTATTGATCTACATTCAGTATTAGCTGCGCCAGAAGCAATTAAATGCACCTCTCCCCACTTGCCGATCGACTCCTCCTCCCTCTCTGCCTCCTTCAAAGCAGCTAGCTACATTCCTGCGCCTAGGCTCGCGTCAATCACTGCGGACCCGCCTTTGCCGCGTTTGCCTCGGAATCGCGCAGGAAGGAGGAAGAGCAGCCGGAAGCCAATGGCAGTGACGCCGCCGACGGCCGACCTTGCCGGCGATTGGGCGAATCAGGGGGCGCCTTCGCCGTTGCGTCACCCGCGGTCGCCGTTGCGTCAGCCGCGGTCGGCTCGCTGCGGCGTCGCGCTCATCGGCTGAGAAAGGCGATCTTCAAAAATTGTTTACAAATTATCTGTACAACGTATGGGGCTCACACTTGGCTAAAAAATCCCCCGTTATGTGTTCTACCACCTGAATGCATTTGATTGCCACCTTCACAAAGCTTTTCGGGGTCCCTTTAAGGATCAAGGTGTGACAGAAGTGAGGCCTATCATGATTCGTCGAGATAACAAGGAAATCCTAACAGAACATGTAATATTGACTTTCGACCGTTCCAGAGTTCCTGAATCAGTAAATGCTGGTTTCATTCCCTACATCCCCAACCCGCGCCGGTGTTTTAAATGCCAGTGGTTAGGGCATGGCACTACCGCCTTCCTTGGTCGACTAACATGCGCCAAGTGTGCACAACACGATCATCCATCTGACAACTGCCCATCGCAAACCCTCATCTGTGCTAACTGCCCGGGACCCCACGGGACCTACTCTAGAACATGCGAGAAATGCAAACATGAGAACGAGACCATCAAGGTGAAAGTCACTGAGAACCTTACCTTCCCAGAGGCGAGAAAGAGGTTCGCCTCTTTCCCTCTGCGGAGGTACGCCGACGCAGCTCGCAGGTGGGCGGAGCGGCGTCTGGTGTCCACAGGGACCCAGTTCAGCGAGTCAGACCTGGTCCCGCCCCCACCCCCCGCTGAATGCCTGACGCAGCCCAATCCGTCGCCACACCGCTTGCTGAGCCAGCAGCGGTTGTGGTGCCAACCTCTTCCGTAGCGACGGGTGCCGCTCCCGTCCCTGCCTCCACGTCCTCCAGTACGTTGGAGGGTGCCGAGAGGATGGACACCACGGGCCCTGTACCGGCTCCCACCGCCACCGCACCGCCCGTGTCACCTCTGGTGCCCCGGACGCCTTTGGCGGTGGCGGCTCAAACGAAGGGCTCCCGAGGGGGGGGGGCTAAATCCAGGGGGCCCGGTCGGTCGGGCACCCTCGGACATCCGACGACGAGATGGATGTCGGGCCGTTCCTGCCTGCAACGCAGCGCAAGGAGCGGCCACCGACTTCCAAGCCTACAGATAGGCCGAAAAAGCCCAATCTCCGAGTAACGGCCCCGAAAGACGACACATGAACACACAAACACACTCCAGTCGTTCTTAAATGTAAATAATGGGAACAGGCAACATCATTCAATGGAACTGTAGAGGCCTTATCAACAATGTAGATGATGTGTACGAGATACTTCATTCACATCAGCCAAGTCTCATGTGTCTTCAGGAAACACACATAAATAGTAAACATACTAACTTCTTGAATAGCTACTTGGTGTTTCGAAAAGACAGGCACACTTGCACTTATTCTTCAGGTGGTGTGGCCATAGTAGCCCGAAAATCCTTATCTTGTCACACCATCCACCAAAGCACCATGCTTGAAGCTGTCGCGATTCGAACAAATATTTATGATAGGTTAATAACGGTATGCTCCCTCTACATCCCTCCGGATTACCAACTATCGAACACTGATTTTGAGGCCCTGATAGATCAACTACCTGAACCGTACTTAGTCTTAGGCGACCTCAATGCACATAATTCAATCTGGGGCTCTTCCCGCAGAGATGCCCGAGGTCGCCTAATTGAAAAATTTCCAACATTATCGGGAGAATTCCTTTTTAACAAAAACCAAGCTACATATTATAACACAGGACAAAACAGTTATTCGAATATTTACTTGGCTCTTGGCTCTGCAGTTCTTTTCCCATTTCTTGAGTGGCATGTGGACACAAACCTGTATAGTAGTGACCACTTCCCCACCAAATTGACATACATAGGCATAGGCACAAACACTTCCCCCTTTCATAAAAGGTTCAATGAGGGAAGAGCAAACTGGAGTACATTCACAGAAACATCTAAACTGCCCTACACATTTATAAAACACCTACACGTAGAAGAGGCGATACAACTGCTGACGGCGCACATCCTCGACACCACCGCAAAGTCCATTCCCCAGGCCTCCGGTGCCCCACGCAACCCAAGGAGGCCCTTGTGAAACGAGGACTGCAGGCGAGCGCGAGTGGCCCAGAACAAGGCGTGGGGTGTCCTTCGCCGGTACCCCACGTCGGCTAACCTAATTTCTTTTAAAAGATCAAAGGCCTTGGGTAAGCGCATGCGCCGTGAGGTAAAACGGGATAGATGGCGCTCCTTGATAACATTCGTAAATTCATACACAGACACACGCAAGTTATGGACACGAATATGTAAACCTAAAGGACAACAGACACATAGCCTGCCCTTGGTCAGCACGACTGGGGACACACTAAAAGATCAGGCTAACACACTTGCACAACACTTTCAACACGTGTCAAGCTCTGCACACTACACAAACACTTTCCTGATATATAAAGCCTCTTGTGAAAAGAAGTCCCTACGTGACAACAACAAATCACAGACTTCTTACAACTCCCTGTTTTCACTACTTGAGCTGAGGGCTGCTCTAAGCACGTGTAAACCCTCAGCTCCAGGCCCAGACAACATTACGTATGCAATGATACAGCACTTACACACAGACACTCGTGTAACACTCCTTCGCCTTTACAACAAGATATTTCTTTCGGGGCACATTCCAAAGTTTTGGAGGGAGGCCATAGTTGTAGCATTCTTGAACGAAGGGAAGGACCATTCCTCTCCTGCTAGCTATCGACCCATTGCCCTGACCAGCTGCCTGTGCCAGCTTCTCTAGAAGATGATAAATCGCAGGCTCGTGTACTTCCTTGAGTACAACGGTCTTCTCGAGAGCTGCAAGCAGGCTCCAGGGCAGGGCGATCAACGAGCGATCAACTCGTAGCTCTTGAAACATATATAAAGCATGCCTTTGTGCATAAACAATTTTGTCTTACGGTGTTTTTCGACATAGAGAAAGCCCAGGACACCGCTTGGCGGTACGGTATCTTCAGTGACCTAAAGTCAATCAGTGTTGCGGGCAACATGGCAACATGTTGAACATCTTTTGTAGTTATAGGTCGGAGAGAACCTTTCGCGTCAGAGTTGGTTGTGCACTGTCAAATGTCCGCGAGCAAGAAAATGGCGTGCCGCAAGGTGGTGTGTTGAGGTGCACCCTCTTCATAGTAAAAAAGAACTCTCTTCGAAAGGCACTGCCACCTACAATCCCTTACTTTATGTATGTAGATGACGTGCAGATATCCTTTAAATCGTGTAACCTGTCCATCTGCGAACGTCAAGGCCAGCTCGGCGTCAAGAAACTTGCCGGCTGGGCTGACAAGAATGGCTTTAATCTTAATCCCGCGAAGAGCTCTTGTGTTCTGTTCTCCAGGAGGCGTGGCGTCCACCCGGACCCAGACTTGCGAATGTGCCAATTCCTGTGAACAAGGAGCACAAGTTTTTAGGTATTTTATTTGACGAAAAACTTACATTCATCCTACAGATCAGACAGCTCAAAAGCAAATGCTTAAAAACAATGAATATTCTTAAGGTCCTCTGATATCAATCTTATGGTGCCGACAAACAACTCCTGCTGCGCCTGTACACAGCGTTGGTGGGGTCTCGGCTCGACTACGGCAGTGTCGTGTATGGGTCGGCTACAAAAACACCACTGAAAATGCTCGACCCAGTGCTGCATCTTGGCCTTGGCCTCTCATGTGGCGCATTCCGCACAAGCCCTGTTGAAAGTCTTTATGTCGAGTGCGACAAATGGTGATTAGGGAATCAACGGGAGTTTATTGACCTGTTGTATGCATCCAAGATCGTGTCTCTAACCAACCATCATCTTAATCCCGTCATGAACGATACATCAAATTTGCAACTTTTTTGAAACAGGCCTTTGAAACCGTTCTCTCTCAGAGTTAGGGAGGAGGCTTCTGCACTCAATGTCCCCCTTTCAGACACGCACAAGACACCCATTCATAATTTCATCTCACCATGGCATCTTCGTCCTGTAACATGCGACGTGTCATTCACTCTTGTAGATAAAAATAGGGTACGCAGGAATGCAATTCTGCAGCACTTCCTATTCCTGCTGGACAAGTACAGGTGCGCAGAATTCTATAGCGACGCGTCCAAAACTGGTTCTACAGTCTCTTGTGCAGCGCAACGACCAAATTTTACCGTTACTAAAACAATAAATTTTTATAGCAGTATTTACACGGCAGAAGCCCATGGCATTTTACTCGTGTCAAATCACATCCTCGGACATAAGATTCCAAAGTCCATCGTCTACACAGATTCTCTAAGCATTGTGCAGGCATTGTCATCAGGAAGGTCGTCAAAAAACTATGTAATCAATGCTCTTTTAAAGGTCATAATGACTGCTTATGCTTCAGATTTAGAAATAACCATATGCTGGGTACCAGGTCACTGTGGGATCCCTGCAATAAGACCGCTGATCAAATGGCTGGTTTTGCTGCTCTCATGAGCACAGTTGACATAACAACAGTACCTACCACCGACCTAAAGACACACATCAGACGACAGCTTCGTAACAAATGGCAACTACACTGGAGTCAACAAACAGACAACAAACTACACATAATAAAACCAAAACTGGGACGCTACATAACTTACTCACACAACATATACACTGAAGTCGCCCTGACTAGGCTGCGGATAGGCCACACACATGCGACGCACTCCAACCTGCTCACTGGAACTTCGGGACCAACGTGTAGCAGGTGTGGAAAGGGCCTATCCATAGTCCACAGACTAATCACATGCAGAGCGCTTGACACAACACGACACAAACATTTTCCAGAATAATACAGACGACACATTCCTTTGCACCCATCATATTTTTTAACCGACGAACCAATGTTTTCTAGTCAGCGTGTTTTTAAGTTTTTATCTGAAGTGAACTTTATGCAGCTCTTGTCATATCACGTGTAATCATCCTGGCCATATACACCAGCCATCTCCCTTGTCTTTTGTTTTGAATCACTTTTAGTTTTAGTCACATGTTCGAGTATTTACGGTCTCATGACAATTCAGTAACTTCTTCTTTGTTGCTCTTTGCCCATAGTCGGCCTTGCGCCAATAAAACCTAACTATCATAAAAAAATGCAGCCAACAGATTCACGAGCATCAAGTGTTATTGCGATATCATGCATGAACTGTATCAGTTGAGTGATGGAAGATAAACCCTTGTGGAATCCGTGCTGCGATGTGTTAAACAAAGCGTATTTGCAGTGTGTTTTACTATGTTGCTATACAAAATATGTTCTAGGACCTTGCAGCACACACTAATTAAAGAGATGGGGTGGTAATTGGTTGATTGATTGTGGGTTTTAACGCGCCGACGCAACGCAGGCGATGAGGCGCGCTGTAGTGGAGGGCTCCGGATTAATTTTGACCACCTGGGGATCTTTATCATGCGCCAAAATCTCGTACACACGGGAGTTTTTGCTTTTTGCCTCCATCAGAAAAGCGGCCGCCGCGGCCAGGAATCGAATCCGCGACCTCGTGCTCAGCAGCGCAACGTCTTAGCCACTGAGCCAAAACGGCGGGTGGGGCGGTAATTGGATGCAACAGAACGTGGGCTGGTTTTGTGAATAGGAGTAACACTCGCTATTTTTCATTCATGTGTAAGGACGCCCTCTTGGAAAGATTTTTCAAAAATAATTCCTAAATATGGGGCAACAGAAGACACGCAAGCCCTTAGCAGTGCATTTGGTAATTGGTCTGTGCCAGCTGCTTTTGAAACGTGTAAGTTCTCCAGCAGTTGCTCGATTCCGCGCGAGTTGAAAAGTATATCATCCATTGGTTTTTGAACAAAAAGGGTACATATGCTATGTTGATCAGTTGGCGATAACGCCGAGCGAAATACAGATCTACAATAGCGATTAAAACATTGCGCTTTTTCGAAAGCTTCCTCTGTAACACTGTCACCTTCAAGTAGAGGGGGGATCAAGATGCTGTCTTTTTTACTACTTTTCATGTATTTCCAAAGCCCTTTAGGGTTCTGTTTAAGCCTATATTCAAAAGAATGGAAAAATGGGGACTTGGCTTCTGCTATCCCTGATGTGACGTGGTTTGATATTCTTTTATGCTTCTCTGCATTTTCTTCGCATGAACTGTGCCTAAAAAGCTTATAAATCCTCTGTGTTCTTTGTGTGAGCCGGTGTAATTCTGTTCTAAACCAAGGTTGATTATTACTACGTCTTGTAAGTAGTGACCATGACGGCACATATTTATCGCGTGGGCCTACAATTTTATTTTTGAAGATGTGCCAGAGCTGATTTACAGATTGTGATCCTGCAACGTTTCAAAAGTAGGGAAATAATTATTTACAGCGGCATTTATTTCTGCTATGTTACCTTTTGAAGAATTACAAATTTTCCGGCAGTTCTTTTTGTACGACTTAGAATTCTTTAGGTTCAGTTCACAAAGGACAGCCTGGTTATCACTAATACCAGGCATAATGAGAGTTGATAGCACCTGTTCAGGTGCGTTGGTTAAAACGATAACTAGAATGTGGTTGCCTCTGGTGGGCTAAAATACCATTTGTGTTAGTGAAAGCAAGTTTATAAAATTAACCATTATTGTGTGAAGGCTACCAGATATTCCTCGCAAAGCCGGCTGACGATGCCAATCAATTTCGGGTAGGTAGAAGGTGCCACTTTAAACGACATAATCACTCTGAACCGACTGGGCCGCAGTGAAAAATTGGGATAAGTATTCTACGCCGGATCTTGGTGGACGATAAAGCAGCATACTGGTAGAGACTTCCCATTACACAATCTTAAGCGGCACCATACGGGTGCACAAACGAGTAGTAACGATATCACTTTCTAAGGATGCAATGTAGCGGTCGACTAAGATAAACACGCCGCCTCCGTGACCATTCCTATCAATTCTGTAGCATTCGTAATTTTCAGGGAATACCTCACTGTTTGCAGTGTCTTCACACAGCCAAGATTCTGTGCCGATAACAACAAACGGCTTTACTGTGCGCACCAGGCTATCAAATTCTTCAACTTTGTTTTTGATGCTACGGCAGTTTAGTAACAAAAATGAAAGCGTAGTAAGTGGTTGGATGGAGGGTCATTTAGGCTTTAAAACCTGGTTCGTTTTTTCGTTCACTACGTATTTTACTTTGTCAAGATATAGTACGTCGAGTCTAAGGTTAACACACGTTTCGGTCTGTTTGTGAGTTTTAGCAAATTCCCAAACTATTTTTTTTTCTTCGTACTAGTTCCGAGAAATCTTCTGAAAGGCTGATTCCAGTGCCCTTAAGCATTTTTGCAGAAGTTAGCGTAGCATCTTTTTCCTTGAACGACGCAAAGTTAACAGTCAGTGGTCGTTTACGTTCTCGGTTGAATTTTCCGAGTGTTTGAGCCCTAGCGACAGTTTGAGGGTAATTTGTAATTTCTCGGTACATATTTTCTGTACAGCTTTTCCGAAGCTGCCCAGCTTTCCATGGCATCTGTATCATCCATGCCAAAAAAGAGTAAGTTGCAGCGCCTACCCCGCTTTTCCGGTTCATCCACCTTTGCCTGTAACGTGTCTATAACTTTTAAATTTTCCTCAAAACCTTTTGTGCAATTCGGCCAATTTTCGCTAAATCAGAGAGCTTTTCTTCCAAGTCGGAAATCCGTTTCGTCAAACTTTCTAGTGATGTAGCTCGGGCTTACTGGTTTGTCTCGATAAGATGTAACTAATGTCTGATTTCTCTTTCTTCGTCACCAACAGACTTCAGTGTAAGCTTTTCCGTAGGTCCTGGGTTTACCTCCACATCACCGCAACATAGCAGCCCCTATCGGAAAACCCAGGGGCGCTGGAGCTCCGCTTCCAGCGTAACGCCTCATTATGGGACCTCCTAACGCTGAAATACGCCGGACGCGGAAACGCTGGAGCGCGCCGGACCCTGGACGCTGGAACACGCCGGACGCGGAAACGCGTGGATCCGGCGCTCGCTAGAACGTAACGCAGGAACACGCCGGAGACCACGCCGTCTCCAGCCTATAGCGTGGCCGGTGCTTGCGCTAGGCATTTTTTCTTTATTAGCCGTGTAATTACACACCCGCATGGCTGTTAACAAGAAATACAGAATTCCTTCCTTCGGGAAAAGCTAAGTAGCGCTACAAAATTTAGCCAGACTCATTTGGGCACTTTTCAGCTGATTTCGCCATAATGAATGCATTGTTTCATCATCAAGTTCCGTCAGTAGCGCTCAATCTGTTCATAAAAAAAATTATTCTCCCGCATAAAAAAATATTAAGCGAGCATCTACAGCAACCGTTCGAAAATTCGTTTTTTATATTTTTAGGGCCATTAAAACACAAGTAAACACATATTTCTTGAACCTATTTTATTTTAACAGCAAAACGTGAGAAATAAAATGGAAAGTGAATCCTTAGCTGAGTTTCTTGCCGTGGTGAACCTTGATTCGTTAACATTGCATTCGTACAGCAAGGCCTGGAGTGTATCCTGTGACGAAAAGCGCACGTCTCCGTGGTGCAGCACTATCTCGACGAGTACGCGCGCACGATACGTGCCCGAGTCCCGCAGGGGTGTTTTCAATTTCAGTCGATCGTCGAAGCACATCGCACGTATTCTAAATCACGCTGCCTCCGAGAGTCGTGGAATCCACTCGCATCAAAGTGCCAATAATCCCAAGCACCACGGTTTGTCGTCGTTAGAGGAGTCCTCACTTCGAGATGCCTGGAATCCGGACCACTGTTCTTGCTTTTATCACAGCTTTCGTAGCTTCACATGTGGCTGCTGACACTTCCCGGAGACGTAAGACGCACGTTTTTACAAAAAAGTTACTTTTAATATCAACTAGGCACAGCGCCGATGTGAAATGTGGACGGGCCACTCAGCCACGCAGCCACCTACGAATTTTGACCGAAAGGCGAAAAGCAGGGAGGAACAAAGTGCTTCCCGGCCGATCACGAGAACTTGTTCCCCGACGCGACCCCTCCTCACTCCTCTCGATTCTTCGTAGTGTGGGCTCCACCGCCCCGCGAGTGCTGTCGCGCGACAGGCCTTCGGTAGTGACGGTGCTTTCCCTCACTTTCTCCGAACTGCCGGGCTGGAGCGAAGGCGGGGCGCGGGCCTTTTCTTTTTTTCCACGTTTATTCTTTTTAAACACATCTTGGGAATGCAATGGGTTCACTGGCGCCATTTCGTTTTCTTTTAACACTGGTAGCGGCAGCTGGTTAGCTGGTTTTAAAATCTTGTTTTCACTATTTAAGCTTGATCGGACACATGGTTCGCATGAAAAAAAACAGGTTGCTCGTTAAAAAAAATAATACAACAGCACGCAGATTGATACAATGCGGCTGTCAAAGACTCCAAAATACATGTCAAAATGTGAACTGCAATAATTACACCACGTCCTCAAAACGCAAGTCTTGCTTGCCCTTTGTGCGTCCGTTTTGCCAACGGGCTACACGTATTGCCTGATTCTTTCATCACAGGTTGTCCACGGTACAACATATGCAATTGCAGTTTACTCAAACAACCCCAGAAATTTGTGAAATGCTTTATTTATCCATTAGCTCGGTTTGCGGGCTACGCTTAGATGTTCCAATATTACCGTGATTTGCGATAAGCTGCGTTTTTAGCTGCAAATTTGTAGCGAAAGTTTTTACAAACACGACTGGGATGCTAATGGCAGCAATACAACAAACTTAAATTACGACAGACGCTTGCAATGCAATTGAACGACATGATCGTCGCTCGTACGGAGCATTGTTTCCGCGAAGCGCACGCTAACAAACTGGGCCTTTGCGGCACCGAACGGGCCGCAAACACCAAGTTCCAGAGCATCTGTGTCTATCGCAGCGCTGGATTACAACCAGTCGACCACGTAACCGGCGCGCGACATTGCTGTGTCCAGCCAAGCAGCTGCGCCGGGAGAACGTACGGTCCCGTTCGCCATATGTGAATCTCAGTAAGTCTGCAGAGGCAACGTTTCCGTGTTATTCGATGCTTTCCAGCAACTTCCCCGCGTTGATGTCGTCCATCGCGACGTTTCCGAGTGCTTTCCGTTCTTTCCGGCGTATTCCATCGCTCTCCTAACGATTAAAATGTGGTACCCGGGTGTTGTCTTCCGGCTCGGCGTTTTTTAGTGTATTCCGTTCTTTCCGGCGTATTCCATCGCTCTCCTAATGCTGGAAAACGCGGGGTTTCCCGACAGGGGCAGCAAGAAATAAAACGCAGCTCTTCGAAAAAAAAAGAAATTGTCGTGTCGAAGGTGTTGTACATAGTGAATGCTTAACCGCACAACTGAAAAGCACTGGGAGTAGAACCAGAAAAATAAAGATCGCAATATTTTGGGACGGCAAAGTGACAGAACCAACGTGCACGAGAAGCAGAATATGCGTTAGCGGCACGCGCACAGTCGTGCCGGTTGCACGCCCCAAGGCCGCAGTGGTGGATCCGTCCTTTTGAAGTCCCAAGTCAGGCGCGACGGCGGCCTAAGGTTCGAAGACCAAATCCGTGCACTTGCCGTAGTCAGCTGCGGTGCATTTTCCTGTGTAGGTGACGTTGCTTGTTTTGTTCCTGGTGACAGTTGCGTGGATTGGATGCGCGCTGGTTCTCCGAGGAAGGCAAGCGATGTCAACAAGATTGCAGTTGCCGGGAAAAGGGCCACTCAGTGCAATGCAGCACGTCACCTGCACGAGAAGCAGAACATGCGTGAGCGGCACGTGTATAGTCGTACTGGTTCCACGCCCCAGGCCCGCAGTGGTGGATCCGTCCTTTTGAAGTCCCAAGTCAGGCCCGACGGCGGCCCAAGGTTCGAAGACCAAATCCGTGCACCTGCCGTACTCAGCTGCGGTGCATATTACGGTTGAGGTGACGTTGCGTGTTTTGTTCCTGGTGACAGTTGCGTCGATTGGATTCGCGCTGGCTCTCCGAGGAAGGCAAGCCAAGTCAACGACATTGCAATTGCCGGGAAAAGGGCCACTCAGTGCAAACCAGCGCGTCACCGGCACGAGAAGCAGAATATGCGTGAAAGGCACGTACATAGTCTGGCCGGTTTCACGCCCCAGGGCTGCAGTCGCGAAATTAATATTTGCAGAGAAATATTGTACATTACAGTTTCTTTCGGCTTAACTCAAATTGTTCATCGGGCCACCAGGTTGTAGCTTTTCTGGACCTGGTATTTTTAAGCTCCACCCTTTCGGATACAGGCTTTATCTTCAAAATAATTGCTGGCTTGTCTGACCATCAGGCTTTTTTCGTTTCCCTCGCATACGAGATCAATGCAGCGCTATTTGTTTTCACTTCATTTCCTGGCTTTGAACGTGGGGATGACCTTTGTCTTTTAGACGCTTTGGCCAATGTGTACGATGACATTGTGCAACTCAGCGCTTTAGACGACATTGATGCTCTAACTACCACTTTAGAAAAGCTAGTAAAATCATGCATTTTACAGTTTATCATTTCGAAGGCTTAAACGAAAAACACCAACGTTCGCTGGAGGAACCGCGATCTTTTACATCAATCTCGTAGAGACCGGAGGCTTAGGCGCCGAAAATCGCATAGCAATCCAGAAGGCATTATCAGATGTATTGAGGCCAAGAGGTTAATTCTTAAGCATCAAAATATTGCTAAAGGCTTTATATTCCGTGTTCAACTACAACCTGTACTATCCGAAGATTGCGGAAATTCGGGCGCTCCGTCCTGCCTTGTGATGCCCCCTTATATTCTTTCAAACTAAACGACAGAATATTCAATCATCCGGCGAGAATTTCAACCACTTTTATTCGATTTTTCAATATGTTTTTAACATTGCCAATCTGGTTGTTCCTTCTCCTTCCACCTCCAACTCAAAGTCTCCAATTCGTAATATAGCGGTCAACGAAAATGACGTGTGAAATCTTGGCCTTCATCTGGACACAAAAATGCAATGGCCACGATGATATCACTAACACAATTCTTGTTCGCTACTCTCTGCGAATTTTGAGCTACTTTATAATATTAATCTTCAATAAATTCTTAAAATCTATAAATGGCTAAATAGTACCTCTCTATAAATGTGGCAAGAACCACGTCTTAAGCAATCACAGGCCCATTTCACTTGCCCCTCGTTACTGCGAGCTATTAGAGCTCATTATTTGCAAACACATAATTGAAGTTATCGAATTTAACAATCCATTGTGTAATTACCAACACGAATTCAAGCCTTGTTATTGTACCGCAATCCCATCAAGTGAAGTTTTACCCCAACTCGCCTGTAACATGAACATTGCGAATCAATTTGACGCACTATTCATTCAATTTCCGAAAGCGCTCGACACTGTTCTTCACTCTAAATTACTATGTAAATTAAACACCGTATTGAACAACCCGCCACTAATAGCTTGGATTTGTACTTTTCTTTCTGACCGCTCCCAATAAGTTTCTTATACCTCGGATGACTCCTATGTTGTTAGTGTTTGTTCCGGCGTTCCGCAAGGTTCCCTAGTCGTACCGCTACTGTTTCTGCAGTACATTAACGATTGGTTTGTAACGTCAGTTCTGAGGTTCGCCTGTACAATGATGATTGTTTTTTCTACGAATGCATTGACTCTCCTGAATCTCATCACGGCCTGATTGCTTTAAAAATTTTATGAATGGTGTGTAACCTGGCAATTGAGTATTAATTTTAACAAATCTGCGCTTATTTCTTTCGCAAATAGCAAGTCCCCTTCCTGCTTCACGTATTCTTTTAACAGATCCACTCTGAAAATATAAAAGAATACAAATATCTTATATCTTGGCGTCATCCGTTCTAGCAACCTATCTTGGTCTCCGCACATTAAATCTATCTTCATGCGATCTAAACAAATAGGTTCTTTATGACGGACGCTGTCCCAACTTCAAAAATCACTATAACACTAATGTATAAAACATTGATTCGGCCTGTGCTCTACCACGCAAGCCCCGTATGAAACCCTCACAAGGGAGATATCGATAAAATTGAGGCCATTGAAAAAAGCCACGAGGTTCATTTGTGAACTTTATGGCCGTTACTTCTCGCCTTCCCTTGCCCTTTCATCCCTAGATCATACCCCACTACGCAAGCACTGACTGAATAATTCTATAAAACTGCTTCACAGTTTCATCCATCCAGCTTATGAAATGTCTGATGTTAGCTAAATTTTATTTGCCTCGCTTGAAATCACCATCTTTACAACAAGCCTTACCACTGTAGAACTAGCGCATGCAAATTTAGTTTCTTTCTCTACCCTTCCCTTTAATTTAACTTCCTTTTAAGTGCCGAATATTGGAATGGATTTTCTGGTGACACGTTTCCGTTCCACTTCAAAAATTTATACTTGCCATTTTTGATTCGTTGTGAGTATGCTTGTTTTATATTGTTCGGCCGATAGCCCCAAGTGGGGGTGCAGTATGTACAAATATATAAATAAATAAGTAAATGAATAAATTGGTAGTCCTTGGTCACGCCCCCGACACCTCAAGTGGTGAAGCCTGTCCTAATTGTCAGTAGATAAAAGGATACGCGCCAATCTACCCTCTGTAGGTGGTTGGACAGCAAAGCTCGAAACAACACCGAAAGCAATTACCCTTGCGATGTCACTTGCATTCGCACGTGGGGTCCACAAAAAGGGAATCCAGACACAAATACGATGACTTCAAGACGCCCTTTATTACTCCAAAGAGATGTTCCTTTCTAAGATTGAATCAGTGCATGATTTATGAACGAAGGTTGGTTCAGTTGCATAGATGAAGCAAATGAGTGGAAACTTGTTTTCATAAAACTAAGGGAAGCTCAACGTCATTCTTAGACGATCTCACTTCTCCTCTCTCTCAGTTCCCCGTACGGGGCACCGTGAGCAATCTTGGTGATGGCATTAACAACACCGCAGACCCCGAGCCCCCATACTCACGTTGTAACCGACCGTGGTATTCAGTTTAACGGTGAAAGGTAGAAAGCTCAAACGGTGGCCGTCGGAGGCCAGGTCAAGCTCCGGCGGATGGGCGCCTTCTCTGTTTACCAGGCAGGGAGCTCCGGTGACCTCTCTAACTATCACGGTAAAGCTCGAAAAGAAAGTCCCCTTGTTTCCTGCTATATACTAAAGAATATGGTATATTCTGAACCCCTAACCGAGCGATGGATCCCTGAATAGGGCTCGCATTGAAATATTTGCTTTCCCACCACTTCCTGCTCAATTGTTTACAACACCTGACAACTTCCCTCGTTTTCTGATAATACAGACCGCTGAGAAAGAAGCACCAATCACCAGTAAATCAGTCTTTTTGGTAGCTGCGTTCATAGAGAGTGTATTCGGCACGAACTAGAGCGAAGAAGCTAACATCAGGTGACATTCTTGTTAAGGTGCAAACACAAGAACAATCCAATATTCTCTTGAGTCAGACTGAGATTCGTGATATCAAAGTATCTGTCACTCCACACCGAAGATTAAGCAGCTCGCAAGGTGTAATTCCTGAACCTGATCTCGTGAAAGAAACCGATTCTGACATCCCAGATGGCATGCATAACCAAGTCGTTACTGCACTCTGGAGAAAAAAATTCACAGCATATCCACGGGGTGAATGATGATGACTGGGCGAAGCTCCTGAGGGGAAATCATCGGTAAAACCGTGACTCTTCAGTGAAAGTTCGCCCACTACATCTGTGTCCGAACATAACGTCTAGAACGTCTCGCTCAGCACCTTGGGGCTGAGCTGGCCTGATGCGTTTTGCAGACGCTTCACGAGCTCTCACTGCATCGGGGTCTGCCTGCCGATACGCGGGCTTTCTCGCCGCTTCCCGTTCTCTGACGTTTTGGAGATCCTCTTCGCGCCGCAGCCGGGCCGTTTCGCGTACGGCAGGGTCCTCGCGCTCTTGCCGTGACGCTTGGGCCTCTCGTTCTCGAACGCTGGGATCTTGGCGGCGTCTTCGCGCCGCCAGACGACATGCTTCGGCCTCCCGCTCTCGTACGGCAGGATCTTGGCGGCGGCCGCCTTGCGCGCTCGCCGCTCTGCAGCCTTTTCCATCGGGCGACTCCGAGCGCGCGCCAACAGCGAACGAATTTTATTACAACGCTCCCCGCCATCTAGTAAACAATCCAAGAACTAAACTAGAGGTAGCCACGCCATCTAGTAAACACTTCAAGCGCATATTTTCATCATATACAAGTACCGCCATTTAGTAAACAATCCAAGAACTAAACTAGAGGTAGCCACGCCATCTAGTAAACAATCCAAGAACTAAACTAGAGGTGGCTACATACATACGTCGAGGATGAACAGACCCACGCCTTAAGGAGCTTCGCCCCTAAAATGATAAGGCGTGATGGAAATGACTTACCGACGAAGCATGTGATTCCAACTTTTGATCGGAGCACTCTTCCTCAGTCAGTCACTGCAGGATTCTTGCATTGCGAAGTTCGACTACACATGCCAAACCCACGCCGATGCTTCAAATACCAACGGTATCGGCACTGCACAACCTCCTGCCGCGGACGTCTGACATGCCCCAAGTGTGCAGCGCACAATCCCTCTTTCGAAAACTGTAAATCTGATGAGCGGACATGTCCCAACTGTGAACAACCACACGCAGCCTATTCCCCAAAATGTGAAAGGTTCAAACTCGAAAAAGAAATAATCAATCTCAAAGTAACACAAAACATCTACCAGAAAGCGCAGAGAAAACATGCCATGTTTCTCCTAGGTATGTTAACCCGGCTCGCTGGGGGGGCGGAGCCGCGTCTCGTGTCGATGGCGAGCCAGTACAGCAGTGACGCCATAATTACCCACAATTGTACCTTTAAGTTTCTTACCGATGTCCAGTTCTGACACCTCATTACTTACCATGCATATTGCCGCAAACCATGTATGGGCTTGCTTATTTATTGTTTGTTTTTACTGCAGGGCCACGCCCGGCTGTGTTATCTGCGTTCCAAGCAAAGCACGTCTTCCCTTCTTTTTTCTTTACGAGTACAACCGGCGCAGCCCAGGGGCTTTTCGATGGCTGTATAATGTTGTCGCTGAGCATGTCGTCGACTTGAGTCCGGATGGCTTCCCGTTCGTGGGAAGAGACGCGGTATGGTGACTGTCGGGTAGGTCGGGCTCCATCTTCAGTTATAATACGGTGCTTTGCTAGGGGTGTCTGACGCATACCTCGGCAAAGTTGGTGCGGCTCACTCAAACTCACTCACAATTTTTTTTTCGAATCACCACTCACTCAAACTCAGACTCAATGCTGAGCAGCACATCTGCGCTCACTCAAACTCAAACTCACATTGGACTCAAAGCTCAGAACTCACTCGGACTCAAAACTCAAAATGTACTCAGAACTCAAAATGTACTCAAACTCAAAATGTAATCAAAACTCAAAATGTACTCAAACTCAATTTGTACTCAAAACTCAAAATGTACTCAAAACTCAAAATGTACTCAAACTCAAAGTGTACTCAAACTCAAAATGGACTCAAACTCAAAATGTACTCAAACTCAAAATGAACTCAAAACTCAAAATGGACTCAAAACTCAAAATGTACTCAAACTCAAAGTGAACTCAAACTCAAAATGGACTCAAAACTCAAAATGTACTCACACTCAAAATGAACTCAAAACTCAAAATGGACTCAAAACTCAAAATGTACTCAAACTCAAAGTGAACTCACTACTCAAAATGTACTCAAACTCAAAATGTACTCAAAACTCAAAATGTACTCAAAACTCAAAATGTACTCAAACTCAAAATGAACTCAAAACTCAAAATGTACTCAAAACTCAAAATGAACTCAGAACTCAAAATGGGCTGAGAACTCAAAATGAATTCAGAACTCACATGGCCTCACAGAGATTGAGACAGTCAGAGAGTGAGAGTGAGAGTTTGAGAGTGTGAGATTGAGAGTGTGAGAGTGAGAGTGAGAGTGTGAGTGTGAGTGAGAGTGAGAGTGAGAGTGTGAGTGTGACTGAGTGAGAGTGAGAGTGAGAGTGTGAGTGTGAGTGAGAGTGAGAGTGGGAGTGAGAGTGAGAGTGGGAGTGGGGTGGGAGTGAGTGTGAGAGTGAGTGTGAGTGTGAGTGAGAGTGTGAGTGTGAGTGTGAGTGAGAGTTAGTGTGAGTGAGAGTGTGATTGTGAGTGAGAGTGAGAGTGTGAGAGTGTGAGTGAGAGTGAGAGTGTGAGTGTGAGTGAGAGTGTGAGTGTGAGAGTGAGAGAGTGTGAGAGTGAGAGTGAGAGTGTGAGTGTGAGTGTGACTGAGAGTGCGAGTGAGAGTGAGAGTGTGAGTGAGAGTGAGAGTGTGAGTGTGAGCGAGAGTGAGAGGGTGAGTGTGAGTGAGAGTGAGAGTAAGAGTGTGAGTGTGAGCGTGAGTGAGAGTGTGAGTTTGAGTGTGAGTGAGAGTGAGAGTGTGAGTGTGAGTGAGAGTGTGAGTGAGTGTGAGTGAGAGTGTGTACCTTTTGCTGTATACCTTTTGCGATATCCTCATAATTATAACCAGAAAGCATTTTCATATTTGTCCCACGTGACCCCCTCGACGAGACCTTTAATTTGATACCCCACACACCCTAGCAGGGTCATATGGAATTCATACCAGTCAAACTAACCATGACTCATGACTGTAACCAGGACACATTATTTAGGTGTCCGACATGATTCCCCTAACTGGAACCTTCAATTTGACGCCCCACAAGCTTCAGCGGCCTCACCTTGAATTTAACCCCATCTATGACTCATAATGACCATCTCATGATTCGAACTACGAAGCATTTTTTTTATTTGTACCACGTGATTCCCCTTTTCAAGACCGTAAATTTGATACCCTACACTCCATAGCGGGGTCACTTCGAATTTTACCCCAATATAAGACTCGCCATGACAATCTAATGGTTAAAACCAGGAAGCATTTTTGTATTTCTCCCACGTGATTCGGCTCATCAAGACCATTGATTTGATACCCATCACATCCTAGCGAAATCAATTTGAACGTTAAACCAATCAATGACTAACCATGACTATCTGATGATATAGCCCTACCACATTTTTGCCCCACGTGATTTTCCTTATCGGAACCTTCAATTTGATACCCCGGGCACCCAGTGGCATCATTGTGAATTTTAACCTAATTTATGACCCATTTTGACTATGTCATGATAATAATCAGGAAGCACGTGATTATCCTCATCGAGACCTTTAATTTGATACGCCCTAGCGTCATGAACCTGAACTTTAACCGAATCTTTGATTTACCATGACTACGTCATGATATATCCATATCTCATGTTCGTCCCGAATGATTCCCCACATTGAGACCTTGAATTTGAGTCCCCACATGCCCTCGCAGCGTCATTTTGAATTTTAACCCAATCTATGACTCATTATGACTGCCTGATGACTACAATCAGGAAGCATTTTTTTTATTTACCCCGCGTGATTCCGTTAATCCGGACCTTTCATTTGATACCTTACACGCCTTAGCCTCATCAGTTTCACTTTTCACCCAATCTAATGTGGTCATTATTCTGTCTTAAGGGGCGCTGCCCAGTCAATTCAGCTAATTCATTTGAAACAGTAGAAAGGACAGCCCCCGCCCCCATTTCCCCCCGGCTCTCACCTCTTCCTTTGTGACCCCTAGTATATCAAGCCGTTAACAGTAGCAGGCGGACAACCAGCACGCCAGTGCCGCCGTGTGCTTTCCCACCACCCTTTCCCACGCTCTTAGTTGATCCGTCAGGAGGAAAAGTTAAGACAACCCTTTTTTATGACCTCACCAGTCAATCATCACTCACGCGCCCAGCCGCGAAAATTATGTATACAGCAAGTGCTTATGGCCATAAAAATTCAACAAGAAACTAAAAAAAATCAGACACCACCTCCCTCCCAACCGATCATGCAGATCGCGATTGGTGCCATACCCGCAGGTAACTTGAATTCCGAGCCCACAGTGACGCATGAAACTTAACAGCCAACCATAGCTGCCTGCTAGGCTACTCATATGTACTCAAACTCCAAATGGACTTAAAACTCCTATTTACTCAGAACTCAAAATGTACTCAACTCTCAATATGTAATCAAACTCAAAATGTGCTCAAGCTCAAAATGTACTCAGAACTCAAAATGGACTCAAACTCAAAATGTACTCAGAACTCAAAATGGACTCAAACTCAAAATGGACTCAAACTCAAACTGTACTCAGAACTCAAAATGAGCTCAAACTCAAATTGTACTCAGAACTCAAAATGGGCGCGAACTCAAAATGTACTCAGAACTCAAAATGGACTCAAACTCAAATTGTACTCAGAACTCAAAATGGACTCAAACTCAAAATGTACTCAGAACTCAAAATGGACTCAAACTCAAAATGTACTCAGAACTCAAAATGGACTCAAACTCAAAATGTACTCAGAACTCAAAATGGACTCAAACTCAAAATGTACTCAGAACTCAAAATGGACTCAAACTCAAAATGTACTCAGAACTCAAAATGGACTCAAACTCAATCGAACTCAAACTCAGTCGTGGTCACTCGGCTCAAACTCACTCAAGCTCAAACTCACCATGCCACACTAGCCTCGCGCTCACTCAAACTCAAACTCACGCGTGAGTTTGAGTCCAAATGAGTCTGAGTGAGTGGACTCATGAGTGAGTTTGCCGACCTCTGGTCTGACGTAATTTTGAACTCGACGAAAAACACTCCCTGTAGCGCCGCAGCAAAGCCACTAATTTGTTCCGTTGTTCTTGCGGTACCGCCGGATTCACGTCGAAGGGGTGCGGAAGCTTGAAGGTGTCATCGGGTGTGCGTTCAAACTCGGCGACCGCGATCACGTCACTTGCTTTTTGCGTGTCTTCGAGGAACGCAATTGCAGCTCCCTTGTGTAAATGCTTGTACTCTTCGGTGAAATTAGTGACCAAAACGTGAGATTGGCGTTGCCTAAAGTGCGCAATGCCTCTTGCGACGGAGACACCGCGGTCGAGAAGCAAGCTTCGATCACTCTCTACGATAGCGTCGATGTCAGAAGCTGCATCCTTACAGTAGACGGCGATCATCGAGCTTGCGCGGGGTAGCAGGGTGATGTGATCGTCGGCGATCCTGACAGAAGCACGGTGATCGGGGTTCGGCTGCGGCGTCGTGGAATGATCGGAGGAAAAAGTAATCGTCTTTGCAAGCCGTGGTCTGTCGAATGAGGAGAAAAATTGCTCAGCCTCTGAAAAAGAGTGCCTCGCAATTTTATGGGCCATTTCAAAATTTCCCCCGTACGTATATGGTAGACCATTCAAGGTTGTCACAGACCACCATGGGCTGGGTTGGCTCGCCAATTTGAAGGACCCCTGTGGCCGTCTTGGGCGGTGGAGCTTGCGCTTGCAAGAGTTCGACGTTACAATGGCATACAAATCCGGCAGGAAACACTCCGACGCCGAGTGCCTGTCCCGCGCCCCCGTCGACCCGCCACCACTAGACTGCGATGAAGACAGCGCATTGTTCGGAGTCGTTACGGAGAGCGACCTAGCCGCCCAGCAGCGTGCCGACCTCGACTTGCGCGTCATGATCGACTACCTCGAAGGACGAAATGTCGCCGTGCCTAGGTCGTTCAAGCGGAACTTGCCAGCATTCAGCCTCAAAAACTCAGTCCTCGTGAAGAGAAATTTCAGGCCCGGAACGAGAACGCATTACCTAGTTGTCATCCCTGCAGAGCTCCGTGGCGAAATTTTGGAAGCGTGCCACGACGACCCGTCTACCGGACATCTCGGCACAGCTTGCACTATTGCAAAAATCAAGGCGAAGTACTTCTGGCCCCGAATTACATCCGACGTCACCCACTACGTTCGGAGTTGTCGTGACTGCCAGCGACGAAAAACGCCGCCGACACGACCCGCCGGCTTTCTGCAACCGATCGCCGTCCCGTCGAAGCCCTTTCAACAGATTGGAATGGACCTTTTAGGCCCGTTCCCTACGTCACAATCACAGAACAAGTGGATTGTCGTGGCGACAGACTACATGACGCGCTACGAAGAGGCCGCCACTCTTCCGAGGGGCACTGCACAGGAAGTCGCAAAGTTCTTCATAAGCCAAGTTGTGCTGCGACATGGAGCCCCGGAAGTCCTAATCACGGATCGCGTAACGGCCTTTACTGCGGAACTGATGCAAGGAATATTACGCTACAGCAACACGGGTCACAGAAGAATGACCGCGTACCACACCGAAACGAACGGACTAACAGAACGTCTGAACAAGACAATCGCAGATATGCTGTCAATGTAGATTGATGCTGAACATAAGACTTGGGACGAAGTGCTCCCGTATGTTACGTTTGCGTACAACACGGCTATCCAGGAGACAACGCAGCTGTCGCCGTTCTAGCTTGTCTACGGAAGACGGCCAACTACAATGCTCGACGCCATGCTTCCGCACGTCGAAAACGACGACCTCAGCACCGACGTCCAAGGATACCTTCAGCGTGCGGAGGAGGCCCGCCAGCTGGCTGGAGTTTGTACAACGCGCCAGCAGCTCGTGGATGCTGGGCGCTACAACCTCCAACGCCGAGGCGCCGAGTACCACCCAGGGGACCGCGTTTGGGTTTGGACTCCCATCCGAGGACGCGGACTCAGTGAGAAGCTTCTGCGACGATATTTCGGACTCTACCAAATTCTACGACGTGTCGGCCAACTTACGTACTCCCCGATGGTGATTCCGGAACATCACGACGACGCACGCGGCCCGAATTCGTCCACGTGGTTCGCTTGAAACCTTACTATGAAAGATGACGGACTTTTTTGTTGTTCATGTTGTTTGTTCAGACTGTCTTTTATTTTAGCATCGGGTCGATGCATTTTTAAAGGGGGGTAATGCCGCGAACCATGTATGGGCTTGCTTATTTATTGTTTGTTTTTACTGCCGGGCCACGCCCGGCTGTGTTATTTGCGTTCCAAGCAAAGCACGTCTTCCATTCTTTATTTTAATGCCGCATGTGTTATCACATTCAGAAAAGCAAACTGTTTCGCCCTAACGTGGCTAGCCCAGAATAATCGTCTGTGGTCTACATAGCTCTGGATGTGAATCGACGGTTCCAGAAACACTCGCCCCGAAAGATAAAAAGCCTGCAGAGCAGACGCCTCGGCATTCGATTCTGCGACGCTCGCCGACGCAAGTCACTTTGTTGACCGCTGCTTCGCCGCCTCTGTATTCTTTTGAGTTGTTAGGGGAGCACAAGTTCCCACCAATACACTTGTTTCTCCTTCAAGACGACTGCGTCGTCCTTGGCTTCGTGACAATATTACATCCTGGAAAGTAACGTACCTCTGACAACGAGAAGGAAAATCTACAACCGGTGTTAGCTGGGGGGTATTACGTACCAGACCGTGCTAAGTGACTCGAGGATTTCGGTGCGAAATTTCGCAATGCGCGGAGTATATGAGGAAGACGAGCGCGTGCTGGAGACGGCGAGGTTACAACAATAGTTACAAAAATTGTCCCGTCTTCCCCAAGGAAACGCTGAGTAGATGCAGAGCAGTTTGTGGGGTGGTGCTCACGCTTGCTTGCGCCAACCCGCTAAGTGACAGAACTGTTGCTTCCATCCAACTTCATCGCATGAACGGAGTGAAGTGGAGTCAACCGCAGCAAGCGCTGAACTGAACGCGCGCAGCGCGCTACCCGATCTACATTCAAGGTTGAAGGAGAGGTGACGAGAGGAGGAGAGATGCGTCCCGAAAGCAGAAGCGAGAATGCGGGAGAAGCGAAAGCCAAGTGCACGCAGCTGGTACGAGAGAAGAAGGGGCGGGAGTATCGCGCAGCTGTGGGAGAGAGGGAAGGAAGAGAGTTGCGTATGCTGAAAGTTGCTTTACAATTAATAAAGGGAGAGGTGCTGCAAACTAGAGAGAATTCAGCTAGATTGCGTGGCCTTAACAATCACTCGTTTTGATGTTCCTAGTCTTGAATTCCAGTTTTTGGCTAGAACAGAGCCATTACCCAACACTCAATTGTACATTAAAAGTCCTCAATTATCAGCCTTTCCAGCCAAAAGAAAACCGAAGAAAGGGGGACGATTAGTTTTTTTTTCCTTTAAAACTCTAGGGGAAAGGATAGAGAGCCATACTCCCTGAAGAAGTTTCTAGTTATGGTCCTGGTGCATCACTAGCCACTTTCTGCATTGGGCATCAGTAAACGCTAAAAATTGAGGCTGTTCCCAAAATAAAGTTACAGATATTACAAACCTATGAAGAGGTTACCTAAGCACTTCATTTATGCCATGAATATATGTATATCACAGTGGTGCATCGTATTTTTTAGGACCCTTATAGCAGCTCCTCTTTCCAATTAAAACAGCAGCTGAAAGCAAGCTGAGACAGCCAGTGGTTACCCCATGAGGCACATGACACCATAAAAGTTTCATGTTCAATTGTGCTAAGTATACAGACGTTAGGGCACCAACAAGACAGGGAAGAGGCGCAGGGATGAGTTCTTCTTTGTGTCCTTTGGTCTGTATACTTAGTGCAAGTGAACATGAAGCGCCACCAACTAGCCCCACTACCCGTCATTTTGAGACCTTAAAAGGGCGCGCCTGGGAGAGTGACGGCCAGTAAACGCAAAACGCTTGCAACCTTTGGTAAATTCATTTTATTTGGCACCGGCGATATCTCAGGTTTGCGGCAATTTTTTTTTTCATTTTTTTAGTATAGCTGTTGATCATGCAGGCACAGTCTTAAAAGGGCCACGAAGAAGAAATGCAGGTTTTGTTCATTCAAAAGATTGCTTCGTGAGAGTAACACCTATATCACTTTTAACTATTCGCATCACTCAAGTAAGCTTTATCATTACGAAAACCGAGAATGCCATGTCACACCCTAGCCCACTTCCCCCACTAGAACCTAAGACGTATTATGCACAACTCTGTGATTGGCGGAGGCTGTCAGTTAGGCAGGAACGATCTGCTTCAGCTTAAATTTAAAACATGTTCTTTTTATAGTACTAAGAATGTGAGGTAAACAATGGAACCTATCTAAGTACACAAAAACATAGAAGTACCAGTGAGTAGTGCGTACACTATGTTTGTTATAGCTGTACAGCTGTCCGGCACTTTGAGGTTGTCTGACACGACACAAGCAATTGTTTATAAAACGATTACTATCAACTGTAACCAAGAAAAGCCAATTGTAATACGTGTAAAGCGAGTGCGGACAGTGGTGCTGAGCTCCATGCAGGAGTACGGATGGTAAATGAGGCGTTTTCCTAAACGTTACGCGCCCTGGCCAGCCAACTAAGGCTCGCATAAGAACGTGCCTTGGATAAGCAATTGTTAAGGTGACGAATCACATGATAAAATGGGAGAATAAACATTTTGTTTTGAATTGCTAAATTTCTCATTGAATAAAGCATCGTTTGCTGACAAACAAGCTGTGGGGGACCATCATACACCAAATATTTTGAATTAAGCAAACTTGTATTGTGTCTTCATGGCCCCTTATTACAACTTTTAAAAATTATAGGGAGGCGAAAGGCTTAATCTTCACATCTCCAGATCTCACACCCATAGCCCGAACACAAGGCAAAGACAGGATACCATGCGATAGGACGTATTCTTTCTAGTTCACTCACTCAACGAAGGGATTAGAGAATTCCCCACCTGTCAATCTAATTCTATGTCCTCAAGACTACTATGCTACTCTGGCGAATGATGTGGCTCAATCAAACGTTCCAGGTATTTGCAACAAAGCTGTGTTACCAAAGACACCACCACTACTACTATCCCCTCGTCGGATGGGGCACAGAGCACAAAAAGGGGCGCAGATATTATTTGACTACACAAAAACAAGCTACCCATGCACAGATGTACAGATCAACATAAGAACTGATTGAAATTTCGGAGAAAGTAAATGGCTCGCCAAGCTCACAATAACAGTTGCTGAAAATCTTTCGAAAGATGTCGTTACCTTGTAGATGACACAATTAGGCTAATGGTGATGACGACCACATATTGGCCAGGTGTAAAAATTTACTGGACCGCGACCCCCTTACCAATTTATCTAAACTGCCGGTTTTAAGAGCGAATGCTCTTTATAAGCGACCCCAAACCATCCACCGCCGGCGGCGGCGGCGGCGGCGGCGTCGGCGGCGTTGGCGTCCGCAGTGCTGTTTAAAGAAAAAACAGCATCCGGCGCCAGGTTTCGATCCGAGGACTTTGCGGGCCGCAGCGCGACGCGCTACCGACCAAGCCACAGACGCGACGGTGATATCAGTGTTAGACGCGCCTTATATCTTTAACGCATTCAAACTACGTCGTCAGCGGCGTGCGTTGGCGACTCAGCGGCGTTATAGCGGCTTGATAACTGCGTGGTGTACACGTGATACTACAAACCCGATGGAAGAGATGGAAGAGAAGGCGGCGAGGGGGTGGGCTGCGGGGGCCGAGCGCAAGCGCCTCAAGCGGGCCGACAACCGTGCATTCGCACTTTCACATTCTCCCCCTCGGGGAAATGCGGGGGAATTTTTTTTCAAGAATTCGCTTCAGCGGATAACCTTAAATGCTTTGTTGAACTATTTGCTCAGTAAGTGTCTTATGCTACAGGATTTGCAGGACTCTGGTCATGCAGCAGTGTGATGGCAGCGAATTATTCGTGTCACATACATCCACATGACGTCCTTGCACGCACAGGAAATTGGCGTGGGAAAAACTGAAGTCCCTACTGAAGCCAGTCATGCTGTGAAGAAGGCGAGGGTACAGCAGCGGTAATTCCAAGGCAGAAGCTGCTTTGGGCAATGCTTTTGACGATCGTGGGGAAGCAAGGTGAAAAGCAGTAATGAAAGTGTACTTTTCTGCTAGGTGTGCCTGTTTGTCACAAAATAAATACTTGTTGAGCGCTAGAAAATCTCCTAACACCTAGATATTTTCACTACTAGTCTATGTACTAGTGTTAGGAATAAAAAGAGCTCCAAAATATAGAATTCCAAGAAGAAGAAAACGTAAAATCCAAGGTTTCATTTCCCTTGCACTACGCTTTAATCGGATATGGTGGAGGCTGTGACGGCACACTCACAAATCTGAAAGCCATGTTTAGCGCATCCCGAGGACATTAAACATGTACAGCTGTGAGTAAAGAAAGATAAAGTAAATATAGTTATAGAACTGAAATGCAAAACCATAGAGTGACAGAAGTTCAAAATTTTTAAATCTGCCGTCGCGTGAAGAGATATTGGATACCACTTTGATATAAAAAGTCATGGTGATAGTTCCGAAGGTGGCTCCAAATTTTGGAGAGTTTCGTTTTCTGCCACCTGTCACCAATTAGATGACGTTAAATAATAAAATAACGAAATATATGGGCTAAACTGCACTGTGCAGTTCCCATTTCTATTTGAATACCAAATTTTTCTACTTCTGTGTCCCCTTATTGAACCCGATTTAAGTATAGTACAAAAAGAGCATAGCAGTATATTTGAATTGGAATGACTGGGGGGGGGACCTTTTACAGGAGTGGATGATTGTTTCAAAAATATACCTGGGGCCCAACATAAAACAAAAAAGGTTCTGGCATTCATGCCACCATGAAGCAGTCGAGAAAGGCGGAGCTCTCTTTCCGAAACACACTGCAAATTTTTCATTTGTCATTTTTTCAAAATAATATTGCTTTTCACACATATTTTCTTAGGGAAACGTCGGTGGTACTTTCTAAAGCTGCCGCGAATGTGAAATGCAATGTTGCTTGATTTGAAAGAACTAAGCTTCAGTAGCTTACCGAGCCAAATTACAAAGACGTTTTGCACCGTAGAAAATACAAGGAACGAAAAACTCAAATTTTGCGCTACAATTACTTATTACGGGCACGAGTGACGTCATGTGGGCCAGCACTACAGACATAGTTATCAGGATGCTAACTGCACGTCTGCATTCAAGTGATGCAATTACACGGCACTAGAGGCCCCACTACAATCATCCAGTTATGTATCTCAGTGATGGGATGGTTCAGCTGCCACTAGCTGTACCGACAAGTTTTTGTGACATCATGAAATGTCCTCGAGACTGGCTAGGGAGTCCCCAGTGCTTTATCTGTTTTTTTATATTTCAAATATTTTTGGAAGTTTGAGATAAAAATTCTATCATTGTTATTGGGAAAAAGGGGGTCCTGTTGATGAACCACACTTTTATTTGGTTTTCATGGCCCCTACATAAAAGATTTGCGTTTCTCTTTTCAGATTACGTGTGACACCTTCACAATGCTGTCAGGCAGCGATGTTTTGCAAGGCGAACATTTGAAGGGGACAAAACGGTATTCCAGCCAACGCCCCACCGGCTTTCTCCAAGTCAGCCCCCAAAGGAGGAAGCGCCGCTCGCGCAGCAGTAGAAGGCAGAAAGTGGTTCAAGAAGCCGACATTGCATCCCGTGTGATGCGTGAACAACTCTCGAATGGTGTTATACATATTTCTCGTTAGGTTGAAAGATATTTTTCATTCTGTTTCGATTTCATACTTGGCAGCTGACTCCTGAATGTTTGAAAATTTTAAAGTTGATTTATTGCCTTTTTAAGACCGAAGCTTGTGTTTTGTGAAAGTTGTTGATCATGATTACACCCACTATTTTTTATATTCCAAGCGCTGTGCCATCCTTCTGCTTTGTAACTTGTCCGCTTTTGTGTGGTGAAGTTCTTTTTCATCTGGTTTTAAATCCCAGCATCGCGGTTCGCCTGTCAAAGTTTGTTCTTTATTTAGGTACAAAAGTACCCATTATATTTAGAAGTGTGGCTTCACTTTTTAAGTCCTCAAAAATAAATGAGACTTTTTTTAGGCGTGCAGCATCCCACAACTGTCATAAACTGGTTATCCAGGCGTTAGTGAACTGGACAGTTCAATGATTACACGCGTTCGGGTTTTCTTTTTTCTCTGCTCAGCAATATTTTATTCACAAATGTTTGCTATTTATCCAGTGCTCCTGAGAAAGTATGTATTGTTTTTTTTAGTGCAGCATAACACTTTTTTTTTCGGGGTGTTATCTTCACGTTTGCATGCACATGCGATGGCCAAAAAATGGCATGTTTTTTGTGATTCTTAGTTTTGGAGGTGCCATCTTACTTCTGCATTGATGTGTTTTGTTCTGAAAATGGTTAGTGGTTTTTAGAGGCCGTGAAGAGAAAAAACAATTTCGGTGGGCTGTTTTTTCAGTAGAACAATGGCTATTTTAACACAATTATCATCAGCGGCTTTCTCAGTGGTTCTGTATCGAGTCACAGACGCTTGTTCATGGGACCGACTGAAGTCACTTTCAAGAAACAGAACTATGCAACTGCAGTTGTGCTTGTAGTTTTGTCTGTCCTTACCACTTGGGCGTTAATGTGTAGCTCACACCGTTGTTCTATATTTTTTTGCACCAATGCTGTCATTGTGTAGCAAGAAACTTAAAACTTCTGCAGTATTTCTAAACTGTTTGGTCTAAAGACATCTTTCGAGGCTGAAGTATTCTAATGTAAGTCACCGAAGAACAGTTGTTTTCAATTTACGCCATCGTTTTACAGAACAGCATTATGCATTTGCTGCAGAAATTTATTTATCAAGTGAGACTGCACGTCTGATGGCAGAAACACGAAATGTTACTGTGACTTTTATTAAGGGTGTCATCTCTCCTGTTATGGGAGTTTGCTATTTAACTACAGTTTCTATGAAATGCTCATTGTTTTGTTCATGGAGTTCTGCAACGGGGGAGTTTTGATAGTGTGTTTATCTAAATGACACACAAGGCTGATACATCACCGAGTTCTTGTGATAATTGTTTAGGTGTGCCAGTGAATTTTATGTTATGATATCTGGTTTAATATATCTTGTTTGAATGAACGTAACTTAGTCAATGATATTCTTTATTTCAGTGCACAGTAAATAAACGTCAATACTTAAGGGCTACCTAGGGTAAATGAATCCTGTTGGAGTTTCTGTTTGGAATGAAGCCCTTATATTCGTCACCACACAGGACGGGGTCACCAAAAGGACACCTACTGGAAGCCGCCGCCACGCCCAACGCAGAAACTACGGGAAAGGAGTATAGCGATACCTGGTACTGAAATACATATACTTGATGTGAAATAAAACTCATACAATAGCATGTACCAAATAAGGGAATGCTATATTCGCAAAACAGCATCTCTATATTCTCGGATGTAATTACACAAATTATTTCTTTTGAACCTTGACCAAGAAACAAAAAGGCAACTGCTGCTCTTTCAGTTACGAGATGTCTTTTTCTTGTAGGGGTGCTTTCGTGAAGGTGCCTTGCTTACTAGGAAATTATATTTGCACGGGGTTCACTTTTTCTGTCTTAGCAATGACTACTGAAATAACTTGGTGGTAGTAATGGACAGTAGCTTGTTTAACCGACGCTATAAAATATTTTTCCACACAATATGAACTGATGTGCAAGGACCTGTTTCGAACACGTAACACCTATTTTTACTCCGTGCTGATTTCTACATTCATTTTGTTTTAACCACTTCTATGTCTTCTGTAGGCCTTCCCAAGAAACAGGTATTTATTTCTGTGTGTTGCATAAAAAACCGAAACTCAAATAAGGCCTTTATAATGAAATGAGGAAAACATGGAGTTCCCTACAATTTTTTGCGATCACAGCTGATCACATAGAAGTGCACTGTGAACGGCTTTTCATATAACCCACTTTATTTTGTCAGAATTCACTAACTGAAATATCTATTAGGCAATTGGTTCATACAAAATTCTTTAAAAGGGTGGTCAACAATCTAAGAGATTTACTTGGCAGCGACGTCAGAACATCGACATGCAGCGCACTTTGGTTTTGGGCATGTAAAAAGACAAGGCGAAGACCTCAGGCAGCGCATCTTGCAAACCTGGTTTAAACTATTTCTCCGTTCTAGAGAAAAAAATACAAGTGTACAAAGTAAATCATATACCACTGCCAAAAAGCAGAACTCCTGCACCGGTGGATGTAACCGCTGTTGTGCAAGAGCAAGAACGAACATGCGCCGAACCACTGTATGTCACAGCTACATCTAGACGAGGGGGAAGAAAGAGAAGGGTTGGTGCCAGACAAACTACTCTGCGCATACCCATCCTGTCTGGCATTGCCTAACGATAGAGACAAATCCTCTTTTGTGTGGCCTTGCACTCTTTTGCTCAGGCAGCTTCAGAATCATAACTTTTGCATCAGTGGTGCAACTCGTGCTCTCGCACTAAAAAAAGCTACAATGCATTTTTATGTGTGCTATGGTACACCAACGAATTGTTGACTGCTTTGTGCGCACTCCCAAACACGTATAGATGGCGGCATTTGGCCTAAATACTTTTAGTAATACAAAAAGCACCTCACTTGTGAAGGTTGTTATCCATGTGATCTCCTCTAGCATGCAGTTCAAAGTATTCTACGCGGAGCACAGCCATGTATAAATAAAGATGAGAAAAGTATCAGTCCTCCGTTGTGCATTCTTCGAACTGCAATGCTTGGGTCTCTTCTCCGAGCTCCGTGCAGCACAGGCATCCGCTCTCGGTGAAATTTGCGAGAACCTCGCAATGTTTGCAGCCACACCTGGAAGAAGTTGCCGGGAAACATTCTAGGCATGACAAACCGGAGCATCAGGGGTGCCCAAAGTATAGTATTTTCTTAGTTTTTTGATCTGCACCTGCGGTGGCCTAGCACGGTACGTAGATTTGAAGTGTATAACGCCATTTGTTCTGATTTTTCACTTTATTTTCAATACAAGAGGGAAATACAAATTGGTGTATGTGAGATCAATCGAGAAAATATGGTATTTAAAAGTCAGGAACATGAGAGGGAGAAACGCCTCAGTTTTGGGACAAAACGCTAAAGAACGGGGGAGGAGAGCTCGTTATATTCTTATGGTAATTAAGACGACACAATCGCGCACGCAGGAGCGCGCTTTGCAAGGGTTGCGCTGCCGGAGCTGGCCTTCACCGATGTACTAGTCAGAAGGCGCTTGAATTTCTAACGACGCCGGACTGCATTGTTACACATTTATATTGGCATGCAGCACACCTTGCGCACTAGGGACATATCACGGCCGAGTGAGCGAGTTATTGAAGACTTTATTGAAATCGGTGGCTGTTGTGTGCCTAATAGGGCACCATGACTCAGCGCACATTATTCTGTAAAAAACCCTTTACCCAACAGCCGCCTCTTTACTCCCCTCGTGGTTCTTCAGCAGCTCGTAATGGGGGGCAGGACCGTCTCAGCTTTCGACCGGCTTCTGCCTTTCAAAGGCCGCCAGGATCAGCTGAACGGCCTGGAGTTGGTACTTTTTGTCAATGCTCCGCGCCGCGGCCTCGAACCACGAAGGGATCGTTGTTACTGTTGCCGCTTCGCTGGTCCCTGTCATACAATTCCAAATAATAAAGTTTACAAAAGAAAATGCAGACACACAAACCTGCTCAGAGCGCTATAAGTTTGCAAAAAAAAAAACAGTTCACTGCGCGCATCGTTGCTCCTATTTTTCTTGTCGCAGCAGAGAGCTCGCACCAACGTGTTTCGTACATGAAACCGGCCAATTGGCATAAGAGATACCGCTACTGAAATTGAACTACTATTAACCACAATAAAAATGCAGAACAAACGCACCAGTCTGTATTCGTCCATCGCGACGGGGCTCACGAGGCAGCGGTGCCGACGGCTGGGCGTTCGTATGTTGTTGGTATCACCGAACGGTCACTTTCCGGTCCTTCCGTATCCCACGACTCCTGCCGCTCATGCACCAGCAGCATAAAGCGTTCAAGCTAGGTGAGGTTGTTAAATGCAAGCCCGAGCTTCTCGACGGGAACTGCGTTGCCCGGAACAGGTGATTCCATGAGTCGGGCTGTGGGCGTACTATATTCAATGGTAATTTTAATATAGCCGGCGGCTCGGTTTCCGAATGAGTTCCGGGTCCTGTTTGATTGCCTGCGTGTGGGGGCTATATGGGGTCGACATACTAAGTATCTGCTTCATGTACCGGCTAATATGATGGCATTGTTCCCGTCACAAAATGCACAATTTACCAGGAGATTTAAAACTTTGAGCTAGATTGCCTGATGTCGCAGTGAATAAAGCATCGTTTTCTTTTGGGAAAGCACTAGGGGTGCTATGAAACACCTGATCTTTCTAATGAAACAAGCTTTTATTTAGTCCACATGGGTTTTTTAAATACAGCATCCGCAGGCTATGGCTACCGCATCCTTCAAGCAGCCCTACCAATCATGGCTCCTCCGCTTTCACTCTGCTATTCTATCACCATTCATGATCTCTTCTTTCTCTTCTCCTTTTCTTCTGTCGCATACCCCCTAACGGTGATTGTGCAGGGTCTGCCCTCACAGCTCCTTCATAAACATCCTCTGTGTCGAAGCCTTGTCACACACCCAAAGAGTACTACTGTCTTCTATCTTCCCACAATATACAATAATTTAGCATATATTACACTAATCTCATACATATTTTATCATCAAACCGGACAATTGAAGGACCACGTAACAGTTTTGGCGCTCATTGGACTTAGATACCCTCCCGCCAATAAAAACAAGCATACATACATACATACATACGTACACACACACACACACACACACATACATACATACATACATACATACATACATACATACATACATACATACATACATACATACATACATACATACATACATACATACATACATACATACATAACTCGTGCAAGGAACTGAAAAGCGTGTTTACAGCACTGGACAAACAGAGTAGAACTATGGGCCGGAAAATAATACGCACAAAACTGCAGTAACGATCAATAACCTCAGGACAGTACAGTGATTTTAGACAGGTGGCGAGGCAGTGAAACTGGTAAGCGAATATATCTACTTAGACCTAGTGTTAACTCCGGATCGAAACCATGAGGCAGCGATAATTAGAAGAGAAAAAGTATGGTGGAGTGCATTCGGCAGGCATTCTCGCATAATTAATGGCAGCCTACCACTGTCTCTGAAGAAGAAAGTGTATGACAGCTGCATCTTAGCGATACTCATTCACGGCGCAGAAGCCTGGGGGCTCAATGAGAGGGTTCAACATAAATTGAGAACGACTCAGTGACGAATGGAACAGAAGGTGATAGGTGTAACATTAAGCGACAAGAAGATAGCAGAGTTTGTCAGGGGCCAAACGCGTGTTAAGAACTTATTAGTGGAAATTAAGAAAAAATGGACGTAGGCATAGTATGTAATGAGTAGCCAGGTAGGCGCTGGTCATAAGGCCAAAATAGCGTATTCGTAGGGAAGAAAAGCATGGCAGGGGGCGGCAGAAATTTAGATGGGCAGATGAGATCGACAAGTTGGCAGCGATACATTGGTCGCAGTTAGCACAGGACGCGATAATTGGAGATTACGGGAGGGTCCTTTGCCCTGCAATGGGCGTTCATAGGCTGGTGGTGGTGATAATGATGATGATGACATACATAAATAAAAACCTAGCATGCGGCACTGCTTGATATGCCATTCACATTTCAAAACCTAAATGGTAAAAGTAACATTTTAGGGCATAGTCCATTATCATAAAAGTGACGCGGTGAAGGTAGGCCTAGAGGGCTGTTCTAATTTGAGCAGGGAAAAACACATTTTATTTACAACAAGCACAATTAGTTTATGACCGTTCAACTACGCACCGGGAATGCTTCTGCCGTACGCACAAAAAAGCAGGTCCTCTCTTGGCACCCAGCCTTTTGCGTACAGCAGGCCTCGGATGGAGCGCTTTCAGGCCCGTGAAGGCTGGACATTTTTTGTAGAGGATCGCTTTCGCCTTACCAATACTGTATAATGTTTAGCTGTAGTTAGTTTCCGTAAAGGTATTTAAAAAGGGGCTCGGTGGGTACGCTTTGTTTCACATTTTCTGTATGAATATATTATGTAGAAATGGCTAGAAAACTTATTAAAATTGGTGTGCTTGAAACTATGGAAATAAAAAAAACATAGAACAATATATAAAAGTACTGCGTATTTTATTTGAAAGCGCCGTATTACATGTATATTTTATGGTGGTAACCGGACAAACTTTCGGAGAACATTGGAATCATTCAGTTCCAAATACAAGCCGATTGTAGCCGCAGTATCCAAAGTGGCTGCGCAACCCGCAAGTGTGGCAAGTGCAGTTCCGTGGGCAGGGGTCATTATAATATCCTCCGCACTAAACAAAAAGAACGTGGGTGAGAATCGGCACGTTGTGTTAACCAAATGTTCCGTTTCAAATACTCGGAAGAGTAGCGGCTCCATTGCATGCTTTTTTCATACAAATAAAACAGCTATTCCAATTATTCGTACCTAAAGAGCTTTTACCACTTTCTACAGAAATTTCTACAGAATCCGTCACGTAAATAGAACAAAGGCTGCATCTCCAATGGGTGACCTATTGTATCGCGAGTACCTCAGGGTAGCGCCCCAAGGCCCATTGTTTGGTAAGGTAATTTCAATAGTTTTGTTCAAGTGGTATCTGATTCTGTTTCAGAAAAATGTTTTACCTTTTTGTATTTTTACAAAAAATTACGTCTGAAACGTGATTCACAGAAACGATGCGTTTAGGAATATTTGGTGTCGAGCACCGCAGGACTTTGCCCTATGATCTTCCCGGCAGCATCATATCAAAGGTTTTATCGGAACGTGCTTGCGTCATTTTGAACTAAACAATGCACCCGAGTAAACACATTTAAAATACTGTGAACCACATTTGAAACGGCATTCTTTTTAAAAAAAAGGTGGAACTTCAACGTGTGCCAGTGAATGTTAGGTCATTAACGCACAAGACTTTGCTCACACTGAAACATGAGTGTGTATCCATAGTATGGATCCCGTAAACAAAGAATTATATTCCAAACTTTATTTATTCCAAAGAAAATGTGATGTTTTTAGTTATGGAAGATATAGGCGACAAGACTCCCCCAAGCAGGTCATGATGTGCGGAAGCTGGGGTAAGCACAACCATTTGGAATTTGCTGCAGGGCGAAAGAAAGATTACCCAAGTGTACCATAGAACCCCAGGAGATATTCAGGAATTTTTTCGTCTTGTGCTTTGACTGTAAAGTTAATTGCGAAACTCGGCACAAGAGCTAAGACATTCATTATCTTTTATGGTGGGAACGAAAAATTGCCCGGTCAATTTATTTCTGCAAGGCTACTATTTCCTGCCTGGGTAGGATTGAGAAAAACATCACTGATAAGGTGATTGGAAATGTGGTAGAGAATTTTCCTATTGCAACAGGGACGAAGAGCAGAGGATAGGAAAGCAAAGCGCGGAAACGTTTATAGGGCTTAACGTGCATCTATCTACGCCTGGCGACATGCACCCAACGTCAGAGCAGATGACTAGTATTTCGGCTGCACATTGAAGAATCTGCGGCGTCAACCGTTTCTGCAGGGGTAAAAACAATATGAATTCAAGTCGGTAGTAGTGACAGCAAGACTTGCGCCATACGGGAGGCGGTATATTTTGCGAAAATACCTACCGCCCATTTATTGAAGTTTTCGGTTGGAGGAAAATCACGGCAAGCGCCCCAAATGCAAATTATTTTAGAACAGCAGTAAAAACGTACATACCGAGCTTGTTCCTAAACATTTAACCGGATTGAAACATCAGACAATGAAGTTCGCTATTGCAAAAGGCCAGGTTTCACCTATGGCCGTCAAGATTTACACGATAGGGGTCTAAACTATCATAAAAAAGATAAGAACTCGCACAGTGGCATAGTCCATGAATCATTGTTGCTATAAAAAGCGGTAATCTTTAAATGCACACGGTTTGGAGGCAGAAAAAAGAATGCAAAACACAAAAATGATACAACCTCCTGGAAACAAAAAAATCAAAATATTCACAAGAGACATTTTTCGGCAAGGTTCCCCAATTTATGGGTTTAATGAAATACCTCATATGCAATAGCAAATATATGTCACGAAGCAACGCTCACAAACAATGAAGCGTCCCTGGAGGTCGCACATAAACTTTGCTTTAGTGAAACATGCATGCAAATTGAGAGGGATGGTTTTCCTAGCTTCACGTGCTGAAGAAATTTTGTTGAGAAATATGCAGTTGAAGCACTTGAATGTGAAATATTTTCTAACTCCGGAATTCTGCCTTACCATATTGGTAATTTACCGCCCGTAATATTAACGCCACGAGAATGTATGATTTAGAAAATTAGCGCAGTTGCGAAGAGGTGTGCTCCCATAAAAGCCATTCACCATGGCTGATTGCTCTAACGTAAACTAAAACCATTTCAAGAAACAATTATATTTTGTTAACAAATATTTACCTAGAATTCTGCCTTTTCTATAGAGAATGTACGCATTAGGGCAGTCACCCACATATAAGAAGTACTTTAGGAGAATAAATTCCCCCCAAGATCGGTATGTGTCATTGGAGCTTTTTTAGACATGACTCTCAACTCTTGTAGCAAACACTTTATTGCACGCTGTTAAAATGACAACGAAACATGCACTAGTTTTTCTATACCATACTATGAGAGCTGTAGAAAAATGATCCTGCTTCAGGAGGTGTCGCGTGGAATTACGAAACCCTTGCGGTAAAGATTTGTTGTCAAAATACAAGTTGGATGAAGGGGCAGAATGCCAATGGCGTCACGGAAAATCATAAAGCCAAAGACGACGCAGTCACCAAGCGAAAGACGACGCAGGTGTCTTCAAGGAAACACGTTTATTGGAACGAACTTGTGCTCGCCTAACAACTCAAATATTACACAGGTGGTGAAAGAGCAGTCAACAAAGTGACGTGTGCAGACGGGTGTCGGTGGTTGAATGCCACGGCGTATGCTCTGCGGTCGGTTATCTCTCGGCTACAGGGCTTCTCGAACAGTCGAATTGTATCCAGAACACTGTATATCACAGGTCATTATTCTAGGCTGGTAAGGTTATTTCACGATACTCTCTCTATCAAAGGAGATAAAACATGCGGTATAAAAAATAGAACATACGGTCCACTTTGCCCACGGATAACAGAGATCACATTCGGGACCGTGCACCACTTACACGTACAACAAATACACGCATGTTATCTTTGCTAGGCTAAAGATAGGAAACAGACATGCAAGACACTCGCATCAGCTCAACGGGATTCTAGACCACTGTGTAGCTGGTGCGGAGAAGCCCTCTTCCTAGTTTACGTACTCATTCAAGGTAAGTCACTTGACAAAACACGACGTACGCATTTCGTACAGCTATACATACCACACATTCTACAACACCAGCTGTTATTGCTGTCGCATAATCCCATGCTTTTTGCCATGCATGTTTTTATCTATTTAGCAGAAGTAAACTTTTTACACCTAATTTCATACCGCAGATAATCACAACCTAGCCCTCTCCACCAGACATAGTCTTTGCGTTGACTGATCTTTTATTCGTTCTTACTGAGTGATTTAAGTGTCAATGTGGTGTTTTCTAATACGTAGCAACTGTTTTGACACCCTTTGTACAGTCGGCCTCGCACCATTACTATTCAACCATCATCATAATTGCTAAAATAGGCAAGAAGCCTGCAGGATACAAGGCAGTTCAGAACTAAGGTCTGGGTGGTAGGGATAACACCGGTTAATTCTTAGTGAAGCTCACTGTACAGAATAATGCACCCGTCATGAATACCTTTTCCGGCAAACAGGAAAGCCGGAAGTGAACTTTCAGGAGTCTGGCAATCTCTTCCTCTATGTATCGAATTTTCTCGTGGTGTGGATTTAAGTTTCTTTTCCTTCACTATGTTCGCATGCCTGCCCCGCCCCACCCTTTAAGACTGCCATATCTCCGGAAGTTGTTGGACTTAACCGAAGAGCACATGCAAGGCGATTCGTCCTATCAGAGTGGTTTCTTGGGCGAGCTGGTCATTCATCGTGTAAGTAAGCGCAAAATCAACAAGGACGAATGAAGTGAACGGGACACGGCGCTGTCCCGTTCACTTCGTTCCTCCTTGTTCATTTTGCGCTTACTTACACGATTCGTCCTAAGCGGATTCTTGTTTGGCGTGGTTCTATTGAAAATAAAAGCAGCGTTCACAGGTTGTTCAGCACAAGCGAGAGTTTGTATTTGCCGAGTTTATAAAGGGAATTACGTGAATTTTCTTCCGCCATGTTCCCACAAGTTACGATCGTACAGGCGTAAAATGCATTCTTTGAATTGCCAAATGTGTAAAAACAAAGTACCCTATAGTTAAATGAACGATATATGAACGACTGTGCAAATAATAAAACCCGCGCACAACCATTGGGTAAAAACCGACCGCTTCGGTTGGTGTGATTACATGGCCCTCACCACGTTTCGCTCAAGTGCGTAATCCTTGATGAAAAGCAAAATTATAATACTGCCGTGTATGCGTAAAGATACGTACAACACACTCAAAGTTAATTATTCTTATCATGTTGAACAAAAACATATACTGTAATCTTTTGCCGAAAATCCACATGGCCTCTTATTTTACTGACTGTTCTATGATCCCGAGCGGCTTCAGAAAGAGCTATGAATCCTGCCCTGAGCTCATGTGATTTGAAATCAAGATAAATACCCGTGAGAAAGACATTGCCGTTATTTTTTTGTGTTCGTAATTATGTAATCTTCAATACTTGCAGACTCTAATTCCAGACTTTCAATATTAGAAATAACCAATTACCTTTCTCACCAAAAAATAATTATGAAACGCACTTTTTCAATTGAGTCTGCCTACAGTTGTGCGCAACACTCTGTCAAAGCTCATGAACAAACAATTGTAGTTCTCAGCCATCTAGGTGTAGAAAGGTGCACTGCCAGGTAATTGCCCATCATTGACGACGTCAGATATACACTGCCCGATACGACGCGCTACGCAACAGGCTCGACCTGCTCCAACGCAAATATTTCCGGGGCGGTTTTTTGTATAAAGCTCTGGTTTCTTTGAGTTTTACGAAAGCACCATAACGTCACTGAGAAACGCCCTAAACGGTAACTGAATTACACACAACGATCTCCCCCAATTTCAGCTTACATCACAGGGAAGCATACAAATTCCAACCGTCAAATTCCGATCTTGTTTCGGACATGCACAACAAAAAATGGCTCCAATACACGTTGATAAGATGGTTTAAAGTAAGGCTTTAAACGAAACCCACAAGAATTGTCCATGCGACGTTATTTTACACACGTGGTTCTACCAAGACTGAAACCAGAGATTCTTCGTGGGCGGCATGCCGAACGCACGAGGATCAGCCACGGCCGGGCTAGAGCTCCGGACGCCGCCGCTGTAACACGGCCGAGCGCCAAAAGAAACAAAACAAAGTGGAGCGTCTTTCGAGGGGTGAGACAACGGAACCAAGCCATGCTGATGTGCTAGCTTTGGGCTACAGCACCGGTAACACAAGCGCAGAAGCCGCAACAATTCAGCATGTGAGCCTGGTGATTCCAATTTATGCCTATTTGAACTAGTTTGATAAGTTTGAGAATTACGAGTAAGCTGAGGGAACTTTTAAAATCGGTTTTTATTAGAATCATTTGCTCCGTTTGGTTTTTGTAATACGTGTTAACACACAACCCAATTGGTATCACCAATTTAGAAAACGGACTCCTATTTTGTGGCAAGCAGTGCGCGAAAGTTAGCGTTCTCCTAGCGGTGAGAGGTCTGTATGTGATCTCAAAATTTTGTTTTCCAGCCCTGCAAGCCAATTCTGAATGTATCAGCGCAACACGACCACTTAATTCCGTTGGGTTGCCCAGGAGGTGCTTTCCAACAAGTTAATCAAGCATTGCGAAGGAAGTGCGCAATAGGCGCGAAGCTGCGCCAAAACAGGCCCAAAAAACCGTCACTAAAGCAGATGACTACGGCGTCTCCCCCCGAAGCGGCGGTGGTATGAGCAGCGCTCTAGGAACGCTGGGTAACCATCCGCCGCGCCATTTACAGTGGGCTTTGAAAAGTGAAAACCTATCCCCTCCTCTGCAGCCGCTTTTCGAGTTTCGTGTGCCGCACGTCATGAAGGAGCCATTGGCTGGTAGAAATCGAACCCTTTGCTTTAAAAGTTAAACTTATTGGAAAAAAAAACTTATCTTCTCGGAAATACTTCAGTTTAACAAGTTTTGCAAGCTCCTAGGTTTTGAATAATAGAATAGGCTTATCAAAATTTATGTATGTAGAGACCTTTTGGGCGCCCTGTATTTCTATTCTCTACGTTACAACACGACAGAAAGCAGATATTGTGAGGTATACCGCTGGCCATGAGTGTGCCGTTTTTTGGGCTTAAAAGCGCTGTTTGTCTTGCTAAACGCAGCTATAACCATAGGCTCAAATTTATACACCCCTACGTTTACGAGGACCATCACTGAACTAGAAATTTTCTCATGATGGGTTCTTTGGCGGAAACATTCCACATTGCAAGAGTATGCTACTGTGGAGGCACGCATCGCTTTTCTAGAGCACCCACAGCAACTTTAGATGTGCACTTCATAAGCAAAACGTTTTGGGGTTGGGTTTACAATGCGAATCGGTACCTGTGGCATGGCGATCGCTTCGACCTTGTGGAAACAGAGCAATCGGATAGACGTCGGCTTCGTACCGCGAAGGACCTAGTCGATTCCGGCCACGGGAAGCGGTTTTTTCACTTCAACCACAATCATTCATCGTCATCGCCAGGAAACTTTGGGTTTCCAGCAGGGTGTATTGGCGTAGAATGGTCCCAGCAGGTTAGCAAGTCTTCGCTTTCGTAAACAAAAGGCATGAGCAATATTTTATGCTTTGGTCAAATCACGGGAAATGTTTCTTTGAATGAGCATGAATAACGACATAATAATTACGCCGTCACAAGTACCAAACTAGTCTTCACCTGATTGCCACAAAGCCCGGCGCGCCTACGGCCGCAAGATATTTTGTCGCAGGCTTGGAAATACAGAATCAGGTAAGCCCCACCCCGTGCTGTGTTTGAGTGTTTTTCATTGAAAGAATAAGAGAACAAAATCTCCAATGTAAACTCAGGACTAAAAATTTACCATTGCCTACTTCAAAGCAGTCTAGTGGATTCATGAAACAATTTCAAAAGAATGCATGCCGGAAAGGTTTGTAAGATCTGATCGTTTTTTTTTCATACCGTTATTCCATCATGCGGAACAAGGGAGCTCTAACACCAAGGCCTTCTAAAATATTGCAGCGGGAAGGAACAAGCAGTGGTTCTTTAAATAAGTATGTATCACAACGCACGTATAAAAGCCCAATAAATTGCGCGCACAGAAAATTTTGTTTTCCGCTTGAAAATTATCATTCACTTGTTCACTGGTACTTAATATTGCTGCGAAAACACACGGCTCTGAATACGAGGTGAAGGGCGGGGGTCCTGGAACCGAGGCTATATGATTTGTGCGGACAGGTCATATTGCTTGAGTTCTGGAGGAAACGTGGGAGGTATAAAAATTATGTGTATTTGTTTTCAGAGAGAAAAGAGTAAGATAGCAAGATGATAACAAGAGGCTTGTTCGGGCCTCCTTCCAAATATTCGTTGTAAAAATAAAGATGATTTGATTTGAATTGATTTGATGAAGCGTAGTCACGTTGCGTTAATACATCGCCTAGGTTCGTTAGGACGTTTAGCGGACCGTACCTTTTTGGCGACCTAGTTGCCTGGAGAGCAGTGCATAATTACCAAGTACTTAGTAACCGAGTTTAGCATGATGCATTTTGATGGCATAAATTATCTTAGAGTAGCTTTACGCTGCGTTTCTGCACGAATGAGTTATGCGGAAAATTTTCCTTTCCACCTCTCTTTGGGAGATAAAAATCCCCGCTTGATGTTTTGTAATGTTTAACACGCACAGCGCAATAGCACGATTGCTTCCAAAGGAGTAGGTTTTCAATTCATACCATAACAACATACAGTAAAGTCGATGGTAGCATAAATTGATAGTTTTTTTTAAAGGGACGTGAAAACCGCAAACGTATTGCATTAAAATGACTATAAATAAAACACTGCGTGACTCTTTATTCACACCTGTATGCAAATGCTTTGTGAGAGAGGTATTTGTACTCACTTTGCTGCCACATTTCATGTCGTGGTTGTGAAAAGGTACTTCCGCTCTGCGAGAAGAATACATAATATTGCTCGCAAATTCCTTTTTTTCTTGGTTTCGGAAACTAGCTTCAAATATTCATATTTAAGCACACTATAAATGGTTGGAAGGGACAAATCAACATCCAAGTTTTACAGCTATCTTTTGCATTTGTTTCCTCTGCCTCAACGAGAGAGTATGAATAATTATGTGCACTAAGCTTTGTAACCTCGCATATCTTTCACGTTTGCCCGGCGGGATGCAAACCTTGCTTCTGCTTGTAGTTGAGGTGAATACGTTGGTGTGTTTGTATATTCGCGCACTTCACTCGTGGCTTGTATAAAATATTCTTCCTTTCTTTGTAACCCACTCTGCGAAAATCGTTAACAGAGATTGCAGTATTCAGAGATAAACAAAGAAACACCTATCTTTCACTGGCAACTTTTTGTAAAAACGCAAGTTTTACGTTAACTTTTTTTTAAAATCTCGCATGAGTTGGCCTTTGGAATCGGAGCTGTAGAGAACCCGACGCGTAACTGGCGACATTCGTTCTTTTACTGTTTTAATTTACGTTAACTTGACGTCTCTAAAATATTTCTATTTTACAGCTGGACGCTGGACGCTGGACGAGATGTTGTTTGGTACACCCCTCACACTTTTGGGCACTTGAAAACAGTGAACAATGTCAACTCCGAAAACGTAAAACATTACGTCCTACGAAACAATTGCGGTAAGGTTCAACCAGCCGTAAATTACATAATCATCATCGTTATCAGACCGTACGCGCTCACTGCAGGGCAAAAGCCTTCCCATAAATCATCAGTTATCCCGGTTCTGTGCTTACTGGGGCCAAAGTATCCCAGCATACTTCTTTATCTCATCTGCCCTCCTAACTTCTGCTGCCCTCTGCCACGTTTCCCGTCCTTAAGGATCCATTTTGCTGGCCTTAGTGACCAACTGTCATCTTTCCCTCGATTTACGTCCCCTGCCCAAGCCTATTTATTTTTCTTGTTTTCTCGCAATCCTCAAAGCCCTGACAGACAGCAGGGGAGTCGAACAAGGTTAGCGTGACGGAGGTAGATTTGTGGGGTACTGCGATTTTGCGAATGTGATTTCTACCTCACATATAATTTCAAAACTGCGTCCTCCCGGCTCAACAAGGTTATTGGTACTCACGTGTGTGCCGCGAAGACATCTTGCATTCAGGTTTTAAAGAGTATAACCACTTACGTGCCTAATCGCAGAGCGCACTTCTCTAAGCTTGCCTTGTTCCACTTCCGTTCTGTCTGGCCGGGCTTTGGGGAATGCGACACTGCCGCTGTCCCCGTCTCGTACTACTACTGAAAATAACGTACGACTACTGAAAAGTATAGCAAACGACCGACAAGGCCACGCCATCACTGCTCCGCTCCGGTGTTATTCTGCTCGATGTCGAGTCAGCTATGAAGAAAGGAGATAACACAGTTCGAAAATGTCATGTGGGATTTTAAAGCCAAGGTCGGCATGAAGCAAGTGGGAGAAAGGCATTTGGGAGGCTTCAGAATAGACAGTCGCAACAGTCGAGGAGATACACAAGTAAGATTTGCAGAGAAAAACCCTGATGTTTATGAACATAATCTTTTAGAAGGGAAATACTAGGAAATAGAAATAGAAAACTCCCAATGGTACAACAAAAAAACAAAATTTACTTCATGGTCAGTGACAACACAGGTATTGTGCGAGACGTAGGGGTGGTAAGATTTGAAGCAGTGATCGCAAGGTGGTTAGATGCACGATAAGGCGGAATCTCATTACACAAAAGAGGAAACTTGTGAAAAGTAAGAAGCCCCGCATATAGTCAGTCAGAGCCAGATCGCAGAAGTTTAAATTATTCCTTCATAACAAATTCACGCTTCTAGAGAACCAGAACGGGGTCAGTGTAGACAGGCTATACAACCTAACATTGGCAATCAGTCAAGCAGCAGCACATTCGGGAAAACAACATGCAGGGAACAATTAAAGAAATAATTTAAAAAAGAAAAAACTAATTTCCAATCACTAGAACACAAAAGTCTCAAGCACGGCACATCAGATTTAATTAGAGAGCTGTATAAATTGTTTACAGCAGAAAACAAACGAAATTCGTTCATGTAACATAACAGGGATAGAGAAAACTATGCAAATATGGGGAAGCTTGAAAGCAACTTAGAGAAAGCTAGCCATCGGCAAAGACAGGATGTACGCACTAAGAGACGAAGAGGATAAGATTACGCACCGCGTTGGCTATACAGTAAAGGGAGTAGAACGATCCTACAAGAGGCTAAAGGCGTGTGACGTTAGACCAACGGAGACTACTGATAGTGCAACCTCAACTTGCGCAGTGCCACTAGTAACTAAAGAGGAGGAAAACAAAGGCTCTCAAAAGCACTAAAAGAAGAAGAGGTGCAGTTGCGAATAGTATAACCGTGGATTTTCTTGAAGGAGAGAGAAGATATTGTACTCAGAAAGCTTGCTGTACTATGTTCTGTTGTTGAACACTCAAGAACTCCCCATAGCGTGAAAAAATGCTAACATTATTCTCATTCATAAGAAGGGCGACCCCAAGGACATCAAGAAAAACAGACCCACCAGCCTAATCTCGGTTGTGAAAATATTTTTACCAAATTCATGGCTAGCAGCATTGCTGGCAGCCTGAATTTCCAACAACGTACTGAATCGGCTTGGTTTAGCCATTAGTACCCAACAATGGACCACTTCCATGCTGTGAATCTAGAGATAGAAAAATCTGCAGAATACAATAAGGCCCTCACATGGCATATATACACTATGACAGAGCGTTTGACTTCGTACTCACGCCAGTCCTGCTAGAAGCGCTAAAACGACAGGAAATTCAGGAGACCTACATAAGATTTTGAAAAGACATACATAAGGAATGCACGGGCAGGATAACCTTCCCCAAAAAACTCAATAAATTACCGATCAAAAAAGGGGTAAGACAGGGAGATACGTTCTTGCAGAACTATTCACAGTGTGTCTGTAACAAATATTTAGAAAGATTGACTTGGCAAACATAGAAATGAGAATAAACGGGGAATAATAGAGTCATTCGAGGTTTGCGAACGACATAGTACTGCTGATTGAGACTACAGAACACCTGGAAAGAACGCGCGAAGAGCTACAATCAGAAAGCGCAGCCATAGGGCTGAAAAAAAAATAAATCTTAAGTAATCAGGTATATGGATGCCAATCACGTCCGCTTCCACCTAAGAAACGAAAAGGTAGAAGTAAAAGAATACAACTACATCGGATAGATGGCGAAGTGCTGACCCCAACCACGAGAGAGAAATCCGTCGCAGAATAGGGATGGGTTGGGAGTACTCCAAAAGCACACACAAACGATGAAAGTAACCTACTTCTGTCACCGAAAGGGAAAATATACAACCGGTGTTAGCTGTGGGTTATTACGTACCAGACCGTGCTAAGTGACTCGAGGATTTCGTTGCGTAATTTCGCCATGGGCCGAGTATATGAGGAAAACGAGCACGTGCTGTAGACGGCGAGGTTACAACAATAGTGAGAGAAGATGGAAAGCGTGACCGGTTTATTCGGACACTCGGACGAAAAGCCCAATTAAGTGGTGATGATGATTATGTACAGGCGATGATGATGCCGGGGCCATGAGAGCTAGCACTGATGATAATGTACCAATTACGAGGAAATGTCCGTAACGTGTTGAAGAGCACAGAGTCGTGGTCAGGGTGTCTCACATAATTACTCCTCCGCGGCCGGAAGCGGCCACCTGGCCGCGACTTATTGTTCTGTCCTGCGGTTGAACGGCTTGAGGCGAGATACGTGTACGATTTCAGTACCACGGCGGCGCCGATCTGACGACTGTTCTACTGGCGTCACACGGTAATTAGCTGGCGAAGTCTGGTCTGTGATTTTGTATGGACCGAGAAAGCGATGAAGGAATTTTTCGCACAGACCGGGTACACGAACAGGGGTCCATAACAATACTTCATCACCCGGCCGAAATTGAACAGAGCGATGTGCGACGTCGTAGCGAGCTTTGCGTTCTTGTTGTTGACTTTCGGTTCGACTGCGTGCGAGTTCGCGGCAGTGGGTGAGCCATGAAACGTACTGCTCCCGAGATGACATTTCCGAGGGGACAGGAGCATAGAAGAAAGTTGACTCGAAGGTAATAGAGGGAGAGCGGCCAAAGACTAGGAAGAATGGTGAGTATCCAGTCGTTTTTTGCGTTGCAGTATTGTATGCAAAAGTGACAAATGGCAGGATGGTATCCCAGTTGCGATGCTCAGGGCTGACGTACATCGAGAGCATGTCCGCGAGGGTTCGATGGAATCTCTCTGTTAATCCATTCGTCTGGGGATGGTAGCTGGACGTTGTCTTGTGCACGGTCTTGGAGGCACGCAGAAGCTCTTGGACTACAGCGGACAGAAAAGCCCTGCCGCGATCGCTGAGGAGGACGCGTGGCGCGCCATGGCGCAAAATAATGTTGTGCAGTATAAAGTCAGCGATTTCAGCAGCCGTTCCAGAGCGAATTGGTGCTGTTTCAGCGTATCGTGTCAGGTGGTCTACAACCGTAACTATCCAACGGTATCCAGACGGCGTTGGAGGTAGCGGTCCAAACAAATCGATGCCGACGGTGCCGAAAGGCTCTGACGGACAAGGGAGAGGTTGAAGTAGTCCGGCAGGAGGAGTAGTGGAGCGCTTGCGGTGCTAGCAGGAGGCGCACGAGCGAACGTATTTGGCAACAGAAGTGGACAGGCCAGGCCAAAAGTAGAGACTACGTATGCGCTCGTACGTTTTTGCAAAACCAAGGTGCCCAGCGGTAGCTGCATCGTGGTAGGCTTCGAGAATAGGGCGCCGGAGTGTACGAGGCACAACGGGGACCCATTTTCTGCCATTTGGATGGTAATTTTGCCGATGAAGAACGACATAAAATAGTTTGAACTTACTGAGTTGGCGATGCGCACGGCTGTTTGGAGGTGTTAAACGACCATCGAGATAGACAATGATGGGGCCGCAATATGCGTCTGCGCGTTGCAGCGACGGCAAATCGACGCGTCCCTCAATGTTTGAGGAGATAACGGGGGCCAAACAAAGTGTGTTGTCGGCGGGCTCCTGCGCATCGGAAGAGGAAGAGGACAATGGGCAACGAGAGAGAGCGTCGGCGTCCATGTGCTTCTTCCCTGACTTATACGCCACGGAAAAATCGTACTGCTGGAGGCGGAGAACCCAGCGGCCAAGGCGTCCAGAGAGGTTTTTCATGGTGGACAACCAGCATAGTGCATGATGGTCGGTCACCACTGTAAAATGACGGCCATGAAGGTAAGGGCGAAATTTCTGAACAGCCCAAACGATGGCAAGACATTCCTGTTCAGTGATTGTGTAATTCTTCTCTTGCGTAGGCGACGACCCTCTCCCGAAGTTTATCATCACTTTGGAGGAGAACACCGCCAATGCCATGGCCACTAGCATCCGTGTGGAGTATAGTGAGCTTTGTTTCGTCAAAGTGGCAGAGCACCGGAACAGACGTTAGAGCGGCTTGCAGATCGTCAAAAGCGCGTTGACAGTCATCGGACCAAACGTACTGGGCGCCAGACTGTAGGAGATGGTTCAGTGGGGACGCAATGATGGCAAAATTCCGTACAAAGCGGCGGAAATACGAAGCCAACCCGAGAAAACTACGGAGGTCTTTTTGTTGGCGGGGACGAGGAAAGTTGACTACGGCAGCGATTTTCTCAGGATCGGGGCTGATGCCATCTTTACTAACGACATGGCCAAGCACCTTGATGGTTTTGGTAGCAAAGCGGCATTTTTTTTAGTTGAGTTGAAGTCCGGCGTTAGAAATGCATGTGAGTACCTCGTCCAGACGCTTAAGATGTTCTGTAAACGTCGACGAGAAGACAACGACGTCGTCCAGGTAGCAGAAACAAGTCTTCCATTTCAGTCCTCTGAGCACCGAATCCATCATGCGTTCAAATGTCGCCGGAGCGTTGCACAACCCGAATGGCATGACACTAAATTCGTATAGGCCATCGGGAGTTGCAAACGCGGTCTTTTCTTTGTCGGACTCATGCATCGGGATCTGCCAATAGCCAGAACGCAAGTCAAGGCTCGAAAAGTATTCGGCTCCTTGAAGGCAGTCCAGGGCGTCGTCTATGCGTGGCATAGGATATACATCTTTTCTGGTAATCTTGTTGAGGGCCCGATAGTCAACGCAAAAGCGTACGGTGCCATCTTTCTTCTCTACTAGCACGACCGGGGACGACCAAGGACTACATGAAGGCCGGATAACATTGCGTTTCAGCATGTCAGCCACATTTTCCTCGATGACTTGCCTTTCTGATGAGGAGACGCGATACGGGCGACGGCAAACAAGAGACAACCCTTCGGTTTCGATGCGATGCGTGGCCGTTGTTGTGTGGGGAAGAACGGTTGAGTAGGAGTCGAACGATGCACGGTGCTTATTTAAAAGCTCCAGGACTGATAATTTCTGTGACTCTGTCAGGTCCGGGCTGACGGTGACTGCAAGGGGAGGCTTCGAGGACGTAGTGGCTGAAGCCAAGCATGTAAGGGGACGGAAACACGAAGGCAGAATGGTCACCTCGACAACGGAGACAGATGCAATTGTGGAACTTTGCGGAAGCAGAACGTCTTATGCAGTGGTGTTTTGCACAGGTATAAGAGCTTGCCCTTCGGAAAAACGAACGAGACACGCGGCAACAGCAAGTCCACGGGAAAGGAGGCGGCTGCAGGGAACGACCAGGACATCACCGTTAAGTATAGCGCTAGCAGAAACTGAAAGGATGTGCTCACAACGGCAGGGTACGACGTGATCGGTCGTCAGCACCAAAGAAATTGGCTCTCTCGGGGAAACAGTTGAATCATTAGTATATGTGATGCTAATAGCAGGAGTTCGACAACAAATAAGAGCGGACGTCGATGACAGAAAGTCCCAGCCAAGAATTAGGTCGTATGGACAAGTGGAGAGTACGGCACACTGGATATGATGACAAATTCCTTCAATAGAGACACGCACTGTACAATATGCAGAAGGATCGATGCGTGCTTCATTTGCACCACGTAATGAGGGACCTCTAAACGGTGTTCTCACCTTGCGTAGCCTTTTGCACAGATCAGCACGAATTATTGAGACGCTTGCACCAGTGTCCACCAACGCTTCGACGCGGATGCCTTCGACGAATACACACAAAACGTTCGAGGGATGCTCTGGAGGAGATTTTATCTTTTCCCTGTATGCAGTTTCCCCTCCAAAAACTCCATGGCTTAGTTTTCCGAGAGACGAGCGCTGTCGTGCACGACGGGGCGAAGCGGCGATACAGATCGGCGGAAAGGTGAGGGAGAGCGGCGTCGTTGATCACGTGAATTGCGCTGTATCACAGGGGAATCGGCCGGGGGAAGAGTCTGGCGGGTCCGAGATTGGTAACCCCGCTGGCGGTATCCATAACGAGGGCTCGTTACGTCGCGCTCGTAGGTGTCGTAGCCACGCCGTTCATCCTGTGCACGCCTGCGACAGAACCGAGCAATGTGGCCGCGAATTCCGCAGTAGAAACACACTGGCCGGTTAGGTGGGCGCTCGGGGCTCGGCGGTCCCCACGTGCGATAGGGCTGTGGGCGAATGGCATGGTTGATCGTTGCCACATATCCAGGCAGAGGCTGCGAGGTAACCGGGGCCAAGGGCAGGGGCGGCCTTCCAGCGACTTCCGAATAGGACGGTACGGCATAAGGGGTGCAAAGATCAGGCACTGACCGACCAGGCACACAGGCAAGCTCCTCCTTGATTATCTGTCGAAGATTGGTGCTTGCTGAGTGGTGAGCAGGAGCAGAAGCACACACGGAGACTCGGCCGTCAAGCTCCTACCGAATCAGCTGCCTTATAAGCACGCGAAGGTCTTCGTCGCCTAAGCGCGTGGCCGATTTATCCGGCTGAATGGGGATTGACTGCAGATCGTCAAGACGTTGGCAAGTAGTGGTGACATCCGAGACGGTTCTTGGGTTCTGAAGGGCGAGCGCAGTGAAAGCGAACTGGTTAATACCTTCCAGTATCTGGCGTACGCGGTCCGACTCTGACATATCCTTATTGACCTTCCGGCACAGTGCGAGAACATCTTCGATATAAGACGTGTAGCTTTCGCACGGGTGTTGCACGTGCGCTTCCAGTTTCTTTTTCGCGTCCTCAGAGCGAGCTGCGGATATCCCAAAAATCTTGCGGATCTCGGTTGAAAAGGTCGTCCAATCGGGTAGGCGTCCCACGTTATTGCGGTACCACGTCTTCGCGATCTCGGTAAAGGAAAACCCGAGAGTCAGCCGTTTTAGCTTGTCGTCCCACCCGTTACATGCGTTGACCGTTTCGAAGTTCTCCAACCACTCTTCTACATCATCCCCACGAAGGCCAGCGAAGTCGGGCGGATCTCGCTTGCGGCTGATAAAACATTGCGGGGGAGGCGTAGCTGTGGCGCTGGCTGGATCGAGCGTCATGGGCATGGTCTCCTGAGGCAGACGGCGGCCCGAACGGAGCTCCAGGAGTGGCGCTGCAGAGGTAGACTGCGGGATCGAAACGCACCCTCCACCACTTGAGAGACGATGGAAAGCGTGACCGGTTTACTCGGACACTCGGACGAAAAGCCCAATTAAGTGCTGATGGTGATTATGTACAGGCGATGATGATGCCCGGGCCATGAGAGCTAGCACTGATGATAATGTACCGATTACGGGGAAATGTCCGTAACGTGTTGGTCAGGGTGTCTCACATTAGTTACAAAAAGTAGCCCCATCTTCCCCAAGGAAACGCTGAGTAGATGCAGATCATTTTGTGGGGTGGTGCTGACGCTTGCTTGCGCCAACCCGCTAACTGACAGGACTGTTGCTTCGATCCTACTTCTTCGGAAGAACGGAGTGAATTGGAGTGAACCGCAGCAAGCGCTGAACTGAACGCGCGCAGTATGCCACCCGATTTACATTCAAGGTTGAAGGAGAGGTGATGAGAGGAGGAGAGATGCGCAACCAGCGAGCATGTGCCGCAAAAGCTGAAGCGAGAATGCGGGAGAAGCGAAAGCGAAGTGCACGCAGCTGGTACGAGAGAAAAAATGGCGGGAGTATCGCGCAGCTGTGGGAGAGAGGGAAGGAAGAGAGTTGCGTATGCACAGTGTGAGTGCGGACGCCGACGCGGGACATGACCAGACTATAAGATGCTCCGCATCTAAAAAAAGATGCATACGTCTGAAGTGGTTTCCGGTATACGCAGGCGAAGACAGGTCGCCAATGAACAACAACCAGAATGCGAAGGCACAGGCGACGGCACGAGCGCTAACCTGCCGCACCATCGCAGCTGACCGTCTGGAGTGGTGTGGAGTCTAGGACCGCTTGGCAGACTATAAGGAGGTTGTAGCGAAAGAGGACCAGTAAACCAGACGTCCGGTTATCAGCGATGCCTACGAACGACTGCCGCGAGAGCCGCGCTCGAGGAGCGAGCCTCCGCTGCTTGCCTCGTGGCGCGCTTCTTTCTCTTTATTCAACATACTCCCGCGACCCCAAGTTGATCTGGGGTTTGCTTCAAAAAAGCACAGCCGCTGCACTGGACGACGTATTTCCCGTCCCGATGACAGGCGTACGGAACACGAGCGCACAACTCCGTCGCGTCCGGGAAATAGTTGAAGAACGCGCCCAAGTTGCCAGAAGGCCGGTGGCAATTTGTCCTGTACGAGCACTACGTCCCCCCCTTGGAGCCTGGAGGGAAGCTGTGGTGTTGCCTCGTGAGCGGATCGGAGCAACAGGAGGTACTCTCGTTGCCATCGCCGCCGAAGACGCTGCGTTACGATTTGACGGTGCCGAGCTCGTCTGCGTAGCTCGCTGCCCGTGGAAAGCGGTTCTGGAAGGCCGAGTTGCTGAGGCAGGCACGTGTTGCTTTTTCCCAGCCAGAAGTGCGCTGGAGTCAGCGGGTATGGCTCAGCCGCGTCTGCCGAGAGATACGTAAGGGGCCGGCTGTTAATTACTGCCTCGACTTCGCAAAGCGTTGTCTGCAGCTCTTTAGCAGTCAGGCAACTGCGGCCGAGTATTCGCCGTAATGTCTCCTTGGTGAGCCGAATTAAGCGTTCCCACCAACCACCCCACCACAGAGCTCTTTCGACGTTAAATTTCCAGGAAATGTTGCGGCCGCTGCAAAAATCAAGGACGGGGTTTTCCGTAGCCGAACGGAGAGAGCGTGCGCAGTGGTGGAAGGCTAAGGCGTTATCCGAGTAAATTGTCGATGGAATACCGCGTCTAGCGATAAACCGCCTGAAAGCAGACAAGAAGCTCGATGACGTAATCTGAGATGTGAGGTCAAGATGAACGGCTCGTGTCACACCACAGGAGAAAACGGCGACGTAGGCCTTTGTTGGCGCAGGATTCTTCGTGCGACAGAACAGCGGTCCACAGCAGTCTACACCGACACCGTCGAACGGACTGAATTCAGTGATACGATCTCGGGGTAGAGGCGCAACAGGAGCTGTTTCTGGTGTGAGTTTCTGTCGACGACAAAGCAAGCATCCGTGCAGCACTGTCTTCACCACTTGACGACCCTTGATAATCCAAAATCGGTCTCTCATTTCTGTGAATGTGCTGTCAACACTCGCGTGCAACAGGCGCTGGTGGGTTGCGATGATTAGTAGCCGGAAAAAGTCGTGACGGCCGGGCAGGATGACGGGGTGACGGGTGTCGACCGAGGATCCTAACTGCTGTAGGCGTCCGCCGACACGCAGAATTCCATCGTCGTCCAAAAACGGCCGTAGTAAAATGAGGCGAGTTGCAGCTCCGGCACGCTGACCACGTGACAACGCTCGTATATCCTCCGGAAAAGCTTCGTTTTGTACGAACCGGAGCCAGTAGCGCTCCGCTTTGAGAACTTCATCGCTCGTCAGTGGTCTTTTTGCTGAATGCGTTAACTTTCGCGTATTTTCGAAGAAGCGATTTATCCAGGCAGTTACCCGAAGAAGCCTGGAGTAACGACTGTATGACTTGATACTTAGCAACGGCTCAGCTCGCGTTGTTACTAGCGCATGAAGCTGTCTGTAGAAATGGCGGTTCACCGACGTCCGCAACTCCTTCCCTGTCCGTTGGCCTATCCTGGGATTGCAGTGCGAGCCACTGTGGGTCATGCCACCACATTTCTGTGGCTGCGACAGCGGATGCGGCAAGGCCTCGCGTAATCAAATCGGCGGGTTATCCTTGCTGCCCCAAATGAGCCCACGTCCCTTGGCCTTGTGTCAGACGTTGCATCTCGGACACGCGATTTCTCACGAATGGCGGCCATCGGCTCGGTTCCCCCGCAATCCAATGCAGGACGATTTTTGAATCGGTCCAGAAGAAAGACCAAACTTCTGACAGGCACGGCAGCCGTTTCAGGAAATCAAATAGTCGGGCAGCTATCAAACAGGCGAGGAGCTCAAGGCTTGGGAGAGAGGTGGTTTTGATCGGTGCAATGCGGCCTTTGCTGAGCAGCAGGTTTACTTCCCATCTTCCGGTTTCCCATGATAACGACCGGACGTAGACTGCATTACCATGGGCTCTCAGGCTTGCGTCAGCGAACACGTGGAGCTCTCGAGTGTCGTGGTCCGTGTACTTCATCGTGAAGGCATGCCGTGGCAAGCAAATGCGTATTAGGTCGCTGAGCTCGCTGCACCAGCTGTTCCACGCATTGAGTTGAGCCGTCGGCAGTGGTGAATCCCACGGATGCTGCAGTTTCCATAAGTCTTGGAAAATGATCTTCGCTCGAACGGTGAAAGGGGCCAGAAATCCTAGAGGGTCGTAGAGCCGCGGGAACGACTGGAGCATTGTCCTCATTGTCACTGGCTTTGTGGATACAAAGGTGGCGACATTGTCAGCACTTAGCACGACACTGTCGTCTAAGCGGTCCCACTGTATACCGAGCACCTTCATGTTACAAGGGTCCCCTCCTTCCGTTTCGAAAGCCACGTTGTCTTCAAAGAATTGGGCTCGCAGGGACGAAAGGTTGGAGGCCCATTTCCTCATTTCCATACTAGCACCCGCCAAAATGGACCTCGACTCGGCGTAGATACGCTTGGCTTGCTCGGCGTTGTCGACCCCGACGACATGGTCGTCCTCGTAAAACGCGTCGACCAGCTTGGCGACCGTGTCTGGGAAACTGCTCTTTACATTCCTTTAGGTGGTGACGAAGTGTTGTGGCGAGTAGGAATGGGCTAGACGTGGCTCCGAATGGCACTCTTGTCATGCGCCAGTGGACTATCTGAGAAAGAGGGTCTTCTTCATTCGGAAGGTGCTCCACCCAGAGGAACCTTAAAGCGTCCCGATATTCCTCGCGAATAACCATCTACAGGTACGCTTTCTTTATCTCTGCAACGGGAACGACGTGATGGCACCGGAACTCAACCAGCAACTTCAGTAACTTTGCGTCTAACTTTGGGCCTTTCAGTAGCACGCTCTTCAAGGATGGATGGCAGGGAACATGGGACGACGCGTCGAAAACAACTCGAAGCTTGGTTGTCACAGCATCACGACGCACGACACCTTGGTGTGGCATATAGAAGGTGTTCGGTTTCCCATCCTCTTTGTCGCAGGTCACTGGTTCCTCATGGCCCTCATCAAAGTATGTGCGGATGGTCTTGTCATATTGCCTTAGTAAATCTGGCTGACCGTGGAAGCGTTGGAGCTGCATACAGAGCCTCTGCTCTGCAAGCCGATAATTGTTATCGGAGACATCGAGCCCTGGCTCTCGAATTAGAAGGGGCACTTCACAGCGGTAGCTTGCTTTGCGGATGGCGGGGTCATTGAATCCTGAGTTTTCCGATGATCCCTGAATGCCGATTGCTTCCAGGCGCCACATGGACGACAATTCAACGTCAGCGGCGGCGTCTTCATGGGGCGCTTCCCCGAGCGACAAAAACAGCGCGCTGGAGTGCGCGGTCGAAGGACTTAGGCTTTCAAGTTGGGCACCGTGCACAGTCCAGCCCAGAACTGTTTCCACGGCTGTTAGCGAGGGAGAAATCCGAGAAATTCGTCCCGTGGCCACCTTCCAATATGCGTCCGACCCGATCAGCACGCTTATCTGATGCTCCTGAAACGTGGCCGAAAGCCGGGCATCAGCCGCAACTTGACACTTAGCGGCCATCGAAGTGAGAATCTCTTCGCTGACGGGTGGGCTTGTGACGTTACAGATATTGGGGACTTCTAGGGCCTCGATTGTGATGCGCTTGCCATCGTGCTGACTTTTGAGCGTCAAGGAGACCCGGTTGCACGAAACAGGTGCGCTCGTGCGAGTGTTTCCGAAAGTAGCAATGGTAAGACGTTCGACCCCGTCGACGGGACAATCGAGTGCGCGAGACACATCGCGTCGGATGAAGGTCCGCTGACTGCCAGAATCCAACAAAAAGCGGACGAGAAGCTGGCGGCTTGTGCCGATGCCCCATGCACGGCCTGTCTTGAGAAGGACGGGCGTAAGTCCTGCAGCACTGGTCGAAGCGGACCTCACTGCGTTGGCTGTGCCGATTGTCGCCCTGTCGCTGGGACTGGGATCTGGTCTTCTTCTGGGGGGTTCGAACCTTCCAGCCGGGCGTTGAATGTCGCACAGCGTCGTAAGGTGCTGACATTAACAACAACCGCATACCAGACTGTTCGCTGACCTGCACTGTTTTGCTAAGTGATTGGCCTTGCCGCATCTGAAGCAGCACTTGCTTGCCTGCAGACGCTTCCGTTTCTCCTCGGACGACATTGGCGCTCTGCAGTAGGCGATGTCATGGTCCCGAGCGTTGCAAAGTTCACACCCGTGTAGCCCCGAAGACGGCGATTGGGTACCGAGACTCATCGCAGTTGGCGGATCGATGCGCGGAGGCGAAGACTGCTGTCTCCCCTGGCCGCGGCGCGTGGACGGAACCGAACAATCGGATGCCCTCTCCTCTCGGATCTCTACCTGGACGCGGAGAAAGTCCAGGATCACCTTGATTTCCTTGGATCTGGGGGAAGAGGACGCGGACACCTCGGATGCGTCCTGGTGCTCCTCCTTCAGCCTTTGCCGGTACAGGAGGCCCAGGTCGTGCGGCAAGGTCCGCAGCAGTACGCGATGGAGCACGACGGAGTACTGGTCCGGGGAGACGCCCAGGCCCTCCAACGCGTTTATGCAAAACGTGACCGTGTCGTAGAGGACCCGAAATTTGTCGGTGTCAGCCGAATTCTGCACCGGCTCCAATGCGAGCAATTTGTCCAGGTGGTCGTCCACGAGAAGGTCGTTCCGCCCAAATCTATTTGTAATGATTTTAACAGCGATGTCGTAATTGTTTTCGTCCAGCCTGATGCCCTCAATCGCGTCCTTGGCGGGACCGATCAAGTACGAGAGCAAGTACTTAAACTTCTCGACGCGCGCCAAAGTCGTGTTCGAGTGGATGCTGGACTGGAACTGGTCCCAGAACCATTGCCAGTCACGTCGGTCGCCCGAGAAGTTCGGTATCTGGAGCTTCGGGAGTGCGGCGAAGCGGGTTCCCTGCATTGTCTGAGGGGTGCCTGGTCGAGGCTGAGAAGGTGCGCTCCCGCAAGGCTCGCCAGAGTCGGCTGTGGCTGCTCTGGCTGAAGGGGCCTGGCTCGTGACGGAGCGCACGCGCGTGCGAAGAGCGCAGATGCGCTCGTCGTAGTCAATGGCATCCAACACGTCCGCGTCAAATTCCTCTTCTGTGAGAGCCGCCTGAATCTGGCTGTCCAGCTCGTGCAAGGTTCGCCGCTTGTCGAGAATTATGTCCAGCAGCGTCCGAAATTCTAGAGTCGGTGCCGCCGGGTTCTGCAGGAGCGCGTCCAGTGCCGTCATCTTCTTTGTGACGGTGGCGCGAAGAACTCCTCGGCGGCGACGAAGCGATTCCACGGCGCGAGTCGGCGGGACCGGACGGCTGGGGATTTTCGGCACCAGAGAATGTGTAGCGAAAGAGGACCAGTAAACCAGACGTCCGGTTATCAGCGATGCCTACGAACGACTGCCGCGAGAGCCGCGCTCGTGGAGCGAGCCCCCGCTGCCTGCCTCGTGGCGCGCTTCTTTCTCTTTACTCAACAGAGATCACAAATTTTTACCACCTTGCTGTAAGAATTCTGCCCCTTGCACGAGGGTGAGCTGTGCAGAGGCAGTGTTGTTACGACAGCTGCAGGCAGTGTCGCTACCCACCCCGGTCCTGATGAAGCACATATATCCAGAACCCTACCCCTACCCGTCCTGGTACGTGCCGGTTATGCTAGCGCGGAAGGCGTAATTCGTGCACGTGTTGTGGGACTGTATCCAATTTCTAGAGCGAGGGTTAACAAGAAGAGGAAGACTGCCGTCGAGTCTAGAAGCATCGATGGCGAGCTACGACCAAGAACAATCATTGGCCGTCCATCATGTCGTGCAGGCTCTCGAAACCTGAAGGCAAGCGAAAACGACGGGGCGGGGCCTTCACGGGCGCTTCCCCGTAGCCGAATATGACGTCGAGCGGAGGACCCCGCTATGATGATATAGAGGCCCGTGTCACGGCGCTCGAGGGCGTCAATCAGCAGACTATCCATGAAGTTGCCTCCATTCATCTATATGATGCTGAAACTTGGTAGCCTAATAAACAACTAAAAAGCACTTTTAGGTCGGCTGAACGGCCCATAGCAAATACTCTTAGGAGAAGCACTGAACGACTGGAAATGAGTTACTTGGGTCAAAGATGAGACTAGGCTAGAAGATATCAATGTTGAAATAAAGAAAAATGAATGAACACTCGCTGGCCATGTAGTTAGACGAACCGACAAAGAGTGGAAAAATAGGGTAACACACACACAAGAAATTGGCTGAAAGAATGGAATGCGCACATTTATATATAGAGAAGAAATCGGCACATGAGGGGGCAAACTGGGAACTCGAGCAGCGCAACACAGGCGCAGTTAGAGGACGATTGAGGAGCCATTGTTCTGCAGTGGACCTGAGCAGGCTGAGGATGGTGATGATGTTCACAAATGCCCTTGCCTATGAAACTTCGAAAGGAGCAAGGAGCCGCTAGTGTTGTTACGCCTGAGAACTTGGTACTACATACTGTTGGTTTTTAAATTATCCGAGCAAAATTAGTTGCTTAACAAAAGTACTCACATATGAGCAGTGAGGGTGCCGAAGCAAATAAAAAAGACGAAAGTCTTCATCTTTCCCCAAAAGTGAATCACACCAGCACGTTTTTTTGGGCGCAGCCACATTCAAATTGGCAGGAGTTTTTATACATAAGGGGACAATAGCGCTGAACTCAACACGACGACAACAGCGTAAAGAAAAAAGTACACACGAAACGGGAGATGCGGATCGCTCGTTTCGCATCACCCGTTTTGTGTGTCCTTTTTTGTTTACGCTGTTGTCGTCGTGTTGAGTTCACCGCTATTGTTCCATTATGTATACATACCAACTAGCCCAACATCAAGCTTTATTGGAGTTTTTTTACCCTCGAGGACAAAAGATTAGGAACATCAGCAATTCACAAATACTATTTTTAATATCACTGAGACAATACCAACGCTGCCCAAGTTTTTCGCGGAAAAGAAAAGATAGCGTGCTTTTGCAAAGGACGTGTGTACTAACGTACATTTTGTTTTGCTTGCGCACGTGGTGCTACCTACTATTGTTAATAAGCTACCTCAGCAAAATTAGTCCGTTAAAAAAATACTCACATACGAGGAGTCACGGTGCCACAAACAATTAAGAAAATACTAAAGTCCCCATACTTTTCTGAGAGAGAATCTCACGAGCACGTTTTTTCTGGACAGCCAAATTTAAATTGTTCAGGGATTGATATCTTCGAGGAAAAAATTTTACGATTATCTGCAATTCAGAAAAAGCTATATTTAAAACTCACTCAGACAATACGAACAATGCAAAAGTTTTTTGGAAAAAAAATGGAGAAGTTTGTTTAAAAATATCGCATGATTTCGCAACAGACGTATGTACTAACGCACGGGTTCTGGAAACTGCATCTTTCTATTCTGCTTAAAAGTATTAAATCATATGACTCCGGTTGATTTTCTGTGCCTATTTTGCTACGCTAGTGTAGAAACTGTAGTTCTAAAACCTAAGGACACTAAAGGTGGGAGAATACTATATCATTTTATTAAAGATAGGTCAACACATCAGAAATGAGTCCGCTGTTGGCCGCTCAACCATCTGCAGCGCATCCTACCATCCCCGGGAAAGCTATGTGTGACGAATCCCCGACCGTCGTCCACGGGGCCACGGTTTCGGAAAAGCACGCCACACCTACAGCCGGTGCCCGTAGAAGATCCTCAGACTTCGAGGTTTCCCTGTCGACTCACCCTGTGAGTTGCAAGGACAGCGCCCCAATGAGACTGACGATTTTCTGAACAGAAGCAGCCGAGGCAAAGCGCGTTTCGGGCTATACCGCGCAGCAAACCTGACTTCGCTCTTGGAACGTCACCCTGCCCAGCAAGAGGCAAGTAGAATCAGCAGCTTCTAGAGGTGAAGCTGCTCAATGGCGGAAAAATAGAAAGCCTCCGACACAAGCACGTTCTCGGGACAGTGTGACGGGACGCTCAAAGCCAAGGGGCATAAATAAACTATGACGTGATTTGACAACCTGTCGACAGCTACGCAGAGAGACACACCCGGGACATAACAAAGCCCGCAAAAAACAAAATGATATCTGCAACTATGCCTAACAACCGACCGCCAACTATGCCTAACAACCGACCGCCAAGTGGTCAACCGACCACCAACCGATCCATAAACTTAACCTCAGTTATTCATTCGAAAGATACCTGGTTTTATACAATACAATAATGCACACCGTTTGCTTACACACTTCTCACCCGTCTGTCTGATACAAAAAACTTTATAGATTTAACGCGTGTGTTTATCGGCATATCTTCGAATGATTTGACACCTGTCAATTTACGGTTGGCAGTAAGCCTGACGCTGGCTGAGGGACAGGCCCCGCCTTGGGCAGACGACGTGGCCATACTGTGAGCGGGGAATAACATTCCAGATATGGCAGAAGAATAAAACCTAATGCAATACGACGGTATTGACGAAACCCAGGATTCACCGGCGGCCGGCCAGTGGATCATGAACGTCTCGAAGGGGCAACGCCGAAGAGACCGATGACAGCTAAGTAAGATCAACCGGCATCCACCACCTTGCGCATCCCCGGAAGAGAAATCAAGGCACCCAAGCTTAAAACGAGAACCCAGACTTTTTCCCTCGGCGATTACAAATTAGTTCTCCGGTCGCAAAACGGACTCAACGTGGGAAAGCTCGCACCGCCTGAATTGTGTCTGTTCCTTCTACAGACCACCAACGCAACATGGCTGCAAGCACACATGAAACTTCGGTTGGACCAGAACCAAAGCACGGCAACCACCTGCACTCCGGCCAAAGAAGCGGCGGAGTTGCTGTTCCGAGTAACCAAGATTATGATCGAAGGAACAGAACCGACGATGCTCTTAAAGGAGTAATTCAAGTCGTGCCAAAGCGACTGACTATCCTTGATATAAAGGAGAATATACTTCATGACGGATCTGAAATTTGCTCGGCGAGACGAATGGGAACGACTCGACCACAGTCCTTTTAACGTTCTCGGGGCCCAAAGTGCAGCTCGACGTCTGGCTGTATGGAGCGGAGTATCGGTGCACCTTCCACAAGGAGACCATGGCTGTCTACCAAACATGCTACGAACGGGATCACCATAGCACTGCCTGCCCACAGCCAGGAAGACGAGCTTGCCACGGGTGCGGCTTACGAGACCCGGCTCCATACTCTCCATGTGTGGCCATCACGTTAGGGGTGCCATAGCTTGCCCAGAACAATACCTGACGCCGTACGTCATCAGGCAGGGACAGCGGAAGCAAAAGCGACGAATTCAGTACATTTGAGACCAGACCCCAAGCCGTGGGCAGAGGTAGCGGTCGGCAACACAAAGCCGGTGTGCGAGAAGCATCTCTAGGCATCCCACCATGGACGGTAGCATCCGGAGGAGGCGACGATCAAGATTAAGTGTGAGAGTTGAACATAATCGCCACCACTCTCGAAGCATGTCGATAACCTACACAGAAGACCAGAACAAGCTGAAACAAGTAAGCCGGGCCCAACTCGTCTCTCCCACTGCTCATTCCCAAACTACCCCACAACCTTATTTCAACACCGACAATTACCTCAAAAACCATTTTCTTTTGTAGATTGCAAGCATCTTCCTCAACTTCTTGAGCAACAAAACACATTAGGAGCGTCAGGCCAGGCTCGCTAAGATATACTTTAAAAACACAGGTAACACCCGATGAAAAACTCGAGAAACCGAATCGGCCCACCACACAGACTCCTCTCTCTCTCTTCCTATGACGAAAACACATCCGCCACCCCCGCCTCACATCATAGATATCTTTTCTGAATTAGCTAGTCGGTTGACTTCTATCACACAAGAACTCCAAAATATCCGGCAAGAAAATCAGTTGCTACAGCCAGAATTCCAGTCCCTACGTTTCGATCGCACTTCCCTTAAACTTTCCCACTCCAACTCAATTACCCGCCCAAGGCAATTTTCTCTCTAAGCCTGGCACAGTAGCCTAATATTTATTAGTCTGCACCTAACCCAGACCTGCCCTTTTTTTCCGGTTCCACGTCCATGAGCTTTGGGAGAACCTGATTACCAGCGACCACCTGGACGCGCCGACACTACCAGCATTTAGGGCATCGGTCACCTGGTCATCACTTGAATGCCGGGATTAGGCAACCACTCCTATTTTATTGCTCTATAACGTTTCGTACTACTACTACTACTGCTACACCAGCGACAGTGTGCAGCTACGTGGCCGCCGACAGTCGCTTTGAGAGAATTCGCAAACTCCTGGAGACTTATATTTATACATCTTCGCGTCTGCCCGGCATAACTTCGTTGGCACGTCAGGGGGATTGAGTAAATGACACGCTGACAGCAATTAACGCTTTTCGTCTTGTGTTTCATTTTACATGGGGCGCTCCTTCTACCTTCAATATTTACCATGGCAGAGAGCTTACTCAGTTTACTGGGTGCGGACATGAGAACTTTGGCTTGCCCTCCTTCCGCAATTTTCTTACCTTGGTGCGACACATCATGTTTGTGTGGAATAATAAATGGGCCGCAATTTTCGTACTCAGTTTACCGGTGAAGCCTCGGTTTCTTCCGCAACCAATAAAATGAGCAAGCTCTGTTGAACCCGACCAACCCGACATACAGTAACTGCACCGTGTCCTACAATCGCCCGGGAATCCATTCGGACACAAGTCAAATACATGCTCATTTGCGACATTATACAGCCATCGAAGAGCCCCTAGGCCGCTGAGGTCACACTTGTGAAGAAAAAAGACGACAGATTAAGTTTCTGCCTTGACTGCCGGCGACTGAGCAGAATTGCCAAAAAAGATGTATAACTCCTGACACGAATCGACGACGCCCGCGACAACCTCTCCCACGCGAAGTACTTCTCATTGATGGATATAAAGACCGGCTACTGCCCAATTGAAGTGAACAAGATAGACCGAAAGAGGACTGCATTCTTAATCCTGGACGGTCTGTACAAGTTCAGGATGATGCCATTTGAGCTGTGAAGAGCGCCAGAAACTTTTCGAAGAGTCTTGTACACAGTGTTATCTGGACTGAAGTGCCGTACCTGCTTCGTATACGTCGACGACCTTGTGGTATTCGTCCGGACTTGTGACCTACACCTTACACCGTTGGAGACTTCGCGGCTTCGCGTATGAGCAGCACAAGTTTTTTGGACACGTCGCCAACACCCCGGGAGTTGTGCCTGACCCGGGGAGAACGTCAGCCATAGCGAACTCCCCAAAACCGAAAAACGAGAAGGGCGTGTGCCGATTTCTCGGACTTTGCCCGTACTACCGCCGCTTCTTCGCAAACTTCGCTTGCACTGCGTAGCCATTCAAGCACTTTGCGAAAGATAGCACCACTTTCACCTGAAAAAAAAAATGCTCAAGCGGAAGCATTCTGCGAGCTGCAACAACGCCTGCAATCCGCCTGTGCTCACTCATTTCGCAGAAAACTCCAAAACAGGAAATCCACTCAGGCGCCAGTGATATAGGCTTGGGTTCAGTCCTCGTCCAAAAGCAATGCGGTTGCGAAAATGGAATCACCTATGCCAGCCAGGGTCTGCCAAAAACTACCGAGCCTTTGAGAAAGAGCGGCAATCTATTATATAGGCCATTTCAACATTTCGCGCAGACGTATATGGTGGACTGCTGAAGTGACCGACCACCATGCGCTGTGTTGGCCCGCCAATTTGAGCGACCCCTCTGGCGTCTTGAGTGGAGGAGCTTGCGCCTACAAGAATTCGACGTTACAATCGTCTACAAATCCTGCAAGAAGAACACCCTAGCCGGCTGCCTGTCTCGTGCCCTTACGACCCACTATCACTAGATTACGATGAAGACTCTGCGTTCTTCGGAGTCGCGAAGGAGAACACCCTCGCCGGCCAGCAGCGTGCCCACCCCGAGTTACGCGTCATGATCGACTGCCTAAAAGGACGCAGCGTCGCCGTGTCAACGGCATTCAAATTTTCAAACGGAAGTTGCCAGCGCTCAACCTAAAGAACACTGTTCTTGTGAAAAAACATTTCTTCCACGGAACATGAACGAAATCTCTTCTTGCAATCCCAGCAGACCTTCATGAGGAACATTGGGAAGCCTGCCACGACGACCCGTCTTCCAGACATCTCGACACAGCTCGCCGTACTGGTAAAATCACTGCGAAATACTACTAGGCTACCTTAAATCCGAGGTCACCCAAAATGTCCAGAGCTACCGTGACTGCCAGCGACGAAACACGCCCCCAAGGAGGCCCGCCGGGCTTCTCCAGCCGATTTCCGTCCCATCGACACCCTTCCAAAAGATTAAATTGGACCTTGTAGCCCCGTTTTTTACGTCACCATTCCAGAACGAGTGCATTGTTGTAGTGAGAGACTACATGACGCGCTCCGCAGAGATGACCACTCCTCCAAAGGGGACTGCACAAGAAGTCACAAAATTCTTCCAAAACCAAGTTGTGCTGCGACATGAAGCTCCTGAAGTCCTAATGACGGACCCCGGAACGTCTTTACTGTGGAACTTAAGCAAGGAATCTTGTACTACCGCAACACGGATCACCAAAAAAACGACGGCGTACCATCCTTGAAGGAGCGGAATAAAGGAACGCCTGAAAAAGATGGTCGCGGACATGCTGTCTATGTACGTGAACGTTGAACATGACTTGGAACGCAGTCATCCCATATGTCACGTTTCCGTACAACAAGGCCATCCAGGAAACTATCCAGATGACCCCGTTCGAGCTGGTCTACGAAAGACGGCTAAATACGATGCTTGACTACACGCTTCCGCACGTAGAAGTCGACCACCAGAACGCTGGCGTCGATGGATATCTTTAGCATGCGAAGGAGGCCCGCCAGCTCGCTCGGGTACTTCCAACGGACTACCAGCTCTTGGGTGCCATACGCTACAACCTCCGATGCCGAAATGCCGAGAACTGCCCGGGGATCGTGTGGGGTTTGGGCTCCCATCTGACGACGTGGATTCAGTGAAAAGCTTCCGCGAAGATATTTTGGACCCCACCTGATTCTACGACGTGTTGGTCAACTTACCTACGAGGTTATCCCCAGTGGTGAATCCGGAACATCACTGTGATGCACGCGGCCTGAAGTCATCCACGTGCTTCGCCTAAAACCTTGCTACTCAAGATGACTGTCTTTATTTTTGGTTTCTTCGGACTGTCGTTTTTTTAGCATCGGGTCGATGCACACGTAGAGGAGGGTATTACCGTGAACCATACATTGGATTTTTAATTTGGATTTTCGATTTTGCCGCCCGGCTGCCCCGGTCTGTGTTGTCTGTGTGTGCCAAGTGAAGCGCTTCTCCATTTTTTTATACCGCACGAGTTATCTCTTTCGATATGGCGAGCTTTTTGAACTAACGTCAGCGGCATCCCTCGAATAACCTTCTTTGATCTACACTGTTCTAAATGTGATTCGACGGTTCAAAAAACACTCGCGCCCAAAGATAACTTCCCGCAGAGCCGACGCCGCGGTAATCGATTTCTCGATACTCGCCTGCGAACGTGACTTTGTTGACTGCTGCCTCGCCGCCTGTGTATTCTTTGACTTGTTAAGGGAGCACACGTTAGCTAAAAAAACTTGGTTTTCCTTCCAGCCCAAAGCGTCATCTGTGACTTCGTGACAATTATTGAAATATTTTTCCATCTACTCTAATGATTCTGGTGCGAGTGCTCGATTAACAATAATTGTATCATTTTTATTACCTGAAAGTTTCAGCAAAACCTTTAAGATAAACAAGGCAATAGTTGGAAGGCGGACATCTAGTCCGGCGTTTTGCTAATGCCAAGCGTTTACTTAAGCCCATAGTATCTGTTTTTTCTTACCAGTTTAGTAGATTATATTAGAGTCTGAACAGTTTCTTTTGCAAGTATACCAATGATATGTTTTATATTCAATAGCTGAAGCAGCATCTGGTAAAATCAGCGCCTAAAGAGGCCATCGCCTGTTGTGTGCATTAAAAACCGTGGAAGCCGCGTAAAATAATAGATGTACCATGGAGTGGAACCCCTGGGTGATGAACTACCCTGTGTTAACTGCGTTTGAGCCTCCTCGTGAACAAATATACTTCACAGTGCGGACGTATGCGGATCTACAGCCTACCGACCAACCTTATGTCCACCTGCTCCCATTTTACAGCTGTAAGTAATACGCTCACTTACTGTATTTTTAAAATATAGTAATCGATGCAGTAACTATGGCTTCGTCCCCGCAAAAAAAAGACACAAAAGTCTGCGAGGAAATTCAAAATCGTCCGAACAACCTTCAGTCCGCTGGCCTCTGTTTCGACAGGAAGGCGACAATATTACATCGGCGGCGTCTTACTTGTAGGCTTCTACATTGTACAACATTTTTTTCGGTTATCGGTGCAACATTTTATAGGTATGTGTGCTAACAAAGATGTGTGCTAACAAAGATGCTAACAAAGACTCTATGGCTACCGCCTCCTTGATAAGATCCTTAACAGTACGAGGAGGATTTCGTACGAGGCCAGAGACAGCTGCTCTTTTACACTGTGCATTAGGCGTCGCAGCTTCTTCGGTTCGGATGTATCGAGGTCGGCCCTCCAAAATATGCGAGCCATGCCTTCCGCGAACATAGCGACCGTTGCGTAGGGCTTGCGAATTCGCGATAGCAGGAGCCACTACGCGCGGCCTCGGCGGCCTGTGCAGGAAACTGACTCATTAGGCTCCTACTAGAACTCATCCCACGACAATTCATCTCTCGCCTTTCGCTTCTCGTACCAGGTCCTTGCGCCGTCTTCCAGGGAGTCGTACATATTCCTTAATTTTTTGTTCGGGGTACGACTGGTAAATCACACGACACGCTCAAACTGCTCCAGCCAGTCCTCGACGTCTTCGAACGCCTCACAACGGAAGATGACCGGAGTGCGTGCGTGATAAAATGTTACCTGACAGGCAACTGTTTGCACAACTACTTGCGGTCGAAGCACTTGGCGTCTCGGCGCGTCACTGGGAAGGAGGCCGTACTTAGGAGACAGGCCGAGTAGGCGGCGGCTACTGTGATGAACCGCGGTTTCAATAAAGTTTCCCTGTACCGGGCTGCCAGGAGGGGTCCTGGACATCAGCTGGTCGTACCCAGCACCTTTGCCAGTGTAGCATACAGCAAATGCGTGCTCCCGGTGTTGGGGGAGGCCTTGTACTTTAGTGAGGCTAAAAAAAGCGAAGAGCGAGATTCAAGGGTCTACGAAAACGCACTTGAGATCGCAGAGGCAGGAACTACCGCCTGCAATTCTAAGACAATGATTTTGTTTGTTCCTCGTCGTCAATCACCGTTGCGTATCCCTAAACAAGAGCGTCTTCTCTGATAAAACACGTGACAATATTCAGGAAGAGATGCCTCAGAACTCGGAGTCTGCGCACCAGTTAGTTAAGAGTCTGCTGGGAAATTTTACCATTGGAAATAGGCAGGTAAAGAGGCTAAACTTAAGAGCCCTTTGGCGACAAAATATATTCCGAACTGTTACTCAGCCACTGGCACCAGAAACTCGAAGTATTTCCGGAAGTGCGAGGCTGAAAAGACTTGGGCACCTTTACAGACACCGCAGTCTGCTACCTTAAAGTCCAGGGTGTGAGGTCCCTGGGTGAACGATGCAACAACAGTGAAGCGATTCCTTACTAGGGATGCCGCTTCCAGCGTCGTTGCTTCTTTTGTGGGAACGAGGGCCACCCTACTGGAGACTGACAAATGCAAGTGGATACCAATGCGGCAATTTCTGGACATTCGGCTAACCAGGACATAAAGCAGCTATCGGAGATCTAAACAAGAGAGAGAAGCGGAGCTTCCCGTTCCCTGTGTGCTTTCCACCAACCGTAAACTGGAATGCGCTACGAGCGATACCCTTGCTTCATCCACATAAGTGGACACCAGAGAGGAAAACCGCGCAGAAATTTGACGTCCAAACCACACTGGAATGTATCAAAAGACAACCATTCACATTTTTGCTTGATTGAGATTGTGATACGCTAGTCGTCCGAGGATCGCTCATTCTGGACTCCCAGCTTACTGGACGAACACGAAAAGTTCCACTGGTGAACGGATCGGTCAAGCTACTTCCTCATGCGAAGATGAATATTGAATGTCCATTTTACAGCCAAGCAGCATACCACTACTCCCCAAGCAAATTTACGCGCGATGCCCTCTGGAAACTGTCATTATTAAGAAGGTGTCCACATACTCACTCACAGCAAATACAAACCTTCCAAAGGCGACTAGCCATACAGGAAAAGGTTGCGGTTGCGTGAGCTACTCCGAGTGCAAATGTAGCCAACTGCATTGAAATTGTATAGTGATGTCACCACGCCTTTATAAATATAAAGGCAGACCTGCATAGCAGCTCCTTCATTTCATTCTTGGCTGCCCTTGTTAGATCACGGAAAGCAAAGGCGCGAGAAGAACAGCCAGGAGAAGAAGAACCTACAGCAGCCGTGAATGTGGTTTTGCAGTAATAAAAAGTGTAATTAGGTACAATTCACTTGCCTCTGGTTTAACTTTTTGTGGAGCCTCGTGTGCGAATTCAGTGGTGTCTCAAGCGTAATCGTTGTGGGTATCGTTTACAGCTTCGTAGTCCAACCTTCCTCACAGCGTAGATTGCACTAATTTCTTCTTATATAAACATTTCGCGTCACTTGTTAGGAAATACCGCTGTATGGCGTGGGGTTCGCCAACATTGCTGACTGAACACTGGCGTTTTCTGCGGGGGCAGGAATATGCAGAGCGGTCATTCAAGGACCTGAGATGCATTTGGCGCAAACGTGATTATCAGTGAAATCAGTGGGGCCTCAAATAGGCACTGTGAAATGCAGCAGGCTGAAAGGACAGCTCCAGTAGGGATATCTATAGGATCTTGGAGACGTCACTTGAAAGGTGTGAGCGCTGCCCAGAAGAATGACCCCCTTTGCACGACTCCTGTTCCGCTGTCAGCCCCAAAATGACTAAAAGTTCAGCCGTCACTCAAATTCTTCTGGAGCAGTGGTTCTGAAATGGGGTTCCGCGGACACCAGGGGGTCCGCCAGAGCTTTTCAGCGGTCCGCGAAGCTTAAATCAAAACTTTTCCCCCCGCCATTTTTTTCTAGATTTTGCCAGCATTTTCTTGCAAAGCAAAAAGGTGGCTCCGCCGCATTACGCGTACGTTTAGCTTGTCCGCGTAGCACATATTTTAACATCTGATTTGTGCACAACACGCCACCTATGAGAAGACAAAAAAACAGCCCCAGAAAAGGCAGCATATGAGTGTCTAGAAAACTCCAGTACAACTTGTTTGACATTATGGACAATATCAACATACGCTTCATCGTGGGGTCCCCCATCCCTACCGCAAGCCTGAAAGGGGTCCCCGGGGGAGTCATGGCTGAGAACCACTGTTCTGGAGCATGGGATGCTGGTTCACCTATACTTGATAGAGATAAAAAGTATAACACATGGGCGTACCAAAGAAGTTGCGGGAGTTTGCGAAGAAAACGGCTCACGACAGCCTCCCGCAGGGCACCAAGCAGAGAAGGGGACTGTGGAATAGGTGTTAAGGGACTCTACCGACCTAGTTTTCAGGCGACATCATGCGATTTGTCGAATGATGCGGTACATTCCGAAGGAGTAAACCAGGGCGCCTGGGTATACGCGCGCTAGAATATATTGTGGTGATATTACCTGGCCGGAGTAAGCCAGGCTTCGCATTAGTGCACTTCCTGGGCCGTGCAGAGCACCATAAACACCGTGTGCAGATGTCCATATTAGGGCAGACGCCAACAAAAAAATATTTTTTTCTAGCCAGAAATCCCGGGACCTCTTGTGTCGTCTGATTGTGGACGGTATCTCCCCCGAAACAAACCTGAAGCTTTAACAACTGCGACTGCAGGTTCCCACAACACAATCTTGCTTAGCGTCTGTACCGCCTGAAAACAGCGAGAATAAATGGGATATTTTAATAAAAACAGCTTTACGATTTACGCACACTTAATATATTCAGGTGGCAATATGGTTCTAAAGCACGCTAAAACCACTGCATAACTGCCACCATTTAAACATGTTTTCAATGGCAATCGAGTAACCACGAACCTAACTTGACCTTTTGTTCTGAGGTGAATAAGAAAGATATTGTTGCCCCTTCTTGGTGAATCTGCATGAATAAAGGAGGGTGAAAATGCGCTACTTGAGATATTACCAAGACTAGTCAAATTTGTATTGAAGTTCTTTGTTACTGTCACCGTGACATGATCAGAGAAAATGCGAATAAATTGGCGCACAGCTGATACCTTCATAATAGTTTTGTAATGAAGCTGGTCATTTTGCTCTGTAGCTATATTTATTAACACTGCTTTTTTGGTAATAACTGTAACAGATGTGTGTCGGTAGTATTTATTTCGAAAGTGATAATTATGGTTGGTATTATCTTGTTTCCACACACGGTAGTGGAAACAAGATACACCTGTATCTTTCAAGATACAGGTGTATCTGTACAAGAGTACAAGTATCTGTACAAGTTTCCACGGTAGTGGAAACAAGATACACCTGTAACTTTCAAGATACACCTGTATCTGTACAAGAAACACCTGTATCTTTCAGTATATATACATGTGGCATACAGCATGAATATATTGAACTTCGCGTTACCACAGTGGATCTGTTAGCCACACTCTCTATATGCTGATAAAAGTTTGGCATTCTGTGTGAATACCGATAATGGATCCGGGTTTGAAATCACTCAAGTTAAGAAGGCAACTAACAAGTCCGTAATCAATCCGGTGTATACGCCCGCAAGTTATCTGAAAAAAGACTGCAACACATATTGTAGGCAGGCCAATTGGTACACAACTGAGTTACAAAAAGTGCAGGAACAGAAAGATGCGAGGATGACATGAACACGGCGCTGTGTTTGTGTGATTCTCCTATCCTCCTGCTCTTGCACTGTTTGTAACTGAGTATGTCAAAAAGGATGTAAGTCATTGGCAAGTACGTAAAAGGAAAAATGCGGAGAGCTATAGAATGTTTTATACTCCTGTCAACACAATCAATGCAGCTTTACCAAGAATACTGTTTAATAATGACTACACTTGGCTGCTGGTTCCTGGGGGGGCAGATAACATTTTTAGCTAAATGATTCCGGCAAAAACACAATCTCGATTACACGCAGTTAGTAAACCAACAATAAACCCCAGAGTACGTCTACGGGGATACTGACAAGTGTAAGACCATCTGATATTCCTTTATTACCGTAAACAAATCTCTCTCAATGTTGTTTTCGGCGGCAGATAAATTACACCAGCCGTACCTCTGAGTATTAGGTAAACAGAGAGAGAAACAACAGCTTTTACTACCTGATCTTCGGTTCAAGGAGTGGAAGTGTTTCCAACCATTTGAAAAAAGGCGAATGCCGTCTCCACTGGATGAGAAATATTCTGCGCAAAGATAAACACACCTAACGTGTATTTTAATTGCTTTGAATTCCTTGAACCAGTTCTCTGTCACTGCACCAACCGCTTACGCAACGGTATATTGAAACAAAAAGCACACAATAGGCTGATCAACATTGTTCGAAACTCTTTTTACAGTTCAATATTTACAGGTCATTCAATTCAAAACATGATTGTAAACTTTGCTAATGTAAAATTCATTAGCTTAAACGATGTAGACCAGGTCTTGAGCGCTCTTATTGGGCACAACTGAAGACTTTTAGTATTCTGCTTTAACATTTTTTTGTCACGTAAATAAGTGAATTGAAAAAGCGCGGTAGTGCGGGCTTGTTGGTACATATTTGACAGAGAACAACTTCGCTTCAACGGCACCAAAGAAAGATTGACAAAGGAAGGCAGAAAGATATCCCGCAACGACGAACTAAACCTTGTTGTTGCCAGTCAGCGCCTTGGCTTGTCAATCTTTCTTCCCGTTTACGCGCTATTGTTGTCTGCCAAATGAATTAACAGTTACCAGTTCTTTTATATTTTGAGTTATACGGTTTACCCAAAAGGTTCTTATTTGGTGGACGCAGGTTTACATGTTTCTATAACCGGTCCCGGGCTCTGAAGCCAAGTGCCGAGACGATGACCTTTTGCCTCTTTGCACCAGTACGAGGTCTCTCTCAGACAGCTGGCGACGTAAAATTTGTGTTTATTTTCTGCCGCTGCTCATTCATTTCTGACCCTCGATGAACTACTTTAATGTTGGCTACACTATTTTCAATCGTTCAGCTGACAGAAATGGTTTCAGTGGTGGAGATATGGTCTCTGCTGCTACCACCAGAACCCTTGTTACCTCAAGAGTGCCTTAGCGCCTCTGCTACAAGACAAGCACTTCTGATTTAAGTGCTTTCACCTCACTGGTTCAAAGGCTTTCAACGGACGGTGGTTTTTTCTGTTGATGACTTTTGGCTTTCTTCTTTGCAAACTTCGCAATTTTTTTATAACTTCATGATTTTGTTATTTCCTCGAGATAATATTGGAACCCAGCTGTTATTAATTTTTAATTCTATTTCTTTGGCAATCTAGTCGAGCCGGCAGGTCCATCAACGCTGTTTTCGATTCTTCTAACGCTGGCATACTTACAGCTCCTAATAGAGAAATTTCAAAAGCACTTAAGCTACTACAATACACAGTATGTAGGATTCCGAAATAGCTTACTGCCACCACAATTAGCGGTGAGTTTTAGTCAACCGCCTCAGTCGCTGCACCTTCTGGCGGCACCACGCAAGCATGCGGAGTTGTAACAGTTGGCGATTCTACAAAGCCCAGCTACTCCTAGATAGCCCACAAAATGCATTTGTATAAAGATATCCCTCATGCAGATAGCGTAGAAGCAACCCGCAAAAGAAAGATTGAGCAGAGATGAGCTCCTCCTTCGATGTCGCAGTATGATGTTTCACGGTAACATTCTTGTCCCGTCATTTTGTCCCCGTGGTGTGGTGAGTCGTATCAGCGGCATGACCTACGCAGGATGATCGCACACCTCACAATAGGAATGCAGTAGCTGCTATACGTTTTTGTCGATAGGGAGGGTTTTTCAACGGTAAACCGCTTGCTACCTTGATGCCTCGCCACGCGTTCGACAATTCGTTAGCGCCAGCTCTGCAAAACGCTTTGGCACAGGTGCTGAAATCTCGGCCTCCCTGCTTAGTCGGCGATCGCTAGAATGTATGCAGCAACGTTTGGACCAAGCAGCGGGCCACAGTTGGCGAATCTGGTGAGGGCCAGCAGGCCCCGCCTCGTAGCCAGAGATTGCAATGCAGTGGTGCGCCCGCACTCAAAATTACGTCTTTATGCCTATTGGAAGGGCTACCACTCTTCAGACCTTTGGAATCTTATAAAATTCTCAAGGCTATATATTTCATAAAAAAGTTGGAAATTACGAGTTTCCCTCACATTCACTCAGTCAACCCATAGTGGGGAGTATTCGTTAAAGCGTTTACAGCGCTGACGCATCAAACCATGCGCCCGCCGGCTCGATCGGAGGGTGCTGAAAATCTACATGGTGGTCTAATATCTATGCGCTGTACCCTGCTGAGCCCCCTCTCTCATGTCTTAACCTCGGCGGCGCCGGTCTGTCCATCTCCCGAGTGTGAAGAATGGGGCCACCGGCGGAACGGGCCGTACAACATCCTCGCAACTTCACACCCGGTGCAAGCCAAGACTGCCCCTTCGTACGAAGGTCAGCCGTGGTCCTGTTCAGCAAACATGAGCTTTGCCTCCCTATTTTCAAGCTCGGGCATCGTAGCCACGGTGCGTGGCTGTTTGATATCATTCGATTTTTTTTGCTGCATGAGACTTGCTAGCTTCCATTGGGTTGCCAAGAAAGCGTCCGCTAAGAACAGCGTGTCTTTCAAACAACTTTTAGATGCTTCTTCCGACGACCTTCCTAATTTTTCACCTTCGTCAGCCTTACAGCCCAAATGCACATCCGCATTTTCACCACAATGGAGCAAAGAATTGCTGACGCTCTTTATTCTCTAACAGCTCGTATCTCACCATGTCAACTGATATGCAGGGCGATCAACCTAAATACGTGGTCATTATTAGTAGGCGCTTATATCTACTTGAAGATCACTTCTAGGGTAAGGTATTTCGCCCAGGAGGCTGCACAAAGAGGTGGCAATCACTGATGCCGGTGGATGAATAACGTGCATTAAAATTTTTATTTTTTAGTTGCCCCTGTAAACAGGCAAGTTTGTATCGAAAGGTTAGACGCAATCGCGTTTCTACGCAATTTTGCTCCACTATTCTTCTGGGGCATCAAGTCTCTGAGATATAAAATTGGGAACTTTGACTGTCGCTCAGCAGGTTGAGCCTGCTCTGCTTTACGGTAATGACCGCTGAAAACGTGTCCCTTTTGAACCGTGCATGCTGTGTACGGTGTTTATTTTGAGAATAGGGTAGATGCAGTCGCAAAATTGAAAACTGTCACCCTTTTAGTCTTTAGTGGCATAGTTACAAAGTGCCGTACTTGGAACCTCTGTTGTTCCTTGGTTTTGGCAGCCAAGAGTAACAAAGAGGCAGTTGTCAATTTTGCCTGTGCCACACTAAACACCGTACGCAACAGGCACGCGAGGAAAGGGGAATCTTGGTAGCCATTTTCACTTTGTTACATGGACAATCATGGAGACGCCAATTAACCGAATTTGTATGATCTCTCGAAGGCTGTAAGAAGTAAACGAATTGTGCCATACACGTCTGTGTAGGAAAAGGTTGCATCAAAGTTTTAACCACAAATATGCGTTTCTACTGCAAACACTAAAATGTTAATTTTTCGATATACCATTAGGCATGACATCAGTAACAAACACCTTATTAGGCGTGTCCTTGAACCCATAGGCTCACTTCAGAGAGGAAATTGACGTACATAATCACAAGCGTGGTCTACGCTCTCTGCAGGGAACCGCCTCAACCTTAGATCTCCACTTATGACGGTCCTGTGCTAACTGCGGCTTATTTATCCCCACAAACCTCTCTCATCTGCCCATCTAACTTCTTGCCACCCCCTGACACTCTTGCCTTCTATGGGTACCCATCGTGTTACTCTTATTGACAAGCGCTTATCTTGTCTTCGCATTACGTGCCCCGTCCATACCAATTTCTTCGTAATTTGTACAGTGTCCTCAACACGCGTTTGTGCTCTCACCCACTCCCTTTTATCCCTTTATGCTACATCCATCATTTTCCGTTTCCTTGCTCTCTGAGTCATCCTCGACGTAAGGTGAACCCTTTTAGTGAGCTTGTAGGCTTTTGCTACGTATGTTAGTACCTGAAAGATGCAGCTGTCATAAACTTTCTTCTTCAGGGGCCACGTTAGGCTATCCTTCAATATCTGAGAAAGCGTTCTGAATGCATTGTACCCTACTCGTATCTTTCCTCTTATCTTTACCTCGAGGTGAGAATCCGGGATTACTACCTGGCCTGAGCACATATATTCGCTTACCACTTCCACTGCTTCGCCACCTATCTAAAAGCGCTGTGCTCTGCCGAAGATATTGAGCAATATTTAGTTCTCCGCATCACAATTTTTAGTCCAACGACCATACTCTTCTTGTTAAGTGCGATGATGATGCTTTGCAATTCGTCCCCCTAAATACTTAGGAAGGCTACGTCACCAACAAGTCTCAGGTTACTGAGAGACTATCGATTAACCCCTACGCCCACCTCTTTTAAATGCAACGCACTGAACGAGTTATGTAGAAATGCTGTGAATAACATTAGAGCGATTGAATCTTGCTGTCTGACGCCCTTTCTTATAGGTACTGCTCTACGTATGCAGGACTATGGTAGCTGTGGACCCATTGTAGCGCTCGGCTAGGATTCCTGTGCAATGCTTGTTTACACTCTGGTTCCGCAATGACTGGTAGACTCCTGAGGTTTCTGACCGAGTCTAATCGTATGTCATATTTTATGAATACTCTATTTAGGGGTAGAGTATACTGCATGCACTTCTCTATCACCTGATCTATCGAGTCAATATGGTCGATTGTTGAATAGTCTTTACGAGTCCCTCCTTGGTCGCTAGGTTGACCGAAATCTAATGTGGCAGAAATTCTGTCAGCGATTACCTAGGTACGTACCTTGTCGACGACAGACAGTAAGCTGATCGGCCTGTCATTTTCAAGTCCTTCAGGTAACCTTTCTTGTGGATTAGGATGATTTTCGTGTTCTTCCGAAATTCCGGTACACTTGCGGTAATCAAGCATTGCGTATAAAGATTTGTAGTTTTTCAAGTACAATTTCTCCGCCATTCTTCAAAAGGTCTGCTGTTATCTGATACTTACCAGGTGCTTTGTCCCTTTTCATTTCTTTCAAAGCCTTGCTTACTTCTTCTATACTTACTGGTGTATCTAGCTTCTCTGAACTAGTTTTTTGTTTGGTATTATCCGGCGTGTGATGGCCCCTCTACAGATCTCTAGAGAACTCCTCGGCTACTACAACTCTTTTATACATATTTGCCCATGCCTTGATGCGTCTTAAGTGCTTTCACGCTGCTTCCGTTGTTTAGAGCATTGCGGAACCGTCACCTAATTGTCCTTTCATAAGCCAGCTGTCTTAGCCGTATTGATGAACTTGGAAAGTTCCGCTAGCTCTATTCTGTGAAATGTGGCACAGACTGTAATGCTGACCCTTTCCAAAATAAATCTTTTGTCTCTTTTGAATGTTTACCAGTATTCTGTCTAGTGATCGCACTCCCTACTTCTATTTCACACTCCGTGAAAATGCGTGTAACATTGTCACTTGTTTCCTCAGTTGTAAACTCTCCTTCTTCAGTTAGAGCTAAGTACCGTTTCTCCAGCGCGATCCCAAATTCTTCAATTTTCCGTCTGTCTTTTAGCTCCTTCTTGGGCTTCTTTCGTACTAGCTTGTTACTGTCCCACATTACATCTAGCCTACGTCGAGATCTTACCATGTGTGGTCCGTACACCCCACGGTTCGTTGCACTTACACATCCTGCGCGACGCCAGGTTCATCACATAATATTTTATGCTCCCAATTTATGCTCCACATAACATTTTATGCTCCCAATTCGGACTTCTGAAAGTTCACTTCCGGCTTTCCTGTTTGCCGGAAAAGGTATTCATGATGAACGCATTATTCTGTACAGCGAGCTTCACTAAGAATTACCACCTGTTATCCCTACCACCCAGACCTTAGTTGTGAACTGCCTTGTCTCCTGCAGGCTTCGTGGCTTCTTTAGCATTTATGATGATGGTTGAATAGTAATGGTGCAAGGCCGACTGTGCAAATGGTGCCAAAACGGTTGTTACGTATTAGAAAACACCATATAGACACTAAAATCGCTCAGGAAGAACGAATAGGTTGTGATTAAGTGCGGTATAAAATTAGGTGTAAAAAGTTTACTTCTGCTAAATCAATAAAAACATGCGTGGCAAAAAGAATGGGATCATCCGACAGCAATAACACCTGGTGTTGTAGAATGTGTGGTATGTAGAGCTGTACGAAGTGCATACGTCGTGTTTTGTCAAGAGAGAGAATGCATTTAATGGTAAAAGCGAGTTTAGCCGAGCCATATCGCTTAGCATGCTACGCCATATGAGGGAACGAAAACATGAGAGTCTGTGAACTGAAATAAATAAATAAATAAATAAATAAATAAATAAATAAATAAATAAATAAATAAATAAATAAATAAATAAATAAATAAATAAATAAATAGATGAATGAATAAATGAATAAATAAATAAATAACGAGGTAATGCACACAAGTGTTCAAGCACATACACAGAGTTTGGAAGTTAAGTTCATCACAGCACTTGTTTCAGGCCAGTGCTACGCAAGAACACGAGCAGAGCTTTGGTAGGCCGTACGGCCTGGCGTGGGTCCGACCAAGGGCCCATAACTGCCCTTAGTTCAAGGCCTGCGTGGTGTGGTATACACAGAGATGTTTGGAGAGTCTGCCTTGGCACTGTAAAGTTTCGACAGGTACAGATGACATGTTTGATGTCCTTACATTGAATGAGTACGTAAACTAGGAAGAGGGCTTCTCCACACCAGCTACACAGTGGTCTAGAATACCTGTTTAGCTGATGCGAGCGTCTTGCATGTGTGTTTCCTATCTGTTGCCTAGCAAAGATACTATGCATGTATTTGTTGTACGTGTAAGTGGTACACGGTCCCGAATGTGATCTCTGTTATCCGTGGGCAAAGTGGACCGCATGTTCTATTCTTTATACCGCATGTTTTATATCCTTTGATAGAGAGAGCATCGTGAAATAACCTTACCAGCCTGGAATAATCTCCTGTCATCTACAGTGTTCTGGATGCATTTCGACTGTTCGAGAAAACCGGTATTTATCCTGGAGAGACAAGAAATGCTGCCCAATTTCAATTCTTCGTGACCTCGTTTTGTAACGTAGCGTGGAAGGCTGGTCATACGACACAGGGCGGAGATTTTATGCACGAACTAAATCAATGATGGCTATATTGTGGATGCCAGAAAACAGGACTGCAAGCTTACCAGGTTTTTCCCTCACTCTGAGAGGAAACGTCATAAAATAGATGGACGATTTTAACAGAATAGCTGTGAGGAATAATGCTAGAACTAAAAACGTGATTTCAGCGACAATAGTTTTCAGGCAAACAACGTGTTCATGTACACCCTCTGGTGATGTAAGGGCCATTGATGGCACTCTACATAAAGGCTTCGAACATGGCTAGTCTGGATGGCACCAAAGGCAAACCAGACAGCCAAATTTAGCACTAGACCGAGAATTGTTAGTGCCGCATTAGTTGCTGAACCATACACGACACTGTCATAGTTCAAGCGACACCCAACCATTTCGCTACAAACACACAGGAGGAGTTGCTTCTTTTTACCATAGGATTGGCGGCGGGAGATGCATTTAAGAATATTATTCTTTATAGGCAGTGTTGATTGCGCGCTTTCAAGAGGGGTAAATATCAGTTACCTATGCCCAAGTATAAAATACTTTTAATCCTCTGACAAGAAATACATCAGTAAGAGTAGTGACAGGGTACGCCTAAATCCCGTGCCTCGGGTGAAACACTACAGAAGTACTTTTCTCAGGCTTGGGTTGAAAACCGTTTGCGTCCGTCAGTCAGCAAGTTTGGAATGTTCGCGTCATGGGCTTCAACTGTGGAACAAGGGTTAGTTTGTCATCGAATATTAACCCTGAAAATTTGTGATCTATTTCAGCGAGAAGCGAAACACTATTCCGAGTGATGTCGCGGTCCCGATGGACCAGTGGTTTCTAGAGAACACAAAGAAAGTACTCATTTCTGGATTAAGTTTAGCACCATTTTTTCTGCCCAGCGGGCCCATTTTTTGACATCAAACAGGACTCCCACAAGGGCATATTATTTGATTTAAAAGATACCTGAACGTCGTTTACATACACTGAACGAGAAATTGTTGGTGGCAATGCTTTCCCAAGCGAACTCATATTTACAATGAACCGAGTGCTGTTAAAAACTCCTCTTTGTCGCACGTCATTTTCAATCATTCATTCATTCAATTAGTTATTTATTCCTTCATTTCTTTATTACGCATCTCGTCAAAATACAGGATGATTGATGTCCGCAGAAAAAGCCGACGAGATGTCATCTTGACGGAGCCGAAAACCCTTCCTCTCTCCGCGACTGCCCTCTTGAACAGCATATAGAAACTCTGTCCAAAGATCTAACAATACTGTTTTTGTTACAGATATCGGGTTTGTCGAAAATCATTATATTACAGTGGCACAGGAACAACATCAACCTACAGAATAAATGTCATAAATATGAAATAAAAAATCACTAAAATACAGTGTCACGGGGAACAACAGCAGAAAATTTGGGCCCGATGATTGCTGTAGAAGAGCAATAAACACCACAAAAATACATATATTTGCTTCTCTCCTCAATAGAAACCTAAGCACATAAAAATGAAGAAAACTGCAAAAAAAACAATCAAGCACGCATTCGAAATACACAAACAAAAACTACGTTCTCAGGAGGACATGAAAATATTGAGTCGATTCTTTCAGGTTGTACGTTCTAACGCTGTGTTTCTAGAAAAAAGTATGTTGAGCATTCTTGGTAGTCGGTTCTTGAGCATTTGCTGTTCGTAAGATGTCGTGCATTTCTTCAATGTTCTGTATGCCGCGTGTTGTACACAATATCGTTTGGTTTGAATTTTGCCAGCTGTTAAAGGAAAGATTTGCCTGTTTTTACTTCTCCTTTATACACCTTACACAGACGGTAGTCAAAATTGTAATTCTCCTTATACAGTGTATGTTTCGAATAAAGGTTATGTGTGGTGATAGACAGAAATGTTTTCGAGCACTCTAGTGATGTTTTTCTGTAGCGGAGAATGTTGTGCAAGTTTTCCTTAGTAGTTCTTCCCCAGACCAAATGGCAGTAGTTCACCCTTGAAGAAAACAACGTGTTATATATGAGCAATATCATTTTAGGCGGTAAAATATGTTTACAGTGGTATAGAAGGCCAACTACTTAAGACAATGTTTTTCCGAGTAATGTTAGGTGCTCAACCAAGGACGCCGAGGGTTTTTACTTACGGTACTATCTCTACTTTGGCAAAGTTTAAAGAAATAACATTGTCAATTATTCCCGGCTAATTTCTGGCGCGGTACAATGCGGCTTTCATCTTTGGATGTCTAATCTCTAAACCGTTGTGCTCCGTTCATACTTCCACTTTCCGCGAGGTTGAATTTGCATTTACACGTAATTCGTGCGCTGGTTTACCATAGAGGAATTTATTTGTGTCATCTGCATAGATGATAAACTTGTACCGTATGGCGAACCCTTACAGTGCAGTTGCGAATCTTGCACCAAATACTTTCTCAGAGTTGTAATTAACTAGGGCGTTTAACATGTGGCCCGAAACACCCAATTACTTCAGGTCACTGAGGATTCCGTAAAGCCAACCGATGTCACACGCTTTCTCAAAGTCGAAGAACACCGTTGCACAAAACTGTTTATGAAGGAAAGAATTCTTTATGTGCGACTCAAGAGCAGTGACTTGGCCATTCGTGCATCGCCGCACCCTGAAGACAGTCGAGAAGACCCTTGTACTCTAACAAGTACATGAGCCTCAGGTTTGTTATCTTCTCTAGAAGCTCACACAGGCACCTTGTCAGGGTCATGGGCCGAGTACTGGCGGGAGAGGAAGAATTGTTCCCCTCCTTAAGGAAAGCAATCAATATAGCCCCCCTGCATAATTTGAAGGTGCCCCGAAATTCGTATTCTGTTGTATAGATGTAGACGTGTTCCAAGGGTGTCGCCGTGCATGTTTTCTATCATTGTGTACGTGTTGTCTGCGCCTGGAGCAGATGGCGTCAAGCTACTGAGAGCCATCTTGGGCTCATGAAATGAAACGGGGGTGTTATAAGAGGCGGTAAACTTATTATTCTTTCGCAGGGACTTCCTTTCAGTGGATGTTGTGTGTTTTGTATACTATCGATGTAGTGTGCGGAACTGGGCAAGAGTTGAAATCGTTTTGCAAGTGTGTTAGCCTGGTCTTCGAGTGTGAACCAAGTTGTGCTTAAAAGGGGTAGGCTGTGTGTTTGGCGCCCTGCGAGTGTAATTATTATTAGCCATACTTTATTTGTGTCCGTGCATGATTTTGTGGATATCAAGAAGGTGCGACAGCTCTCGCGTTCCTCCTCACGGCGTACAAGCTTACCAAATGCCTTCGCCCTTTCATAAGATACTAGGTTATTGACGTGGGGTACCGATAACGGTTACCCCACGCCTTGTTCAGGGCTCCTTGCACTCGCCTACAGTCCTTATTCTGGACGGGAAAGGCGGGACAAAGTCTGTCTCGCAGTACTGACATCTTGCCAAAATCACATGCCACATGCTGTTTTCCTTCTTTGTAGTAATTCCTCAATTGTGATATTTTTCACCATGGATTAAAATTATTCATTTTATATTTAAGTGCCTAACTACATATCACAGCGCATTACCTAAATTGTGTTCTGTACTGGCCACTTTCTCCACCCTTGCCATATCCCTTATCACAAGCGGCCCTATGTGAAAATAAATAAACAGAAAAATATTCTTACCTAAGTATTGGTACTAGAAGAAACAAAAAAAAGCACTGTCAAATATATTCGTTGAGACCTTGAAAAACACCCACGATCATGGTTGGTTCGAAAGTGATTTTTAGACAGGTAACATGAAAACACCGTGGCAACGTATATTCTCTTGGTGCCAGTAATTTTCCGTACTACGCCACTATTGCCTTATGTGCAAAAAACGTTCGTGAACAGATTAGGCCTGATTTGTTGTGCATCGGCTGATAACATAAAAACGGCAGCTATATTTAATTTTTGACAACACCTCTGGAGATACTGTTATCAGGAGTCTATCGGCACTGAGGTACAGGTATGAACAAGTGAGGCTCACACAAAGCTTAGTTTAATGTAACAATACACATGAAAAAATAAGAATTCGGAGTAAAGTTTGCTGGTTTGGAGCAAAGGTTTTCAATGGTTGCAATGGTGTGGCACACAACAACATAAATTGTAAAAAAAATTTTCTGTGTTTTACACTAAGAGGAAAGAAGACAGTTGCGATCCGATATTTATTAATGGCCATTTTTAATACTACATGTGTTTTTTTAAGGAATGAGACGTGAATGACGACCTCTCACACTCTACACCAAACGTAAGCCATGTACTTGGTGATATATTTTGTCACAGAACGAAAATAAGTATTACGTACATTCTTTACACATTTGAAGGTTTAGCTAGTTAAGAACCACCACAGATAAGATGGTTTACAGGCACTGTCTGTTTCATCTTTTTCAAGGACACTGTTTTTTATTTGCCGTATTTACACCATTTTATAAACCTGATTTGGATTAAAAACTACTAGTGAAGGTGTTCTTCGGATGCGGGTTTGCATCACCTCAAGACCTTACAAGAAAATATACCTTTTTGGTATATTAGAAAAACCTTTTACAATCATCGCACCGTAAGAACTTTCGGCTGTTGCAAGATAAGTAAATATCGGCGCGTTTTCTTGTCACAGATAAGTAGAGTAGCAGATGGAAAGTATTAGAGTAGCAGAGTATTATAGTAGCTTGAAAGTACATGTTTGGAAAATATGGAGGACTTGCGTTATGCATAGTTATTCAGTATATCTATGTATTTGTGCGCACAGGATCGAAAGAAAAGAAAACACACACGCAATTTATCAAATTTATTAGTTCTCGGACGAGTCGGCGGGTAATGTGAATGTGCTTTTCCCGAAATATTTTTATTCCTCTCCTGCCTCCTCTTAATAAAGCACCGCCGGTACTCAGAAATAGTGGAATCGGCAATCCCGTCTCCAAAAGGAAAGGACTGTCAATACAATTCTCTCTTCGAAAATATGTCACCAGCAAAGGGCGGTGGCGGTCTTTTTTCTTGCCCCTCCATTTGCAAACACACAGAGACTAATTCACAACCTGGCTGTTTTAGGGGAGCAAAGTTGTGGTGTTTTGGTTCGGGAATAGAGGGGTGTTCTTTTCCCCAACCCCCCATTGCCAACCTTTGGTTGGGAATAGAGGGTTGTTCATTATTTATTAGGTATAAGGGATATTGGATATCTGTTCTATATTGTATATTGAATTTTATATTATTGCAATGGCGATGCGTAGTTCTTTATTGTAAAAAACATTCCACCTAATTATAAACGTGTCGAGGTTTTTCGCATAAATATATGAATTTTGATCTACAGAGGAATGCCACTTCATAGCAAACAGGGCAATGAAGTTACCCACCAAAAACGATCAAGTTTGAGGAACACAAACAAAAACATAGAATCTTTTATTATTGTAGCCAAACGACTCGAAGGTAATTTTTACCGGCGCATGTAAGTTGCTTCACAATAAAAGTGGCATTTCACGACCTAAACACAGAAAGCAGTGATTTGCAAAAGGACCAATTGTTTCTCGCCATGAGAGACACGTTTCAATATATCTGGTTTTGCTATAGATATTTCGCGAAAAGCCATCAACGTGATTTTGCCTAAACTGCGGCATGGTTTTCCCTTCATGTTTATTTATTCATATTTATTCATATTACCTGCAGCGCCAATAAGGCATTACAGCAGGGGGGGTATATGCAAATACATGAATACGATTCATCACATGGGGAAAAAAGAAAAAGAGGGAAGAAAAAAAAAACTGACATGAGAATAAGTGGTACAAATCTGCACAATAGCGCGTCAAATGTACAAGCAGTGTCACAATAAAAATTTACAGGTGCGACAAAAACGTGTGGAACAGAGCATCAGAGGTACAAATACCAATATTACTTGGTAGTTTATTTCATTCCCCTATGGAATGGGGAAAGAAAGAACTCTTGTACACATCAGTACGTCAATCAATTTCACGAATTTTCCACTCATGGTGGCGACGCTTAGATACAAAGTGCGGAGGTAGTAAGAATATTTTAGGATCAATACCAGTCTTATTGAAATAAATACGATATAGTAGTTCAAGTTTGTGATGCAACCGACGTCTACTTAATGTTTCCCAGCCCAACTCTGCTTTAAGTGATGTAATGCTAGTGCGAAAACTATAATTTTTAGTTACAAATCGGGCGGCGCGGTTCTGAACGCGTTCTAGTAGTGCACATAAATTTTCAAATTGTGGGTCCTACACGACGCAGGCGTACTCCGCAATGGATCTTACGTTGGTGAAATATAAAAGTTCTTTAACTTTTGGAGGAGCATCACTGAAGTTGCGTTTTACAAAGTTGAGCATGCGGGAGGCAGAAAAGGACACGTGTTCAATCTGACGTTTCCAGGTTAGGTTAGATGAAAAATAGACGCCAAGATATTTGTAATCTAGCACTGTATCAAGATGCGTACTTCCCAGAGTGTATTTTGATAAAACAGGGCTGCGACTGCGTGTGAAGGAAACGTGCTTACATTTCGCAATATTCAAAGTCATTTTCCATTTTGCACACCACGTTTGGATATGGTCGAAATCATTTTGAAGGTAGTCCGTGTCAATTGGGCTTTTGATACTGCGATAAACAACGCAATCGTCTGCGTAAAGGAATACTTTGCAGGACAAATTACTTACAATATCATTAATATATACAAGGAAAAGCAGGGGCCCTAAAACAGACCCCTGCGGAACACCAGAACTAACACTCACAGCACCTGATTTACAGCAGTTTATCAGGACACATTGGGTGCGATTGTGCAAATAACCTGTTATCAACTGGACAACATCATGATGTAGGCCAAAAAAAGACAACTTATGGAGCAGCAACGCGTGCGGGACAGAATCAAATGCTTTTTTAAAATCCAAAAATACACAGTCTGTCTGTTCTCTTGCGTCAAATGATGAGAAGAGATCATGGCTAAATTCTGTTAATTGCGTTGTGCAGAAAAAACCTGCCCGAAAGCCGTGTTGGCAGTTCGTAAAATATCTATTAGATTCCAGGTGTTTTATTGTGGCGCTATATATTATATGCTCTAGGATTTTACTACAGACACTTGTGAGGGATATGGGCCTATAGTTTTCAGGATTGCTTTTCGGGCCACGTTTGTGAATGGGCGGAACGTTAGCGATTTTCCAATCCTCAGGCAGGTCACCAGAAGCGATCGACTTGGAAAACACAGTAATGAGAAAGTGTGCAATAGCCTCACGGCAGGCATGAAGGACGTAATTGGGTATGCCGTCAGGTCCGCCTGAAGAAATAACTTTAACTTTCTGGAGAAGTTTGAGTACACCATTATAGGTCACAATGACGGGATCCATTTGTTCATTTATTTGTTCTGAGACACTCGGAGCGTTTTCACAATACCTTGGAAAGACAGCAGACTGAAAGTAATGATTGAAACAATTAGCCTTTTCATGATCTGCAGAAACAGTTGTGCCGTTAACGTGAAGACATGGTATTCCTGTATGTTCCTTGCCCTGGGATTTCAAAAATTTCCACATTTCTTTGGGATTTTCTTTTAACTTATTTCCCAAGGAGCAGAGATATTTGTCTTTAGCAATTTTGTTCCGGATTTTTATGTCTTTGCCGAGGAGCCTTACGGCATCCATTACGCTCTGGTCTTTTTTTTTTCTATACGTTTGCAAAAGACGTCGCTTTTTGTTGATAAGTAGACGTACGTCACGGGACCCCCACGGCTTGTCGGCACGCCTTTTGCGAGATATTAGTTTGCTAGGAACACATTTTGCTAATTATTGCTGTAGTTTGTCCTTGAAAGCTTCCCATAGAGTGTTGCAGTTAGAGCATCGGCTCATTTCGTTAAACTCTGGTAAAAAGGATGCAAGTTCCCTGGATAAAGAGACATAATCTCCTTTATTATAAAAGAAAACTTTACGTGGGTTATTGTGTACAGTTTTGAATCTGATTGGTGGTAAATAGGCAAGGACGCAGTCATGATCACTAATTCCAGGGACGACTACAGTATTTCGTACAAGTGAGGGCCTATTTGCGAAGAGCAAATCTGAAACGGAAGCGCGGTTATTTCTTTTCCTGGTAGGTTCGGTTACAAATTGGAAAATATCGTTTGCTTGTATCAACTCGTAGAAACTGGCAGACAGCGCACACGAGGCGGTGGGAATGCATTTTTGATCAAACCACTGAACGTCCGGCATGTTAAAATCACCTCCAAATATGTAATCGTGGTTCAATGTTGACAGAAAGTCTGATAAAGACCTCAAGGCTTCCGGATCAGCGCATGCTGATGAACGATAATATGACCCGATAGTGATGACTCGTCCGCTGTTTAAGTGAACGTTACACCATACCGATTCTGCGCAACTCAACGATACGGTTAGTGAAGTATATTGTAAGCTGGCTTCGACAAGCAGAAAAACGCATCCCCCTTGGGTATTTCTGTCACTACGATATACGACAAAGCCATGCGGAAAAACTTCAGCGTCCCGGACCGAACTATGAAGCCAAGACTCTGTGCCAATAATAATGTGGGGCTTGGCTGTTGAAGTGAGCGTAGCAAATTCATCAACTTTGTTTTTTATGCTACGGCAGTTTACTACGAGGATAGTAAACTCTGGAATATGTAATGCTGTCTGAACAGAGTTACGACCGCATGCACCATGTTGCGGAGACAACTGCGTCCCGCTTAGCTAACTTTTTGTTTCGACTACTTGGTCGAGCCCAGAATCGTAGACGAATGTTTTTTTGTTGATAACTAGCTTGTCATGCCTCAGTTTGTACGGTAAGTCTAACGTACGGGCATGTTGTAGAAGTTTCGAATGTGCTAATCTTACAGCAGGGGTTAGATCATTGCGCATTGCAAAATCAGTCTCTTTTAGCTTAGGCCCACAGGAAAGGATGCGCTTCTTATCTTTGTAGCTAGAAAACATCACAATAATCGGACGGTTCTTACTCTCGCAGAATTGCCCAATTCGATGCGCACGCTCAATACGGTCGGGACTAACGCATTCGCCTAATTGTGTTTGAAAGAAAGAGTGTGCTTTTTCTTCCGAATCAGCCCAGTTTTCGTTTACAGTATCAGTTATTTCATGTATGATTAAATTATTTCTGCGCCAGGGGAGGGCCAGGGGAGGGTAAATTGGGCTCCTTTTTTCGAAGAAGCCAAAAAACTGAAAAAAAAATAAAATTGCCTAGCGGGTTTTAACCAGAAGTTTCAGAAAACGTGTCTGAATGCCCAATTCATTTTATGTCTTCACCGTTATGTTCTGGATCAAAAGATTTCCAAGCAAAAATTACAAAACTGATGCGCAAGTTTATTTTCTGTGCACGACTTTATGTGGTCCTTCTCGTGTATATAATAAGGAAGACGCATGCACAACTGTTAAGTTGGTTTGTTGTATTTGCGCAGGCCATTACCGACTACAAAAAGTTCTATGACGTGCCTGATGCTTGCCTTAGTGCCGCTATTGTGAGTATTTTTCCAAAATCCTGGGATATGTAGGTTCTGCACTTAAAAACTGGGCATTTTTTTCAAAAGAGCTAAGAAACTCGCGTTTTGTGGTTTTGTCAACTACAGCAGATGTCGAGAGTTTTCTCATTTTGCTAATTTGTGTTCAAACAGTAATTTCAAGAACGGTTGAACCCAGCATTAAAGACGTGTAATTAAAAGTATGCATTTTCCTTCAAAGTGCGCACCTAAAGCGCAGCACCAAACACTTCTAAGCAGTTCTTGATTATTCTGCCGATACACGGAATGGCTGTTACATTTTTTGCTTCAAAGCTTGCCCAGGTGATTTACTGGGACAATGAAACGTTTTCGCACCTATGGCTGAAAAGGCCAAGTTAAAACGTACAAAAACAAGTTAAGGCCTTCTTCTGCTGCGCCGAAGGAACAAGGTTTGATTCCCGGTCGTGGGGACCATTTTTATCTGTGAGGCGAAAGCGAAAACACCCGTTTGTTCGAGAGTTTAGCGCACGTTCATGGTGCCCAGGTGGTCAAAATTATTCAAGAGACCTCAATACATCACGTCGCATCGCCAGTGTATCGTCGGCAAGTTAAGCGTCATGATCAGTTGCATTCCTGTATTTCTTGCCGAGGCCGTTTATTAGAACGTTCAACTTATTCGCCTTTTTTACGGTAGAAAAATATATTTCGCGAACCGCCATCACGCCAATTAAAATAAAACCGGGCTATAAACTGCAAAAAGCCTTCAGCCGGAGACATACGTGCCTTCAAAATGCTCACACAACAACGGAGTTTTGGTGGAAATTCGGAGAAAATAAGGAATATATCTACTTAGGCCAAGTTGGTACCCCAGATCCCAACCATGACACAGAAATATTTCTGAGGATAAGAACGGGCAGGAGTGCATTGGCCCGACTTTCTCAGATATTGAATGGCATCCTACAATTGTACCTGAAAACGAAAGTGTATGACAGCTGCATCTGACATGTACTCACGAATGGGGCAGATACTTGGAGGCTTACTAAGAGAGTTCAACTTAAAGTGAGGACGACTCAGCGGGCAATGGAGTGGAAGATGATAGGTGTAACATTAAGGGACAAGAAGAGAGCGGAGTGGGTCAAAGAACAAACGCGTGTTGAGGACCTATTAGTCGAAATTAAGAAGAGGACGTATCGGGGGCATGTAATGCAAAGGAAAGATAACCGTTGGTCATTAGGGGAACAAAGTGGATCCCTAGAGAAGGCAAGCGTTGCAGGGGGCGGCAAAAAGTTAGATGGGCAGATGAGATCAAAAAGTTTGGGTAGATAAATTGGTTGCAGTTAGCACAAGACCGGGGTATTTGGAGATAAATGAAAGAGGCCTTTGCACTGCAGTTGGTGTAGGTAGGCTGGTGATGGATGAATGAGGATGCAATAAGCTCCCCCCTTTAAGGGTAATGTGCTGGGTAATATGTGTAGTCCTCATTACTTCCAAGAATGATACCGTTTGAATTTTTGCCTTCATATGGACTGTTGCTATTTAATTTTATGGGCAGGTTTGGTTCCTTTTGTAATGATTCTTTTATTGCTTCAAGATATTGTAGTGGGGAATTGCACCAAGTTGTTTGTATTGCCACGTAAATAATATAAATTCCCATATTATGTTCCTGCTAAACAGATACCAGTTCCCAGGTTTTCCGAAGGTGAATTTTTGTTTAATGTGGTTAATAAAGCGTACACCATTTTCAGGTCCACGGTGTGGCAGAAAGAACTGTAACAAATCTAAGCTGGGGTTAGGCATAAAATTAAGTTAAGCACCTGGCTTTTTACAAAAATCTTCCTTAAAAAGGTTATTTTTTTTGCCGCAGAAGCACTTTTATTACCCCTTTCTGGTATAGTTTCAAACAAGCTCCACCTGGTTACAGCATTGCAGGCTTTCACTAGTACTTCTTCCCACAGAGCCCACCAAAAATACTCCTCCCTTCACCACTGCAGTTCACGGGCAAATGTAAATATTTATGAGCGCCCTCCCTCTTTGAAGCTGTTTCGTTTTTTTTCGGGGGGGGGGGGGTGGTGAAGTATTATGGTTGGCAAAGAACCGCAAGCAGGTCAGTTCAAGTTCGTGGTAATAAAAACACGCCCCTTCGACTACACGGTAAATATAACAAACGGTGTTTTATTGCCTACACCCACTGATAAAATGCTCTCTTTATACATAGAAAAAATATCGTACCTCGAACTACGGTATTCGCGGTAAATAAATCGTTTTTCGCTATTCGCGTTCACCGCAGCCAAAAAGCAAGCGGGAAATTTGTGCAAAGATTGTAAAAATCGCTTTTTCTCGCCATGTAAGCGTGCTTCACTTGTAAACCGAGTGCACTGCCGCGCATTTGCAGTGAAGAATTTCCGAAGTAAGTAACCAAAACCCAATACATGCTCAATTTCCAGGTGTTTTAAAAGTTAGATAACTAGGGAAGTAGAAACCAAATTCGGGCAAATCGAACACTGCAAGAAGGTTAAGAATCGAGAAAATTGGATTCAATATGCTGAAGCTACGACGCCGGTAATTAACTGACTCATTTATGTTATTTAAAGAGCTATGATAATGTATCTTCTCCGTACGGCTGTATCTGAATTATTTGAAAGCCCTCTGATTTTGCCTGCAAGGACTTCCACCCAGCAAATGACGGCTCAACGCAACATTATAGGAGTGAACGTAATAACCACAACAGATTAGGTGATTTGACGTTTAAAACAAATTTACCTGCTTCGCTTTACGATCTTGATGGTGCCGCACTCGTCATAGCCATTATTATTATTGAAAACACTGTCATCTAACAAGCGCCAGTGTGCTCTCCAAAGCCCACCGCTGGCATTTTAAATCCATAGAAATTGTGCAGAAAAACTTCCCAATGTATAGCTTTGTTCTTTTTAAGACTTCGTAAAAGTTAGTACAGTTTAAAAGTGACGACAACCACTGAGATTCTAGGGCTCCTTGTTTAAATGTCTACTTAATAAAATATGTAAATTTCTGTATTACTTTTTTAGAGGTTATTTGTGAAGTTTGCTAGAAGATATTCGATTGAGCTCTCATCATCTCTGTGTGTGTGTAAACGGGCCTGCGCCGGTTGGGCAAGGCACAAACATCGCAATATTTAGCGATACTGATATTTTAGTTTAATTGAATTGAATTAGGTTACATATTTTGGACCGTACGTTCTCTGTGCTGATTTGGCCTTGGTGCTGGTGCAGAGTAGGTGTAGTTTCAGGAAGGGATATTTTTCTTTAGCAGCAAGCACCAAAAGGTGTGAAACAATAGAGGACGGTTAAAAACTTCCTCATTTTCCACTACTGTATCGGGCCCCGACGATATGCTTCACAAGTTCTCATTGAAGTGCGGACGCTTCCATCGAAGTACCGCCCACTGAAGCGCGGGTGGTAGCCCGTGCTTCAGTGGGTAGAACATATTACTGGGATGTACAAACCTGTGAGCTGCTTAATAAACTATGTAGCGCACCCAAAATCCGACAGTCCGAATGTGACTTCTTTTGTCGTGCCACATTTCATAGTAAACTCTAAATCATTTTTGCGTAGCTACAGGTGGAAAATTTTTTTAGAAGATCGACGGCTTACCCCGAAGCTTGTTTTGGAACACCTTTGGCAAGCGCTTAAGGTTACGCTTTATGGAGTTAGAGCAATCAAGCAAACCTGTAACAACGCTTTTGTAAATCATCGACAGATTTCGACAAAAAAGCATTGATCGTGTCAAACAAATTTTTAGTTTTTACGGCACAAACTACTCCTTATACCATTCATTGTGACAAGATAAAATCATGCGCTACATTCCCCTTTATAATGCGATTCAAAGTAACTTAGCCCACCAGCATATCACCGGCAGGTTGTTCTGTTTATGTTGTACCTCTCGAGTAGTGCACAGGAACTGTACTAAGAGTCGAGAGGGTAGGGTATGCTGTGTAGTGTATGATGAACGCCTGTGACTTACTTTCAAAACTGGGAACAACGAGATTTCATTTGAGACACTCTGGGCCAGAAGCAGGTAGCCGCTGCTCTAGGGAATGCAGTCGTAAAATACAGCAGTTTTGCAGTAGAACGTGATTAACCGGATTGTGATGGATTAAGTGTTTGATGGTGATCAGCAAATCTCTGCGTGTTCGTTGTTCTGGTTTTATTTCAGTACCATGGCGTGATAGTTTCTAAAGGGAGCCCCTGACCTGGCTTCCCAATCAATCACCTTAGAATTACACGAAGAGATGTTGTTTCCGTGATTACGGTCACGCTCAAGAGAAACATGGCAAATCATGCAGTTCGCACGGTGCTGTTTGAGGTCTTGCCCGATATACAAGTTCGTTCTGACGTAATAGGTAGCCACCGGCTGGCCTTGCTGAAAGTGCCACCTCTGAGGGGGTTTAAATTAGTTTTGTTTGACGCGAATGATGTGTTATCACTAAAAAGTTTGTTTTTTGTACACCCATGCCACTGCACTACGGCAGTCCACGTGCAACATGCGTGGGTCGTGAACACCTCGCACCTTGAAAAACCGCACGAAAAATCTCGAAAGGAGAGAGGGCAAAGAGAAACGAGCGCTGACGAGCAACTGGTGAAATTTTATTATAGTTCGCAATACGTAGAAGGAAACAAAGTATTTATACGCCAGTAAAAACGAGAAAAACAAAGAGCTTAAAAATCGGCATCGAGTGTAACACAATTTTTTTATCCCGCTAGATGAGTGATATCCTGCTGAAAGATTGCCATGGAAGGTGAACTCACTCAATCGTCCCCCTTAGTGGCTGGGACTGAACCTAAAAAAATTCACTGGATCGGGCGTCACGGTACTGTTTTAAACTGCGGGTTTCGTTTAGCTTGGGGTAGCAATTTTCGCAATTCTTGCGGTGTAAGGTAAGATTGCTGCCTTTTCCTGTGCGCATGTTATTTGCGTGCTCACGAAGGTGGTCGTTAACAGACCCGCCCCTGTGACCCACGTAGACCCGCCCGCACGAAAATGGAATCTCGTATACTATACAGTCCACACACTTAACATACTGTTTTTTATCGTTTTTTCCACAAGCAGCCCTGCGATCCTTTCTAACATTGACATCGCACACAAGGTGGCTAGTTTGTTGGGCGCTGAAAAAACTGTCCGCACTCCTGCCTTGTCTCCTATCTTTTTCAGGGGGTGTCACACGCCGTGTAAGTATGGATGACGTTGAAGCGGCCCCTGGAATATTCTTGCGACCTTTTCGTAGTCCCGTTAGAATTCACCCGTTTCCAAAACGTTTCCGTTGAGCTGCGCAGCAATGGCGTTGGATACCCTGCCAAACTGAGTCTGCTGACCTCGCTGTCCAAGCTCCTCGTCATCATGTGACTGAAGGACCTAGTCACTACGTTTTGGATGGCTGCCACTGCTACCCCACGTTTTACAACCTTCCAATGTGCCCAAATGAATGGTAGGAGTTTTTTTTTAATGCGGGGAATATTGCCAGCACACGTGACGGCCCAAGGTCAATTCCAGGTCAAAGAAACGCAGCGTCTCGTCTTCTGACCTCTCTCTCGTCAATGTGAAGGTCGTCATAACAGATGAAAATGCCTCCAGAATCTTGTCTCCTTGGCTTAACGGGTTTCCACATACCTTAAACAGCACTAGGTAATCGTCAACATACCGAAATGTTCTCACTACTGCAAGATCAAGATGCACAGATTGCAGACGCCTGTCAGATATGGCAAATAGACGGCACTGAGCACGGGTGCACTGGAGAAGACAATGCACACTCTCTCTCGCTGGAGGAACAGCTTGCTGTTGTGCATTACGAAGTCGACTGTAGGTAAAAAGCTAGCCCCTCAAGGAAGGCTTCAACACCGATGCCGCACTGACTTTGGAATCTTGTCTTCCCTAGAACGTCGACGCCCTCGCTCACCACTTCAAAACCAGGGCATGAGGGAGGTATTAGTACATGCCTTTAAGGTCCACTGACAAGCCCCTCAGAACGTAGGAGGGCATCGTCTCAAAAACTGTGAGACCGCTGGGGGGCTGCGCACCAAGAAGGGGTCGTTAATCGATAGTTTTGACACTTGCTTGTTAAGAAAACGCCCAAAGGCGTTCTGCCAAGTGCCTCTTTCTGTGACGATGACACTCAATGGGCAAAACTTCTTGGGATCAGTGCCAATACCCACAAGGGTGCATTAACGACTATCCTTTGACTACGAAACTAACATGCACACAGGAACAGGTAGCAGTCCGGCCTTACACTGCAAGAATTGCAAATATTTTACCTCAAGGTCAACAAAACGCGCATAATAAAACGGTATCGTGGCGCCAGATAAGAAATCTTTGAGGCTTCAGTCATAGCCACTAAGGGGGAGAATTGCGTGAGTTCGCTTCCTTGGCACTCTTTCAGCGGGCGAGTGCTTATCTGGCCGGATAAAAGGAAATTTGTGTATGTTTTAACACCTTTTACACCCGACGCCGCTTTTGAGCTCTGTTTATCTCGTTTTTAATGGCGTGTGAATACTTTGTTTCCTTATATTTACCGCCAACTCTAACATAATTTCACCAGTTGCTCTTCAGCACTCGTATCTCTTTGCCCTCTCTCCGGCCAGTTTTTTCGCGCTGTTTTTGAAGGTGTCATGTGTACCCAACTAGCCCAAAGTCAAACTTTATTTTGTGGACATGTACCAGTTAGGGTGATATTGAATGTTACTGTCTGTGAACGATAACAAATGAGTGCTCCGCGTCGGCTTTTTTATGTCAGGTTTGGTCAGGCGAAGTGCGGGCCTTAAGTGGGGCTGTCGTCCTGTTCGCGAGCCACAACGGGCAAACCTTTGTTTCTAAGGCCGCCAACGTTTTAGTGGATCTATCTTCTGCGGGTGCCATAGTCTTTACAGGAATATTTTCGCCATAAAGCAACATCACCTCGAAAAGCTAACGTTAAAGTTAGCTATTTACGGGTTACTTCGGTTAAGCAGCACGAGCTCAATAATCTGGCCAAATAGGGCTGAAACGTCCGGTTATACGCCTCTTTTGGTACATGTATTTACGGATATTGTTTCTGCCTTGTTCGGGCAGGAGATTTTGTCGGTCGGTAGTAAAACCGCGCAGACACTAGTCTGCACGGGTTTACGGTACGGTACGGCAAGTTAACGTAAATTTGTCGCGCTTCTGTGCTGTGTTGGGAAAGCTAGCTATAAACAGGAGTATGTATTTTAGGGGGTGAAAGGGCCGGGGGCTAAAAAAAATGTGGCTCAGGAGGCCCTTTTAAAAATATTCATTTGGTCGGGCCGCCGTTTGTAGTAGTTGAAGTGTTGAGAAGTAGGAAAAGCATCATAAATACAGGTTCTATGCTGCTAGAGGCAGCCGTTTTTAAATGAAGATAAAACAGTAACGCGCACCCTTGTACGGATTTTACCCACATTGCAACCTCACATGGCCCCAATGATTCAAGACCATTTCACTACAGGTACAGCACCCCCGGTTCACGGAATATTGCTCCTGTGTATAGCTCCTGTGAATAGCACGTGAGGCATAAAAAACACGCACTGCGCACGTGACACAGATAGCAGAGCCTGGCGCTGCCGGGCAATAAAAACAAATAAACTCGTACATGGTTCGCGGCATTACCACCCTCTAAGAGTGCATCGACCAGATGATAAAGTAAAACGACAGTCTGAACGAACAGCAACAACAAAACAACAAAAAAAGTCCATCATATTTCGAAGTACGCTTTGAGGCGAACCACGTGGACGACTTCGGGTCGCGTGTGTCGTCGTGATTTGCCGGAATCGCCATTGGGGATCACATAATAGGTTAACTGGCCAACACGTCGTAGAATCTGGTAGGGTGCAAAAAAACGTCGTAGAAGCTTCTCACTGAGTCCGCGTCGTCGGATGGGAGTCCAAACCCACACAGGATCCCCAGGTTGATACTAGGCGTCTCGGCGTCGGAGGTTGTAGCGGCAGGCATCCACCAGCTGCTGGTTCGTTATACGAACTCGAGCGAGCTGGCGGGCCTCTTCCGCACGTTGAAGGTATCCTTGGACGCCAAAGTTGAGGTGGTCGTCTTCTATATGCGGAAGCATGGCGTCGAGCATCGCAGTCGACCGTCTTGATGATGATGATGGTTGGTGTTTAATGGCGCAAGGCCGACGAGGGCAAAGAGCGCCAGAGAAGTTGTTTAATGAAAAGAAGTGATTACCACAAAAGGTAGGTATAAAACCTGTAAACCGGACATAGTAAGATCAATAAAGATAACGGTGATGGCTTGTGTATAGGGCCAGATTTATTATGTATGAGAGGAAATGAGGTTTAAAAACTTAACATGTGACAAATACTTAAACACGCGTTTCACAGAAACCATGGCATCGTCACCCAGAAACAACGGTGGGTGCAGGGGAATATGTTGTCTGTAGAGTTCTCTGAACTGTTTGTGTCGTGTCGTGTCAAGTGCCTGTCATTGTATGAGTATGTGGACTACGGATAGGCCTTCCCCACACCTGCTACACGGGGGTCTTGGAGATCCCGTGAGCAGGTGCGAGTGCGTTACATGCGTGTGTTCCATCCGTAACCTAGCTAAGGTAACTTCAATGTGCCTGTTGTGTGAGTCAGTATTGTATTGTCCCAAGTGTGGTTTTATTACGTGTAGCTTGTTGTCTCTGTTCGCTCAAGTCTGCTTGCCAAGTTTTACGGAGTTGTTGTCTAATGTGCGGCTTGAGGTCTCTGTAAGGTAGTGTGGCCATGTCTACGGTGTTTCAGAGTGCAGCATTGGCGGCCGTTTCATCCGCCACTTCATTACCACCAATTGCAGAGGGGCCTGGCACCCAACACACAGTCACCCCAATGTTTGAGGAATAAGCTACCATAATTGTTGTGAAGACCAGATTAATGACAAGGTTTTTTGATGACTTTCCGGATGATAACGCACGAACGACGATCAGCAAATCTGTATAAATGATGGATGTAGGAATATGATGTTCAACGATGGGACTTACAACCAGAAATATGCCATATGCTTCTGCCGTAAAAATACTTGTCTTTACGTTCATTGTTCTACATGCTTCGAAATTGGGACCATGCGCAGCACAAGACACTGCAGTGAGCGTTTTAGATGCATCACTGAGAAACTCTGCAGCCCTGTATTTATTCTGCAGATGCATGAAATGCTGCGAAATCCCACTTCTTGGTGTCCTGTTCTTATTGTAGTTTAAGAAAGACAAGTCACATGCAACATGCAACAGTCACATGGTGCTACAAAATCAGTGGGAGATGATTTGAATGTGTCTGAGAAGGAGACCTTATGAATAGTCACCTCGTCCACTCTATGCGAGAAGGGAACGGAACTTGATCGGCGGCTTAAAAAAACTTTAGTTTTGGACGTACCATTAAAACCCGGTTGAAAGGGATGGGTATTCATTGATGAGAATTTGGAGGCATATAGGAGGTCAACTTAGGTTCGCTGGTACGCTAAGCACCATTTTTCGCACTCTGCATAAAGACTGTGGACAGGACTGGTACGGAATGCCCCACAAGACAGTCGAAGCCCCAAGTGAAGCACTGGGTTGAGCATTTTAGGTGCTGTTTTTGTGGCTGAACCATACACAACGATTTCGTAGTCCAACCGTGAGCCTATCAACGCGGCATAAAGTCGAAGCAGGAGTTGTTTGTGTGCACCGTATGATTGTTGATACAGGACATTTAGAATATTCATTGTTTTTAGGCATTTTTGTTTGAGTCGTTTTATGTGGAGTATGAATGTGAGTTTCTCGTCAAACACCACACCCAAAAACTTGTTTTCTTTTTTTACTGCAATTGAATCACCCAATAGTTTTACGTCCGGATCGGGCAGGATGCCCCGCGTTTCTGAGAATACAACGCAGGTACTTTTCGAAGGATTAAGTTTAATACCATCTTCATCTGCCCAGCGAGAAAGTTTGTTTACCCCAAGCTGGACCTGACGTTCACAAATGAATATATTACATGATTTGAAAGATATTTGAACGTCATCTACATACATCAAGCAGGATATGTTTGGCGGCAGTGCCTTTCAGAGAGAGTTCATCTTAACTATAAACAATGTGCAGCTCAGTACGCCACCATGAGGCACGCCATTCTCCTGCACGTGAACGTTTGAAAGTGCCGAACCGACCCTGACACGAAATGTTCGTTCAGGCAGGAAACTGGAAGGAGTATTCAGCATGTTACCTGTTCAACCATAGGTTTTTAGGTCTCCAAGAATGCCATAACGCCATTCCGTATCATAAGCTTTCTCGATATCAAAAAATACGGTCATGCAGTACTGTCTGTGTATAAAGGCATCCTTAATGTAAGATTTGAGTGCAACTAATTGATCGTATGTGGATCGCCCTGCCCGGAAACCTCCCTGGTAGGTCTCGAGAATACCACTGTACTCAAGAAAGTACACGATCCTATGGTTTATTATTTCTAGAGGAGCTTGCACAGGCAGCCTGTCAAAGCAGTGGGCCGGTAACTGGAAGGAGAGGAAGAGTCCTTTCCTTCTTTTAGGAAAGCAACTACTATGACCTCCCTCCAAGAGCGAGGAATGTGCCCCGAAAGCCAAGTCTTGTGATATAGGTGGAGGAGTCTTAGAAGAGTGTCTGAGTGTAGGTGCTGTATCATTGTATATGTGATGTTGTCTGAGGGTTCACCAGTGCTCAAAGCGGCCCTCACTCCATGAAGTAAAAACTCCGAGTTATACGAGGAGGTTGACGTATCATTATCAAGTAACGACTTCTTTTCAGCCAATTGTTTGCGTTTCATGAAAGTGCTAGTGTAGCGTGCTGAACTGGACACGTGTTGGAAGTGTTGTGCGAGTGTGTCAGCCTGGTCTTCCAGTGTGTTCCCTGTTGTACTGACCAGGGGCAGGCTGTGTGTCTGTTGTCCCTTGAGTTTGCGTGTACGTGTCCATACCTTGCGTGTGTCTCTGTATCAGTTTATAGATGTTATGAACGAGCGCCAACTATCGCTTTTTGCCTTACGGCGCACACGTTTTCCTAACGCCTTGGCCCGTTTGAACAAGAGGAGATTTGCCGACGTGGGGTACCGACGAAGGATACCCACGCCTTGTGCTGGGCCTCTCGCATCCGCCTACAGTCCTCATTCCACCACGCCTCCGCTGGTTGCGCAGGGCACCACAGGCGTGGGGAATGGACTTTTCGGTGGTATCGAGGATGTGCGCCGTGAGGAGTTGGATAGCTTCTTCAACGTGTAGGTGTCCTATGGATGTGTGGTGTAGTTTGGATGTCTCTGTAAATGTATTCCAGTTAGCTCGTGCTTCATTGAACCTATTATGGGAAGAGGGACAGCATGAGCCTTTACCTATATATGTTAGTGAGGTGGGGAAGTGGTCACTGCCATATGGGTCAGTGCCCACACCCTGCTCGAGAAGAGGAAAGAGAACTGCAGAGCCAAAAGCCAAGTCAAGATATGAGTATGTGTTGTGTCCTATGTTATGGTATGTAGGCTGTTTATTGTTGAAAAGGCCTGCTCCAGAGGATGTAAGAAACCTCTCTATCAGGCGACCCCAGGCATCCGTACGAGAAGAGCCCCATACAGGATTGTGAGCATTAAAGGAGTACTGACACGAAATTTTTATGCTACGTTTTTTTCGCTGCTATGCGTGCCTACCAGCCCACTAATCATAGAATGACAGATTAGACGGTCGAGCGCAGCGTAATCATTCATTTATGGCATCGTTTATTCGTGCCAGTTTCGGTTTCGACAAAAAAACGCCGAGCGGCCGCCATGACAGCATGTATCACATGGCGTCACCATTCTTGCCGTATCGCTGCCTCTCTGGAAGCGCGCACGAGCGAGCGCACGCGCGCGCCCAGACCGGCCGAGGTCTTCGCCGTCCCCACAGGACCGGGCAGCATGACGTCAGTCCCAAAATCATGACGTGTACACACGCCCGAGCAGCGCGCGCCAACCACAGCCAGCGCGTCGGCTTCGTCACGGAAGCCCCGACGTCGGCAGTTTGGGGCACGTAGCAGATGATGTCACGTCGGCCCTCTCTGGGCTTTCTCGTGCGGGCGAAGATTAAAATGGATTTTAAATATTGTCACGTAGCCAAGGACGAAGCAGTTGTTTGGAAAAGAAACAAGTTTATTGGAGCGAACTTGTGCTCCCCTAACAACTGAAAAGAATACAGAGGCGGCGAAGCAGTGGTCAACGAAGTGACGTGCGTGCGTCGGCGAGCGTCGCAGAATCGAATGCCCCGGCGTCTGCTCTGCATGCTTTTTATCTTTCGGCGCTCGTGGTTCTGGAATCGTCGATTCGCATCGAGAACATTGTAGATGCAAGAAGATTATTCCGGGATGTTCACGTTAGATCGGAATGCTCTCCCTATCTGAACAGATAACACATGCGGCACAGAAAGAAAGAATGGAACACGCGCTTCCCTTGGCACGGAGATAACACAGACCGGCGCAGCCGGGCGGTAAAAGCAAAACACAAATAAACAAACCCAATGCATGGTTCGCGGCATTACCCCCCCTCTAAGAGTGCATCGACCCGATGCTAACATAAGCGACAGTCCGAAAAAGAAAATAAAAGTTTGTCATCGTTCGTAGAAAGGTTTTAAGCGAACCACGTGGACGACTTCGGGCCGTGTACGTCGTCGTGATGTGCCGGAGTCACCATCGGGGATCACTTCGTAGGTAAGTTGGCCAAAAGGTCGCAGAATCTGGTAGGGTCCGAAATACCGTCGCAGAAGTTTCTCGCTCAGTCCGCGTCGTCGGATGGGAGTCCAAACCCACACACGATCCCCTGGTTGGTACTCGGCGTCTCGGCGTCGGAGGTTGTAGCGGCCGGCATCCACCAGCTGCTGGTCCCTTATACGAACTCGAGCGAGCTGGCGGGCCTCCTCCGCACGTTGAAGGTATCCTTGGACATCGGCGTTGAGGTCGTCGTCTTCTACATGCGGAAGCATGGCGTCGAGCATCGTAGTCGGTCGTCTTCCGTAGACAAGCTCGAACGGCGTCATCTGCGTAGTTTCCTGCGTCGCTGTATTGTACGCAAACGTGACATACGGGAGGACTTCGTCCCAAGTCTTATGTTCAACGTCGACGTACATGGACAGCATATCCGCAATTGTCTTGTTCAGACGTTCTGTTAGTCCGTTCGTTTGGGGGTGGTACGCCGTCGTTCTTCGATGATCCGTGTTGCTGTAGCGTAAGATTCTTTGCATCAGCTCCGCGGTAAAGGCCGTTCCGCGGTCCGTGATTAGGACTTCCGGGGCTCCATGTCGCAGCACAACTTGGTTTATAAAGAACTTGGCGACTTCTTGTGCAGTCCCCCGCGGAAGAGCGGTGGTCTCTGCGTAGCGCGTCATGTAGTCTGTCGCTACGACAATCCACTTGTTCTCCGATCGTGACGTCGGGAACGGGCCTAGAAGGTCCATTCCAATTTGTTGAAAGGGCCTCCGCGGGACGGCGATCGGTTGTAGAAGTCCGGCGCGTCTTGTAGGCGGCGTTTTTTGTCGCTGGCAATCCCGGCAACTCCGAACGTAGTGGGTGACGTCGGATGTAAGGCGGGGCCAGAAGTACTTCGCCTTAATTTTTGCAATAGTGCGAGCTGTGCCGAGATGTCCGGAAGACGGGTCGTCGTGGGACGCTTCCAAAATTTTGTCACGAAGGTCTGCGGGGATGACAAGTAGATAATTCGTTCTTGTTCCGGGGCTGAAATTCTTCTTCACGAGGACGGAGTTTCTGAGGCTGAATGTTGGTAAGTTACGCTTGAACGCTCTAGGCACGGCGACGTTTCGTCCTTCGAGGTAGTCGATCATTACTCGCAAGTCGGGGTCGGCACGCTGCTGGGCGGCTAGGTCGCTCTGTGTAACAACCCCGAAGAACGCGCTGTCTTCATCGGAGTCTTCTGGTGGTGGGTCGACAGGGGCGCGGGACAGGCAGTCGGCGTCGGAGTGTTTCCTGCCGGATTTGTAGACGATTGTAATGTCGAACTCTTGCAGGCGCAAACTCCACCGCCCAAGACGGCCAGAGGGGTCCTTCAAATTGGCGAGCCAACACAGCGCATGGTGGTCTGTTACAACCTTGAACGGTCTGCCATACACGTATGGGCGAAATTTTGAAATGGCCCATATAATAGCCAGGCACTCTTTTTCGGAGGCAGAGTAGTTTTCTCCTCCTTCGACAGACCACGGCTGGCATAGGCGATTACGTTTTCGCACCGGCTTTGTTTTTGGACAAGGACGGCACCCAAGCCTATATCACTGGCGTCCGTGTGTATTTCCGTTTCGGCGTTGTCGTCGAAATGAGCGAGCACGGGCGGGCTTTGCAGGTGTTTTTGCAGCTCGCCGAATGCCTTTTCTTGGTCGTCTTCCCAGCTGAAAGCGGTGCTATCTTTCGTCAAGCGCGTGAGCGGCTCTGCAATGCGTGCGAAGTTTGCGACCAAGCGCCGGTAGTATGCGCACAGTCCGAGAAATCTGCGCACGCCCTTCTTATCTTTCGGCCTTGGGAAGTTCGCTATGGCTGAAGTTTTCGCCGGGTCAGGCAGGACTCCCGCGGCGTTGACGACATGGCCCAAAAACTTCAGTTCCTCGTACGCGAAGCGGCACTTTTCAGGCTTCAGCGTTAACCCCGACGTATGGATGGCCTCGAGTACTGACTGCAACCTTGCGAGGTGTTCGTCGAAAGTCCGGGAGAATACCACAACGTCGTCGAGGTATACGAGGCAGGTGTGCCACTTCAGGCCAGCTAGCACAGTGTCCATGACTCTTTGGAACGTTGCTGGTGCCGTGCATAGCCCAAACGGCATTACCTTGAACTCGTATAGGCCGTCCGGGGTTATGAATGCAGTCTTCTCTCGATCTCTCTCGTCCACTTCAATTTGCCAGTAGCCGGTCTTCAGGTCCATCGATGAGAAGTACCTCGCATGGCAGAGGTGGTCGAGGGCGTCGTCGATTCGTGGCAGGGGGTACACGTCCTTTTGGGTGATCTTGTTCAATCGCCGGTAGTCAACGCAGAACCTCAGTGTGCCGTCTTTTTTCTTCACGAGTACGACCGGCGCAGCCCACGGACTTTTCGATGGCTGTATAATGTCGTCGTTGAGCATGTCGTCGACTTGAGTCCGGATGGCGTCGCGCTCGTGGGAAGAGACGCGGTACGGTGACTGTCGGGTAGGTCGGGCTCCATTCTCGGTTATTATCCGGTGCTTCGCCAGAGGTGTTTGACGTAACTTTGAGTTCGACGAAAAACACTCGCTGTAGCGACGCAGCAAAGCCAATAACTTTTTCCTTTCTTCTTGCGGTAGCGCCGGATTCACGTCGAAGGGGTGCGGAAGCTTGAAGGTATCGTCGGGTGCGCGTTCAAAGTCGGCGACTGCTATCACGTCACTTGCTTGTTGCGTTTCTTCGACGAACGCAATTGCAGCGCCCTTGTTTAAATGCTGGTACTCCTCGGTGAAATTGGTGACCAAAACGTGGGATTTGCGCTGCTTAAACCGCGCAATGCCTCTTGCGACAGACACACCGCGGTCAAGAAGCAACCTTCGGTCACTCTCCACGATAGCGTCGACGTCGGGAGCAGCACCTTCACAGTAGACGGTGATCATCAAGCTTGCGCGGGGTGGCAGGGTGACGTGATCATCGGCGATCCTTACAGCTGCACGGTGTTCGGGGTTCGATTCCGGCGTCATGGAGTGGTCGGAGGAAAAAGTTATCGACTTCGTCTGGAGATCGATTATTGCGCCGTTGTCTGTCAAAAAGTCCATTCCGAGAATTACGTCGCGGGAGCAGTTGGGCAAAACGACGAACACTGCAGGGTACGTCGTGCCGTCTATGGTGACGCGCGATGTGCACGTTCCACTTGGCGTCACGATGTGGCCTCCTGCTGTGCGTATGTGCGGACCGTCCCATCTGGTCATAACTTTCTTCAGCTTAGACGCAAATGGTCCGCTCATTACGGAGTAGTCGGCTCCCGTGTCTATGAGGGCGACTACATCAAAACCGTCGATGGACACCTTGACGTCGAATGCCGCCTTCCTCGAGTTCCGGGTGCGTCGGGGCGTCGCATCTCGGCTTGTGCGTGTTGATGGTCGGGCACTGTGCGTCGTCGTTGTCCACGTCTTCTCAGCGGACGTCTCGGTCAGGTCGGGTAAGCGTCGCGGCGTATAGCTGTCGTCGTGTTCGGGAGTCTCATCAGGGTTAGGTCGGGTCGTCGGGATGAGGGCATGTCGTGAATCACTGTCTTCGGCGCGTCCTTGCGTCGTTGGAGGGTTTCCGGTTTTTCGCCGTAGAGCAACTTCACCTCCAGAAGTTGCTGCTTTTAGTTTCCCCCGCGTGGGCTGGGGGACCTTCCACGGGCGAAGTCAGCGTTGCTACGGCGGTTCGGCGATTGGTATGGGTAGGGCGATGGCGAACGGTTGAAACGCGCTGGGCCACGGCTGGTTTCAGATAGATACTCGTCGATCTCACGTGGTCGTTGGCCAGGGAGAGGGCGAGGTGCGTCGACGGAGAAACCACGCAGTCCGAGTCTCTTGTATGGGCAGCGACGGTAAATGTGGTCGGCCTCTCCGCAGTGGTAGCACAGAGGACGGTTATCGGGAGTTCGCCATACGTCCGTCTTCCTCGGCGTCTGGTTTCGGGCTACCGGGGGTCGGGCGGGTGACAGTGGGCGGCGGTACGGCGGGGCCTCTTGACGGCGTGTTGGAGCAGGGCGGGGTCGACGAACAGCCGCGGAGTATGTCATAGCTTGTGGCTCTCGGGGTACCTCGGATGCCGTAGAAGTTCCCAACGCTTGTTGCACTTCTTCTCTAATCACGTCGGTGAGGGAAGCGACTTGGGGCTGCGGCGGTGTTGGGAGAAGTTTCCGCAGCTCCTCTCTCACTATTGCGCGGATAGTCTCGCGTAGGCTGTCGGCTGGGATCCGCGTGCTGCCAAAGTCGTTCTCATTGGCCGCGCCAACAAAGTTGCGTTCATACTGCTTAGCACGCATTTCGAGGGCTTTTTCAATGGTGCTGGCTTCGGTCACGAATTCGGCGACGGTTTTGGGCGGATTTCGGACAAGTCCAGCAAACAGTTCCTCCTTCACTCCGCGCATTAAGAAGCGCAACTTCTTTTCTTCCGTAATTTCGGGGTCCGCGCGACGAAATAGCTGCTTCATCTCCTCAACGAAGATCACGACACCTTCGTTGGGGTGTCGCGTGCGTGTTTCCAACAAAAGGGCGGCTCTTTCTTTCCGCACGACGGTAGTGAAGGTCTTAGTGAACTCGCTTTTGAACTGAGCCCAGTTTGTCAAGGAGCTCTCGTGGTTCTCGAACCAAGTGCGAGCCGAATCTTCCAAGTAAAAGAAAACGTGCCGGAACGTTTCTGCGTCGTCCCACCTGTTGAATTTCCGGACGCGCTCCAGTTTCTCCAACCATTCTTCTGGGTCTTCTGCGGGGGCTCCTCGGAATGATGGCGGTTCCCGTGGCTGCTGCAGAACGACAAGAGGATTGGCTTGGTTGAGCATGGTGCTGGTTGCGACGTTTTTCTTCTTCGTCTTCTCCGGTAGTAGACCGAACTCGGGTGGTAAATCTTGCACGCGGAGGCTGGCTCTTGTTGGACTGGCTTGGCGGCTTCCAGAGGTTGTAGTGGGCATGAAGGGTGCGTACCCCGCACCTCCACCAGATGTCACGTAGCCAAGGACGAAGCAGTTGTTTGGAAAAGAAACAAGTTTATTGGAGCGAACTTGTGCTCCCCTAACAACTGAAAAGAATACAGAGGCGGCGAAGCAGTGGTCAACAAAGTGACGTACGTGCGTCGGCGAGCGTCGCAGAATCGAATGCCCCGGCGTCTGCTCTGCAGGCTTTTTATCTTTCGGCGCTCGTGGTTCTGGAACCGTCGATTCGCATCGAGAACATTGTAGATGCAAGAAGATTATTCCGGGATGTTCACGTTAGATCGGAATGCTCTCCCTATCTGAACAGATAACACATGCGGCACAGAAAGAAAGAATGGAACACGCGCTTCCCTTGGCACGGAGATAACACAGACCGGCGCAGCCGGGCGGTAAAAGCAAAACACAAATAAACAAACCCAATGCATGGTTCGCGGCAATATGTTTCGCTGAACGGTTGCTGTTGAAACTTGCTGGGAGATATCTCCTGATAAAAAGGAAGCGTTTTACATAGTTATCTCAGCTTTGAAATTTCGTGTCAGTACTCCTTTAAGGTCGCCTGTTAAGATGTATGGTTCGGGCAGCTGGTCAACCAACGCTTCGAAGTCACAGCTCGAAAGTGCAAGAGCAGGAGGAATATATATGGAGCATACCGTTATCAACCTATTAAATGTTATTGTTCAAATTGCTACAGCCTCGAGGGCAGTGCTCAGAGTGACAGGGTGGCAGGCTAAGGATTTCCGGGCAAATATGGGCACACCGCCAGAAGGGTGCGTGCAGCCATCCCTGTCGTTTCTGTATATCAAGTAACTGTTCAAGACATTTGTGTTTTTAGAATTCAAATGTGTTTCCTGAACGCACATTACACTTGCCGGAAAAGCATGCAGTATTTCGTATACATCGTCAAGATTATTCAGAAGGCCTCTGCAGTTTCATTGTATTGTGTTTACTCTTCCCACTATGATGTGTTCGGAGCTATTGGAGTGTGACTATTTATGTAGGGTTTTTCGGGGCTTGGACTCTTGGAAGGGGTTTTCTGATCTTCTCTACTGACCTGAACGTCGCAGCCCGTTCCTTCCGCTACGATGAAAGCCGGAAGGGCTCGACGTCCACGTCGTCATCCGAAGTCAAGGGGGTGCCCAGCGGACATGGCCCCCTTGACGTGGTACCCTTTTGTGTGCTCTTTGCCTTCGCTGCCAGTGCAGAAGGCGTTGGGAGCACGACAGATGGCGAAGGCAGTGAGGCGGTGGAGGGGGTCGCTGCGACTGCCTCCGTCTCCATCTCCGTGCCCTTGCGTGTGCTTTGGTCCGGTGGAGAGGAAGCAGTAGATGCAGCGGCATCTCCAACAGACGTTGTTGCCACCACAGGTTCTGCTGGGTGAGCGAGCGGTGCAGAGGCTGGTTGGGCTGCAAGAGGCAGACCAGGGGGGGGGGGGGGTGTGGCTGCGGCGGGACCAAGTCCGTCTCTCGGTACTGGGTCCCTGCCGAAACAAGACGCCGCTCCGCCCCCCGGCGAGCTTCGTCAGCGTACCTCCACAGGGGGAAAGAGGCGAACCTCTTTCGCGCCTCTGGGAAGGTGATGTTTTCGATTACCTTAACGTTAATGATTTTTTTTCTCAAGATGAAACTTTTCACCAGCGCGAGAGTATGCTGCGTGTGGACCCTGGCAATTCGGGCAGGTGAAGTTGGTTGTAGTGCAGTTGTCGGAGAGATGGTTATGCTGGGCGCATTTCGCACATGTTCTTCTGCCGTGACAAGAGTTGGTACCATTCCCGAACCTCTGGCCATTTCTCAACCATTTGCCGCTCGGCAAATGCTCTTCGGAACATCGAGCAGTTGCCAAGTTTCCTGGTCTTCCAGGTGACGACGGCTTCATCTAAGTGGAAGTTATCTCCCCTCGTCGAGTCACAGACCCTGGTCTTCAAACTCGACACGGGAGTGGACGAGACTGTTATCCCGGAGCGACAATTCCGACGGCTCTTCAAGCACGTCGTTCTGAATTCCCCCGACCGGAGGCTTCAGGGGAAGACTGCGATAGAAAGACTGAGCATCTGAGTCCAGATAGAAGGACTGAGCATCTCGGGGATAGCAAAGCTTCATTTCAAACTCAACGGCCGAGAAAGCGTGAAAAACGTCTACATCCTACCTGGTCTACGCACAGCCCTACTTGGAAAACCAGCCATCACCAAGCTTAGTTTATTCATGTCAGTAAAAGCTGTGTTTCTATCACTTCCACTCTACGAGGAGACCAGGGCAGAGCTTCAGCGAATGTGCTTGGAAACCTTCTCAGAGCCGATTCGAAAGCGCTATCTGAGTCCCGAAGAAATGAGCTACACCTACGGTTACAACCAACCGTCGAAGCAAGACATCGAGCACCGCCCTCCCGAGCACATCGTGGGCCCGATTCTGTTCCGGCTATCGACACCACCCTGGATTCCCCGTGGCGGCCATCTCGGCAAGCAACGCCCGAGCGCTCTAAATTTCCGCAACCTCCCCCAGCAGCTTCCGTGCCACAACCGGCGCAGCGCCCGCACCATCCTCGTGGCAGCCTTGCTTACAGGCGCCTACGGGACCCTTGCGGGGAGGCGAAGAAGTCGTAGTACAACAATTTCGCCTACAACCGGGGTGAATCGCTGCTCGAACCTTCGGTCTCCTGGCTGCCTGACGGCGAGTTCTTTCGAACCACCAGCGCACTGGAGTGGCCACCCACGGCGGATACAGAGACGATGCTGGAAAATAGTGAAGAGGCCCGTGCCACAGTGCGAGGGGCATCCATAGCGCAGCAGCCCAGACAATCAGAGCAGCAGCGCAGACCATCGCGTATGAGGCAGTTTTCAGACTACACCCGGAGCAACGAGTCGCTGTCCGCATCGACCGAGATTCTCCTGCCGGACCCCACAGCGACGGCCAAGAAGCAGAAGCGATGGGACGCTCGAAGGAAAAGCAACGACGACACGAGCGGAGGCGAAAGCTTTCACCAGGGCGACATGGACGAGAGGCGGCGGGACACCAAGTCCATACCATCGGTTCGCCTGAGGCGGCCAACCTGGAACCGTGCCGCGACGAGCCGGTCCAGAGAGGCGGCTCCATCAGAGTCCAATGAGTAATCTTCCTTTAAAGGGGAGGATGTGGGACAATCTGCTACCCCTGCACGTGTAGCGTAGTGATGAAAATAAAGCTCTCCCGCCCCGCGCTTCCCGACAAGCCCTT